>NC_074715.1:7623336-7980836 GCF_947242115.1 Biomphalaria glabrata
GAGTAATACAATTCCACTATATAAATAATACGAATTTAACAGAGCGCTTACTAAGATTTTCTAAAAAAAATTTTTTTTTTTTTTTTAAATAATTTTAACCAATAGAACTGCTTACCTGTTGTAAGAGGAACCTATATAAAGAGTAAGCATTTAGTCAAACTCATAAGTTATATATAATTCGAAACCATAGGTAGAAACTAATAAAGGCAAAAGAAAAAGAAAAAAAACAACTTTAAGATGTTCTCCATCTTTGACTTTCCTACAAGTGACTTTACCGTAGATGTCATCACCGGGAAGAAGCATCGAGGCGACGTCTCTGCCAGCGTTGGGATGGTTTTGTTTGACGAGGCTGGAAACGCGAGCTCGAAAATCAAAGTTGGGCAGATATTTCAGAAGCATACGAAATTTCACATCCCCAGCAATGACACGGCAGAGCTGAACAAGGAAGGAGACATCTCTCGAATTGAATTCTGGGTGGACGGTGCCCGTGACAACGGAAGTAAACACTGGCACGTGAATAAATTGGAGGTCAGAAACAACGCCAGGCAGAAGACGTTTGTTTTTCCAGTGCAGCAATGGGTCGTCCGCAACCGCAGCTACAAGGTCAAGCATTTACATACGTCCCTGCCACAGCTGGAACATGAGGAATTTAAAGATGACAGGGAAGAGGAACTGAAAGAGAAAAAAAGAATTTATGAATTGGATCAGAAATTTCCAGGTGCACCAGTTCAGGTAGGAATAAATGTTATTCTAGTGAGACGTGCTCAGTCTCTTTTTCTCTTTCTTTCTTGCTTTCTTCTTTTTTTTGTCCTACCTTTATTTATCTCTTTCCTTTTTTCTTTTTGTTATGTATTTTTCTCATTTTGTTTCGTTCTCTCTTCTTCTAATTCTGTCTTTTTCATTATTTATTCCTTATTCTCTTTATCACTTCCAACTTTTCTTGCACTTTCTCTTGCTAACCCTTTCTTCTTTCTCTTACCCATCCCTTCTCTATATCTCTCTGTCTAAGTATCTCATCCTAAGTCACTCTATTCTAAGTCACTCTATCCTAAGTCACTCTATCCTAAGTCACTCTATCCTAAGTCACTCTATCCTAAGTCACTCTATCTTTTTTTCTTCTTTTTTCCTTTTATTTTCTATTTCTTATTTCTCATTTACAAGTTTTATATCAACTGTCTGTCTGTGTGTCCGTCTGGCCAAAAGTTTGTACAAGTTTTATATTAACTGTCTGTCTGTGTGTCTGTCTGGCGAAAAATTTGTTCACGTTATTTTCCCCGCTCTCAATCTCGGATCAAGCTGACAACACAAGAATAAACACTAAAAAAATTGTATTGTTTGATAGCGAGAAAGAGATATAAATTGTACTTGACTGATGTTGTGGTATTAGTTGAATTAATCCCTTTTATACTTTGTAGAGAGAAATAGGTCGCCCTTTTTAAAATTTGAAACTAACAATACATACTGTTAGACACCTTATTTATAGTTTAGTCATTTAGCGACGCACCATAGAAGACGTATATTGAACGGGACTAGTGACGTTTGGGATATTTGGGGTTAGAGACCGGAAAATCAGTTAGCGATAGAATTCTCTAGGGTAACGACATGTTTAGTTGACATGTGGCTTTTTCTTGGAATAAATATATGTTAAATTGTTCATCAGTGTTGATCACATCTCTTTACTCGTTAAATCGATCGTCTTGTTTATTCTGTATTGTTGATCAACTACATTGAATACACCCGAACAATAAAACTCAAACGCTTGCAGAGTAATTAATTGAAATTCAAGTCATCTAGAGTTGACCTCAAGACAGACTGAACAAGCACACCACAATACCTTTAAAGCCTTCATTGCTGGCACAGCGGTTAGTGTGGGTGGCTTGAGGAGGGTTGATGCCTTGAGTTCGAATTCAGGCCACTCCACGATCACGGTGACATTCCCCGAGATGCCCCTTTCTTCCCTCCCCCCCTCCGCCATTTTCCCTACTGGTCCAGACCAGAGATAAGCTCATCGCGTAGTGAGAAAGCTAAAAACATGGAATTGCACGAAACAAACCACAATTGATCAAAATATTTGTAATTGTACAGATGTATTTATTGTTATTCAAGATCTATTCGGGCCCATTTGGGCAGTTGTTTGAGACAAACATCTATAAAAAAGCTAACAAGATCCTCGAAATAAAGAATTACCCTTTGTGTCAGGATTTTGTGATTTGTTCCCCTGGCAATCAAATCATTAAATAAGAACAATCTGGTATAAACTTTGTCACATGTAAATTATGAGTGAGTCTGGTGTGAATGTACACTTTGGTTTCTTATAGTTATAATGTTTTTTGTTTGGTGTAATGCACAAATTGTAAGACAAATTTCCTTACGGATAATAAAGATTATTATTATGTTAGAAATGAACGAGTAGTCATTCTCTGGCGCTGCCAGGGTCGAGTTTCGCTAAAGAGAAACAAAATTCATCGTAGTCCCTTTAACAGTTTCCACTGAGGAATTTTCTGGTGATGTGGCAGGTCTGCAGCAGTACCGCCCTCTGACAGGCAACGAAGATGTTCCTAGGAATGTTAAGGGCCTTGAAGGTGTCTGTGAGGTCAGTTGTTATTATACCCTCGGTTGATATAACAATGGGGTATATTGTTATTTTGGACAATTTCCATAGACGCTTAATCTCCAAGCCTAGGTTCCCATATTTTCTTTGTTTTTCTATCTCAGTTTTTCTTAAATTATGAGACAGTGGTACGGCGATATCGATAATGCTAGCGGTTTTTTTTATTATTATTATTATTATTATTATTATTACAAATTATATTCTATGACTGATCTAAACTAATTGATAAAAATAGGCTTAATGTATGCTTTTTTTTTTAAAGTATTTTAAAAATAATTTTCTTATTTTCATCTTTCAATGCAAATATACTATTGATTGATTTTTTTAAGGTATAAACTTTGTCACATGTAAATTATGAGTGAGTCTGGTGTGAATGTACACTTTGGTTTCTTATAGTTATAATGTTTTTTGTTTGGTGTAATGCACAAATTGTAAGACAAATTTCCTTACGGATAATAAAGATTATTATTATTATGTTAGAAATGAACGAGTAGTCATTCTCTGGCGCTGCCAGGGTCGAGTTTCGCTAAAGAGAAACAAAATTCATCGTAGTCCCTTTAACAGTTTCCACTGAGGAATTTTCTGGTGATGTGGCAGGTCTGCAGCAGTACCGCCCTCTGACAGGCAACGAAGATGTTCCTAGGAATGTTAAGGGCCTTGAAGGTGTCTGTGAGGTCAGTTGTTATTATCCCCTCGGTTGATATAACAATGGGGTATATTGTTATTTTGGACAATTTCCATAGACGCTTAATCTCCAAGCCTAGGTTCCCATATTTTCTTTGTTTTTCTATCTCAGTTTTTCGTAAATTATGAGACAGTGGTACGGCGATATCGATAATGGTAGCGGTTTTTTCTTTTTTATCGATGAACAGCAGATCCGGGCGATTGAAATCTACCGTTATTATTATTATTATTATTATTATTATTACAAATTATATTCCATGACTGATCTAAACTAATTGATAAAAATAGGCTTAATGTATGCTTTTTTTTTTAAAAGTATTTTAAAAATAATTTTCTTATTTTCATCTTTTAATGGAAATATACTATTGATTGATTTTTTTAAGGTTAAAATACTTCCGAAGCCTGAAGGATTCACCTATAGGTATAAACAAGTAAGTACCCATTTTATTTTGTTGGTATAATTCCCACTTTCAACTCTTAATTTTAGTATGCTTCTTCTTACATATCAAAGAACAGATCACTGTTGTTGACTTTTATTCCCAAAATCCCCAACTTTAAAACATGAAAATTAAAAAAAGAAAAAAAAAAAGGGACAGCTAACCAGAGGCGTGCGCCCGGGGCAAGAAAGTTTACTGGCGCCCCACCCCTCCTCCTTCATTTTCAATAAACACCCCATCGCTATCATTCTTTTCTCAACAATACACATCAACTATAAAAATTTTTAGGAATATCGTTAGAGCCGTTTTCGATACCCGTGTTTACCAAGGCAGGATTTCGAAGTTTCCACATTGAATAGAGGTATTGTAAAAAGCATTCCTTTTTGCTAGACTATTGGAGATGTCAACCAAGGCTAACGAGCTTACTGGTTTAGGCGCCAGTTGCTCGCCTTTGCCCCTTCTCCTGTCTGTGGTAACGGTTCCGCCAGGCTCAGTAACTGAGCCACACGTGAAGGCCAGGAGTAGGACTGGTTGTCAGAGGCTATTTGAGACGCATGCCATTGGAAGCACTTTATAGGTAATGATGGGCTTAAGACCATTACCACTTCCGGCGTTAACAACCTTGCGGAACCAATGGTCAACTCGCGACTGGCACAAGAAAAACTGGTCGCCCCCCACCTCCGTTACATAGATGTAATAAAACGTGACCTCAAATCAGTGAACATCAATACTGACAATTGGGAAGACATAGCTCTAGACCGCAACAGATGGAGAGAGACAGTGACCAAGAAAGCTATGGACAGTGAAAGTACATGGGTCTCAGCTCAGGAAGAAAATCCGAAATCCGAAAAACGGCCAGCTCCTCTACCACAGAAGCAAAAGCCACCTTAACCTGTGGGCGGGAGTGTCTCTCCAAAATAGGGCTCCACAGCCACACGAGGAAGTGTGCTCTGAGATGAACCATAGTCGTTCTACGACTGAAGGAGGCCAAAGATTGGAGATGTCTATAGCTTTTTGGTGTACTTAGTGCACAGAATGAAGAAAGTGTCACACTAAACTTTAAACTACAATATATACAATATATTTTAAACAAAATATCCCATTGCTAAGCTTTTTAGTGCATATAAAAAACAAGGTTACAAAGACAGTTCTTGTGGAGACACAAACTCAAATTCGGCCCCCGAAGTGGTCCACCCTGGCAGGTTTCAATATTTTCAGAAAGAATATCATAATGAGATTCTATCAAAGACAAATGACAGAGAAGAATGGAGAAAGAAGGTTAACAGACCAAGGGATAGGTGAAAGTGAAGATGAAGCTAGTTGTAGACCTTGTCTAATTGATGTCACCTAATGATTATCTAATTGATCTAATTGTTTTGTATTATTAATTAATGGTGATTAATTTTAGATTTGATTATAACTACTATTTACCATTTTATTTTTAATATTTAAAAAAAAATGTTTTATCTTATACAAATACAGAATTTATGTTATGTTCAGGGCATCACCCCAGCGCGTCAATTATTATTACAATAATTAATAAGTTTCTTTGTTTCTAGTACAAATGGTTTAGTTATTTTCTGAACTAATGTTATAAAACTATTTGCTGTGCTAGTACTAAAGGATTTAAGGTTTTAATTTGTTGTTGTTTTTTTTACAGTGTTCAGCAGCAGTGTCGTAGCTAGGATAGGGAAAGGGGGAGAATATGAAAACACCCCACTTGAGGGAGGCTCCCAAAATGAGTGTTCGGAATTGTTTTTTTACATTAATCATTAAAAATTACTAAAAAAAAATACAGAAGCCCCCAAAGAGGCCAGGCCCCCGAGCCCCCTAATGATGGCGAATCCATTTCTATGCCACTGGTCAGCAGGTTAGCGAGGGGTCCAATTGCCATTGTGATTCTGTTTAGACTTTACTAATTTGTAGTGCAGTCTTTTATCACGCTTTATAAATACATTTTATGACTTACTTTCAGTAATAAATAAGTAGACTTAGCATACAACTTATTAACTGATCCCGCTGATTAGATTGTTTAAAATAAAAGAAAAATCGAGATATAACAATCGAAAAAAAAAATTCCTCCTTATATATAACTCAATCGCCTATTTTTAGTACCATTGGAGATGTACTGTTGTTTCTTGAAATGCAAACATTTTGTTTATACAATCAAAACAATATTGACATTGAGGTTTATTACTTTGCAACCTCACCTATAATTTAGTGAACAGTAAAAAAACAAAGAAATTGATATTGTTGGCTTGTTTGAAACTTGAGAAGTCAAAAACTATCATCATACAACAGAGGCGTAGTTAGCAATACGTGCGCCTGGGGAAAGTACTTTATTGGCGCCCTCTTCCTGTTTTAGACAAACACTTAAAAAAAAAAAGGCTAGAAACAGACCAACGTAAACATGGACAAATAAACTTAGGACTTACAAAAACATCTACACATAAACCTAGGTCTAAAAATAGATCTGGAACTTTGACTCATTGATTATCCTTAACATTTTTTTTTAATTTTAAAATTAAAAGGAGGAGATATTACAGCGTAGACAAATTATGGAGAATCAAATCGGTAAGATACCTCGTGAAGCTTTCAATTGGAAAAAGATTGAGGACATCTTTAGCATTTATGATCCAGCTGTTTTCCCTAAACCTAAAGTAAGAATGTATACACTTCATGAATGTAATGGATGTCAAATAGTATTCAGATGAGCAAGAACACATTTCTCTTTCTCTTTTTATCTGTCTATCTGTATGTTTACTCTTTACTAACTAGCCACCTCGCTTACTATCCTCTTCTTGTCTATTTTCCATTCTCTCACTGTCTCTGTGTCTCTCTCTCTGTCTCTCTGTCTGTCTGACTCTCTCTCTATGTCTGTTTGTCTCTCTCTGTCTCTATCTCTCTGTCTATCTGTCTGTCTTCGTTTCTATGTTTCTTTCTCTGTCTCTCTCTCTCTGTCTCTGTCTCTCTGTCTCCTTCTCTCCTTCTGTCTCCTTCTGTCTCTGTCTCTCTGTCTCTGTCTCCTTCTGTCTCTGTCTCCTTCTGTCTCTGTCTCCTTCTGTCTCTCTCTCTCTCTGTCTCCTTCTGTCTCTCTCTCTGTCTCCTTCTGTCTCTGTCTCCTTCTTTCTCTGTCTCCTTCTGTCTCTGTCTCCTTCTGTCTCTCTCTCTCTCTGTCTCCTTCTGTCTCTCTCTCTCTGTCTCCTTATGACTCTATGTCTCTTTCTGTCTCTGTCTCTTACTGTCTCTTTCTCTCTGCCTCTGTCTCCTTCTGTCTCTCTCTCTGTCTCTGTCTCCTTCTGTCTCTGTCTCCTTCTGTCTCTCTCTCTGTCTCTGTCTCCTTCTGTCTCTCTATCTCTGTCTCTTTCTGTCTCCTTCTGTCTCTATCTCTGTCTCTGTCTCCTTCTGTCTCTCTCTCTCTGTCTCTTTCTGTCTCTCTCTCTGTCTCTGTCTCCTTCTGTCTCTCTCTCTCTGTCTCTTTCTGTCTCTGTCTCTCTATCTCTGTCTCTTTCTGTCTCTCTCTCTCTCTCTCTCTCTCTCTCTGTCTCCTTCTGTCTCTCTCTCTCTCTCTGTCTCCTTATGACTCTATGTCTCTTTCTGTCTGTCTCTTTCTGTCTCTTTCTCTCTAACTCTGTCTCCTTCTCTCTCTCTCTCTCTCTCTCTATGTCTCTTTCTGTCTCCTTCTGTCTCTCTCTCTCTGTCTCTGTCTCCTTCTGTCTCTGTCTCCTTCTGTCTCTCTCTCTCTGTCTCTGTCTCCTTCTGTCTCTCTCTCTGTCTCTTTCTGTCTCCTTCTGTCTCTATCTCTGTCTCCTTCTGTCTCTCTCTCTCTCTGTCTCTTTCTGTCTCTCTCGCTCTATCTCTGTCTCCTTCTGTCTCTCTCTCTGTCTCTTTCTGTCTCTCTCTCTCTGTCTCTGTCTCCTTCTGTCTCTCTCTCTCTCTCTGTCTCTTTCTGTCTCCTTCTGTCTCTCTCTCTGTCTCTGTCTCCTTCTGTCTCTCTCTCTCCCAGTCGCTTTCTGTCTCCTTCTGTCTCTCTCTCTGTCTCTGTCTCCTTCTGTCAATCTCTCTCTCTGTCTCTTTCTGTCTCTCTTTCTGTCTCTGTCTCCTTCTGTCTCTCTCTCTCTGTCTCCTTCTGTCTCTCTCTCTGTCTCTGTCTCCTTCTGTCTCTCTCTCTGTCTCTTTCTGTCTCCTTCTGTCTCTCTCTCTGTCTCCTTCTGTCTCTCTCTCTCTGTCTCTTTCTGTCTCTGTCTCTCTGCCTCTGTCGCCTTCTGTCTTTGTCTCTCTGTCTCTCTGTCTCTCTGTCTCTGTCTCTCTGTCTCTCTGTCTCTGTCTCTCTGTCTCTGTCTCTCTGTCTCTGTCTCTCTGTCTCTGTTTCCTTCTGTCTTTGTCTCTGTCTTTCTCTCTCTGTCTCTGTCTCCTTCTGTCTCTGTCTCCTTCTGTCTCTGTCTCTCTGTCTCTATCTCTCTCTCTTTCTGTCTCTCTTTCTGTCTCTGTCTCCTTCTGTCTCTCTCTCTCTGTCTCCTTCTGTCTCTCTCTCTCTGTCTCTCTCTCTCTGTCTCCTTCTGTCTCTCTCTCTCTGTCTCTTTCTGTCTCCTTCTGTCTCTCTCTCTGTCTCCTTCTGTCTCTCTCTCTCTGTCTCTTTCTGTCTCTGTCTCTCTGCCTCTGTCGCCTTCTGTCTCTGTCTCTCTGTCTCTGTCTCTCTGTCTCTGTCTCTGTCTCTCTGTCTCTCTGTCTCTGTCTCTCTGTCTCTGTCTCTCTGTCTCTGTCTCTCTGTCTCTGTCTTTCTCTCTCTGTCTCTGTCTCCTTCTGTCTCTGTCTCCTTCTGTCTCTGTCTCTCTGTCTCTATCTCTCTCTCTCTCTTATTCTCTCTTTACTACTGCTACAGTTTGACCAGTTTTAATCAATCTTGATCAAATTGGGCATGAATGGTTATTAGATCATGTCGGTGACCATGGTGTATGTTAAATGCCTCTCTCACAAGAAAACTATATTTGTATCTATTGAAGAATAAAACTTTCTAACAAATAGGGTTAACCCATCTTCACGGTATTTTATAATAGCTTTGAATAAGTCATGGGAGGGAGCGGTGGCGGAGAAGTTAAACGTTTGGCTTACTAACCTGGGGTCCTTGGGATCGAATCTCCGTGAGAGCTGAATTTTTAATTTCAGGATTTCTAGGCAACAACAGCTCCTTAACCGTTGGTCAAGGAAACAGATGACCTTGTCATTATCTGATTGGTCAAAGAAACAGATGACCTTGACATTATCTGATTGGTCAAAGAAACAGATGACATTGACATTATCTGATTGGTCAAAGAAACAGATGACCTTGACATTATCTGATTGGTCAAAGAAACAGATGACCTTGACATTATCTGATTGGTCAAAGAAACAGATGACCTTAACATTATCTGATTGGTCAAAGAAACAGATGACCTTGACATTATCTGATTGGTCAAAGAAACAGATGACCTTGACATTATCTGATTGGTCAAAGAAACAGATGACCTTAACATTATCTGCCCTATAGATCGCAAGTTCTTAAAGAGGAATTTTGTCTTTTGTAATATTTCGGCTAAACAGAACATCCCATTTTCATAGTCTAATTTCATTTCACCATGTTTTACATAGATCTAAATAAATAAATACGTATATACAATCTCAAATATAGGGAAGTCATTTATGGTCTGAAGACGTATATTTTGGCAGACAAAGGATAGCCACCATTAACAACACTGTCATTGAATTAGTCAAGGATTTGCCCCAAAAGTAAGCATTTCTCTTTTTCTATGTTTTAGTATGTATATATGTAACATTAGAAAATATCAGTTGCATGTATTGCTAGATATTGGAAATGCAAATGAAACATACGCCTCCATACATACATAAACATATACATGTGTAGCCTATAAGAATTATTTTGTGCTGTTCTAGCTTCCCTGTGTCAGATAAACTTGTGGGACCGTTTTTGGAAGGACTAACATTGAAGGAAGCCATTGATAAGAAGAGACTATTTATGTGTGATTTGAAGGTTTTGGAAGGAATTCCAGTCAAAGAGAATTTTGTGGTAAGTAGAGGTGTAGTGAGTGGGGGAGAGGATGAAGGGGCTCTATGCCCCGGATGCAACCCTCAGGGAGGGGGGCTGCACACGCAGAGTGGGGGGGGGCAAAAAATATTCATTTTACATCCATGAAGAGGAAGATTTTGTATTATTATATCCTTTATGCAGGTTAATATTAGTTTCAATACATTTTTACTATAGATTCTTGGTTGAAGATATTGAAAAGTGTTGGTGAGGTTAGGCAGCATTGTATTAATCCATCTGTGGTTTTAAACCAGCCTCCAATGTTTTTTGTTGAAGTACACCGGCACTATGGCTTGCTAGTAGAGGATTAGTCTTAATACGTTTATATTTATATTGTCTCGCCCAGAGCGCCCCATGTCTTACTCTGTTAAAAGTTTTCATGTAATTAATAAAGAGATAAAAAAGATTATCTTGGTGTTGAGGGTATTTCTCGCAGAGTATCCAAAGGTTTAGGATTTCTTTTGCTGTGCTATCTAAAGCCCGTTTATTCTTGTGATTAAATTTAGTTTGCTATTGGTTTTAGCAGGTTTGATGTTGGTTTTAACAGGACTTTGCTGGGATGGTTTATGAGGCTTTCAGTGTTGACAATACTTCCAAGCGAAGAATAGGATATTCATCGTTATTGGATACTGCAAAGTATAAGCAGCACTTGCTAAACTTAAGACAATATGTAAAGACAAAGGCTTAGCCCTTGACACTAAAAACAGACTTATTCGCTCCCTTGTCATGGTCACATTCTTATATACTTAAGAGTTTGGATATTGACTTCAGAACTAGAGAGGAGGATTCTAACAATGGAATTAAGATTCTACAGAAAGATCCTAGGTATCACACTTCAAAGACCGCATCACAAAGAAGAGATTACAGACAGGATTATTACAGCGATTCGACCCTCGATGACCTGCTAACTAATGTTAAAAAACCATACTAAAACTAAAAGGCCATATCACAAGGTCCTCAGGGACTTTCCTTCAGGGAAGGGTACCAGGCAAAGAAAGCGATAGGAAGACAACACATAAGAATAGATGGGCCTGCCATCAAAGAGATTCTATCCAAGGCAAAACACAAAAAAGGAATGGAGAAAGACGGTCGACAAATCTTGTGCGGTGCCCCAACAGTCCATCAGACAGCCTGAAGGTGGGAGTGGGGGCGTAGTGACAAATTGGTAGACTGGTGGTGGGTGGGATACCAGTTCAAATCTCAATGAAAAACATGATTTTTAAACTTGGAGATTCTTAGGAAGATTCTTAAGTCGACCATAGATCGAAAGGACTTCTTGGATGGAAATTTAAATATTTTGGTAATTCAAGTTGGTTGGAAATTTTTTAAAAATTTGAGCCAAAAAAGTGTTGAGCGAAAGGCGTTAATTTTATCTCTCTTTTTTTTTAAACGACAAATTCTGAATGTTTGGTACGTAACTGCTGGAAAAATGTTTATAAATATTATTTTAACATAAAGAAGGAATTAGATTTTTTTTTTAAATGTTTAAACTGATACTTTAACACAAAAGGTAAAAATAATCTTTGTGGCAAAAAAATGGGAAAAAGTTATTACAAATAAAAATGAGATTCGGACAGCTAAACAAAAGAAAATGTTAGCAAAAGACTGTTATTATAAGGAACTATTATCTTAAGATCTTTTAGCCTTTTATAGTAGTGGTACTTTAAGGCAGATTATTAATTTATTGAGAAAAACTTTACAAATACCTGTATAAAATTTGAAGTTCGTTTTAGGTCTTTTGTAGTACACTACTAATTAGTTTAAGGGCAATGAGAATCTTGAAAAATCTTTAGTCTCAGCTTCTAATTTGTTTTTCAGCTATGTGCTCCTATCGCTCTCTTCTTTCTGGACAAGAGTAGGGAACTGAAGCCTGTGGCTATACAACTGTTCCAGAGACCATCGTCTAATAACCCAGTAAGGAATTATTGACTCGGAATAGAATTCTAAATTTAAACGATTTGATAATTAAGTATAAATTATCTCAAGTAGCTTAGCTTTTGTAATTAATTTACTCTTTCTCTCCAACTCACGATACCAACGTTGATTTGATCCCATTAAATTAAAACAATTTTTGTTTTTCTAAACTTTGTGTTCTATTAAAAAGGGTTTGCATTCTTCTATAATTATATACCTAATAAAACATTTCTTAATGACATACAAGAAAGTTATTGAAGTTCAATCATAACAGGGTAGTGAAACAAATGAGCAAAGTGAATAATTCCATCGGAATACGGTTAAATAATTACGCAGAGAAAGAGTTAAGTAATGCATTAGACTAGCCAACAAGGTACTATTATATTTCTATAGATCTACTTTTTACAAACCTTTTATCAACTTAATCTTTCAGTCTGTATGTTCGTCTGTCTGTCCAGTAAGCATCTGCCTCCAAATCTCGGCACATGTATATCTGGGCCGTCCACTACTCCTCTTTCCTTCCTAGTTCCAGGTGATGACCTATGGTGCTAGATGCAGGCTTGCGAAGAGTGTGGCTTATCCTTTATTATCTCGCTGTTGGATATCCTTTTCAATGGTCTTCTTCGCCACAGTTCATCATTAGTGATTGTGTCTGGCCTGAAGCAGGTGTTGATGAATACCTGGCTTTGTTTTCTTAGCGTCTCTGCTTCACCTATTTTTTTGTATAGTAAGGAGAAAATCTTCCATTGCTTGTAATTCCGTTTGTAGATGTCATAACGTTCGTAATTATTTCTTAAATCCTATTCTGTTCAAAGATTTTTACACCAGCTTGTCCAACACTGACATGGACCTTGGTCAAGATGTGGTACAACAATGCTGACGCAGCATATCACCAGGGCCTGACTCATCTTGGTCTGTAATCCTTATTACATTTTGTACACTATTTTTAGTTTTGCACTTTCTCTTATTGGACGCACGGTGACTGAACGGCAAAGCGCTTGGATTCCGAACCGGCGTTCCCGGGCTATAATCCTGGTGTAGATTAGGATTTTTTTAATCTCTGGATCTTGTAGGCGACTCTGATTCTACCCAGCTTTAATGGGTACCTAACATAAGTTAGGAAAAATAAAGGCGGTTGGTCGTTGTGCTGGCCACATGACACCCTCGATAACAGCAGGCCAAAGAAACAGATGACCTTTACATAATATGCCCTATAGATCGCAAGGTCTGAAAGGGGAACTTTACTTTACTTTTACTTTTAGCTTTAAGATTCATCGAGTCAAAAAGCTAAAATAAAAGCCTCGGTGGGTAGACAGATATCGAAAACGGTTCTAACGATTTTCCTAGAAACTTGACAATTTATGTATATCCTTAGTAAAATAAATTACAACCTAATTAGCCACACTTTGGTTTGACCTTTATATATTTTAAAGTATAATAATCTTATATTTACATTTGGTTTTTGAGTTCTACACAGCTTATAGCTTGAATGCAGATACGTCAGCGGGTATTGTCGCTAGTGTTCATTAAAGAGTTCAATAATTAAATAGACATAAGGAACAGTTTACACACCGTCTTTTAAGACTGGATTTATAAGTTTAGAATAGCCAAACTAGATTCTTCTATACCAAATATCTAGATCCAGTAATCTAGTCTTGACTACTGTCTTTTAATATTTTCATATTAAGAGTAGGGTAATCTCCCTTTTAAAAGATAATCAGCTTCTTAAAAAAGGAACAGTAAGTCTTTTTAAAAATGTATATTTACAAAGCTTCTATCAACTCACTATTTCATTCTATCTGGTAAAAAGTTTGAAAAAGTTATTTCTCCCATACCCTTTCTCGGACCAAGTTGAAACTTTGTTCAATTATTCATTGGCAAAAACAATACACGAATGAATAAAAAATCTACTAATTAGTTAATTATGTTAATTAATTATTTTGTTGATTCTAACAAAGGGTCTTCGGTATTCTCAGATATGGATATGTTTGCAGGTTTGTCCCTTTAGATTATAGGAAACATTGCTTCCATACCCATTCTAGAATCAAGTGAAAAGTTTTAACAATTATTTATTGCCCCTAACAAACACGAATACATTATAAATTAACCAATTTATTATTCTTTTTATATCGAAAAAGGGAAAAACATTCTTCATTATTGAGAAAAAAAGTGTGTGTGGTCTTATTCCCCTCGGCAAGCTACAATTATTTCTTTTTATAATTTGTGTGTTTCTAAACATTCTAAGTTTGATTAGATGTCGCTATAAAAGTCATTAGTACTGAATTATAATGTAACAATGGTAGGACATTTTAATTTATATGGCAACATAAATAGGACATAATATGGCCTCAGAGGTAGCCCAGTACAAAGCAACAGAAGTTGAACATTACAGGGCAACGAAAATATGATAATATAAGGCAACAGAAGTACGAAATTATAGCACAACAGAAGTTGGACATTATAAGGCAGCAGAAGTTGGACATTATAGCCCAACAGAAGTTGGACATTATAGGGCAGCAGAAGTTGGACATTATAGGGCAACAGAAGTTGGACATAATAGGGCTACAGAAGTTGGACATAATAGGGCAACAGAAGTTGGACATTAAAGGGCAACAGAAGTTGGACATTATAGGGCAACAGAAGTTCCAAATTATAGTGCAACAGAAGTTGGACATTATAGGGCAACAGACGTTCCAAACTATAGCGCAAAAGAAGTTGGACATTATAGTGCAACAGAAGTTGAACATTATAGTGCAACAGAAGTTGGACATTATAGCGCAACAGAAGTTGGACATTATAGTGCAACAGAAGTTGGACATTATAGTGCAACAGAAGTTGGACATTATAGTGCAACAGAAGTTGGACATTATAGTGCAACAGAAGTTGGACATTATAGCGCAACAGAAGTTGGACATTATAGTGCAACAGAAGTTGGACATTATAAGACAACAGAAGTTGGACATTATAGGGCAACAGAAGTTGGACATTATAGGGCAACAGAAGTTGAACATTATAGGGCAGCAGAAGTTGGACATTATAGGGCAACAGAAGTTGGACATTATAGTGCAACAGAAGTTGGACATTATAGTGCAACAGAAGTTGGACATTATAGCGCAACAGAAGTTGGACATTATAGTCCAACAGAAGTTTGACATTATAAGACAACAGAAGTTGGACATTATAGGGCAACAGAAGTTCCAAACTATAGCGCAACAGAAGTTGGACATTATAGGGCAACAGAATTACGACATTAAAGGGCAACCAAGGAGGGCAATTATAAGGCAAAAGAGGTAGGACATTATAGGCAAACAAAAGTAGGAATTTTGAACAACAGATGTAGGACATTTTAGGACAACAAAAAAGGACATTAATTGAAATAAACGTTGAGCATTAGTATTGAAGTAAAATTCTGGGGATGCTGGGGACATTATTGAGTTTCTAAATTCTAAACTCGAGAGTCTCTATCATTGAATAGGAGAGAATATTGTAAAAACTTTAATGACTTTTTTTTTGTTTGGTATATAAGAGTATAAATTTAAAGAATTTTTCTATAATGTTCTATTACAGGATTCACTCATCTCCTGATGGAATCTTTTGACTTGGCGACACAGAGGAATCTTTCAAGTTCCCATCCAGTGTATAAACTTCTGGAGCCTCATTTCTTGTTCTTAATGGCCATTAACAGGTGAATACAAAGTTGCCTAGCCTATTTTTAGCATCGGTAAACTAAGAAACAAGGGGTTTAACCCGTGGTATAACTAGAATATAAATTTGATAGTAAGTGTTATTTAATGTCCCTTTTGTCTAACATTAGCACAGGTAAGCTTGAGCTAATATGTTAATGGTAATTATCTCTATAACATAATAACCATTGCAGCAAAGATATGTGAAATTAAAAAAAAAAGACTCTTTGAATAAATTTCATTTTTTTATTGTCTATATTTTGCTCTTTAAAATAATTATTAAATAATAGGCTCCAGCAGAAATGTAAATTGCCACTATTCATTTTTTAGAATCTGTTTTTAGCTTGTCCTGCGTAATAGTTTTTCTGATTGGCTCCCCTAAGGCATAGGACCTTACTCCATTGTCGCAAGTTTAAGTAGTTGTTTCTGGTAGAGTCATTCTTGCGGATATCTTAACCACTATTTCTCTGTGAATTAACTCTATCGTTTTTGTCACAGGTATCTTTTTATGGTATATTTTGCACTTTTAAATGGCAGTTAGTTGACCACTACTGTTGGTTAGATGCACAATTGCGTCGAAATGTTAACAAACTATACGCTTTCTTCTCTCATTTAAAGTTGTACTATTATGGTGTGATTATGTCATTAGCGTTACTATGTTATAATTAATTGTTTTACACACACAGACGCGCACACACACACACAGACAGACAGACAGACAGACAGCCAAACAGACAGACAGCCAGACAGACATACAGGCAGACAGCCAGCCAAACAGACAGACAGACAGGCAGGCAGACAGGCAGACAGACAGACAGACAGACATATATATATATATATATATATATATATTTCATTTCTCCAGTTTGGCCCTTACTGAGCTCATAAATAAAGGTGGCTGGGTCGATGAAGGAATGAACTATGGTCGTACAGGGATGCTCCAGCTTATTGCTAATGTGTAAGTATGGAATTAAAGTACAAAATTAATTTCTTACAATTTTGATCCGACTTTTTACTGTATCTTTCGAAGTAGTCTCTTTAGAAATAATTAGTAACCAATTAAAATAATATTACTACAAAATTTGTCCTGATGTCATGCTAGTGCACTGTTGTGGATACCAAATCTGTATACGAAAAGAAAGAGAGAGAAAGAGAGAGAGAGAGAGAGAGAAAGAGAGAGATTGGGTTTTAGGCAGATAGAGAAACGTTGGGAGGGAGAGTATAAAAGAGATTGAGAATGAGAAATCTGGGAAGATATTAATAGAAAGAAATTTTGAGAGAAATGAGAAATTTCGGTAGAAAAATTTGGGAAGAGATTGATAAAAAAATTTAAAAAATAGAAATAAGAAATTTTGGAAGAAAAAAATGTGTGAAAATGATAGTAAGAAATTGTGAGAAAAACGAGAAATTTGGTAAGAAAAATTGATATTAAGAAATTTTGAGAAAAATGTGAAATTTGGTAAGAAAAATTTAGGAAGAAAAATTTGGGAAGAAACTGATAGAAAAAAAAAACACAAATTCAGTGAGAAATTGAAAAGGAGAAAGAGAAATGGGGAAGAGATTATTAGAAAGAAATTTTGAGAGAGAATGAGTTACAGTGTGAGAGTCTAAGAGAGAGATTGAAAGATAAGTAAGAGAAATGGAGTTAGAAAGAGAGTGAGAGAGAGGTTGGGAGTGAGACAGAGAGACATGAAGAGACGAATATTGATTAAGAGCCAGAGATGTCTAGAGATTAAGAAAGATTGATGACTAGAGATTAATAGAGAGAGATGAATAAAGATTAAAGAGAAAGATAACCATAGATTAAAAGACAGAGAGATGAATAAAGATTAAGACAAAGAGTGATGACTAGGAATTACGAGAAATGTGATTAGAGATTAAGAGAAATTGATGTCTAGAGATTAAGAGAGAGATGACTAGAGATTAAGAAAGATTGATGACTAGAGATTAAGAGAGAGATGACTAGAGATTAAGAGAGATTGATGACTAGAGATTAAGAGAAATTGATGACTAGAGATAAATTAAGAGAGAGATGAATAGAGATTAAAGAGAAAGATAACCAGTGATTAAAAGACAGAGAGATGAATAAAGATTAAGACAAAGAGTAATGACTAGGAATTACGAGAAATGTGATTAGAGATTAAGAGAGAGATGACTAGAGATTAAAAGAGATTGATGACTACAGATTAAGAGAAATTGATGACTAGAGATAAATTAAGAGAGAGATATGATAAGAGATTAAAAGAGTGATATGACTAGAGATTAAGAGTGTAAGAGATTGCTAGAGATTAAGAAAGAGAGTGGCTAGAGATTAAGAGAGAGATGACTAGAGATTAAAGACAGAGAGAGAGAGATGACCAGAGATTAAAAGACAGAGTGATGAATAGAGATTACGAGAAAGAGAGATGACTAAGAATTACGAGAATTATGATTAGAGATTAAGAGATTGAAGACTAGAGATTAAGAGAGAGATGACTAGAGATTAAGAGAAATGAATAACTAGAGATAGATTAAGAGAGAGAGAGATGATAAGAGATAAGAAAGTGATATGACTAGAAATTAAGAAAGAGAGATGACTAGAGATAAAGGGAGATTTTAAAATTTAATATTGCGTGAGAGAGATTGAGAGAGAGAGAAAGAGAGAGTTCGATAGAGAGAGATTGAGAGAGAGAAATTTAGAAATAGATTCAAAGTGTGAGAGTGAGAAGAAAGAGGTTGAGGTATATACAGAGATATACTGGTTTTATAGAGAGAGGAGAAAAGAGTCACAGATAAAACGTGATAGTATTTTTTATAAATAGAAAGAGATGGGAGAGAAGAAGAAGAAAAGAGAGAGAGAGGGGCACAAGATATAGAGAAAGAAATAAGAGAAAGTAAACAGCATTTTGTATAGGAGTATTGTAGAGATATGTTTAGATACAAATACATAACGCCATTTTAATGATTGTTGTATTATAACCACACACTATCGAAACCTTTTTAACGTAGATTTGAGAACTGGAGACTGGACGTAGATGGAAATTTTCATGAAGACATGAGGAGAAGAGGGGTAAGTATTTGACTTAATCCTTGACTTAATCCTTGACTTAATCCTTGACTTAATCCTTGACTTAATCCTTGACTTAATCTTTGACTTAATCCTTGACTTAATCCTTGACTTAATCCTTGACTTAATCCTTGACTTAATCCTGTGCACTCCCAGGGGAGCATAGGGCCGTAACTAACTCTACTTCCCAGATAAGTCAAGTGGTCCGTATCAAGGATGTTTTCTGCCTGTAACAGGGTTGGGTTCTATTGTCTGTTGTTGATCCTCATAACGTCTGTTTTCTTTGTGTTGATTAGAAGTCCATTTTTTTTCGCTATTTCTGAGAGTGAGTTTGGTCTGAGCATTTTGTTGTGTATGGGAGAGGAGGCAGAAGTCATCGGCGAACTCCAGGTCCTCCAAACGTTGTATTGATGCCCATTGTATGCCGCTTCTATTATCTAAGACTCTCAAGTATTCGACAGATGATTTTATTAAGTAGGCCTACATTAAACTTTTAAAGTAATATGCAATAGTTAATTGCAATTTCATAAGATGTTCATCTCAAATATATTTGATTGGAGAATTTGTTTTTACAATTATCCTATTGCTTTTATTCTTTATTAGTATACATTCTGAATCTCCTCTACCAGTGGTTCCCAAACTTTTCCTTAACGGAACACTTCGCACATTCTGAGTATTTAACAAAACACTTTGCTTATTTTTAGAGAGATTAATTTGAGTGGTATTTTTCCATTGTCTCCCAGGATGCCCCAGTCCATATTCTGTCGAAAGTTTTTTTTGAAGTCAATGAAGACATGGATCTGATGGTGTTGGAGATACTGTTGGAGATACTGTACACAGAGTATCCTAAGGCTTAGGATTGTATCTCCTGAGCTGCGACTTGTTCTTCTGATACAGTAATGTCAGCTATAGATTGTAGCCGGTTTAGTCTAATTTTGCTGGAATGGCTTATGAAGCTGTGGGTGTAGTAATTTTGACAGAGTTGTAAATTGCCTTTCTTTGGAAGAGTGATGATAAGTGGTTGTGTCATACTGCCAGATCGTGTTGAAAGTCTTTAAAAGTGCGCTTATCATGGTTTCCCTCCATCCTTTAGATGCTCATCAGGAATGTTGTCCACTCCGGATTATTTTCTCTTTTCAGAGTTTTTAACTGCTGATGCTTCTTCCAAGCGAAGAATAGGATATTACTCGATGTTGGATACTGCAGGGACTTTAAGTAACTAGGGATTTCCTGAGATTTCAAAGTTGTATAATTCTGAACAGGACTTATTACATATTTTTATCACATTTTTCCTCTATTGTTTTTGTCTTGTACTGTGGTAGTTCTTCCATGTTTTGAGGTTGTGAAGTTCTCAACCAGTTGGTTTGCGTTTTTACTGTTGAACCCCTTCTCAATTTCCCGTCTTTTTTCTCTATCCAATTCTTCGATTCTTTCATTTCCTTGTTAATCCTTTGTTGACACTTTTGTATTCGTGGATATATTTTGGGTCGGACAACTTTTTCCATTTAAGCTCCCGTCGCTTGTCAGATATTTAAAGTATACCCTCTATTACCTAGTTTTTTTTGGGGAGAGCAAAGCTTTCATAAAATTTTAAGGTATCTGTGATTGCTGTGTTAAGCTTGTTGAGTTGTGTGTCAATAAATCCTGGTCATTGGAGTCCAAGATATTGAGGGCTGCAAAGCTTCCTCCTACTTGTGTCTCGAATATGGCAGCTACCTGGGGGTCTTTTAGCTTGTCCAGGTCAAAGTTTATCCTGATAGGTCCTTGTTTTGTTACATTTTAGGTGTAGTTTGAAAGTCATCATAACAAAGTCAGTGTCGCTTCCAATGTCAGCTCCAGGAAAACTTCTTGTTTTGGCCGTATGGATGCTTGCCTTAAAACGCTGCTGCACCATGATATAGTCGATCTGGTTGTGGTGTTCTCCTTTAGGACTGTGCCATGTGGTTATTCGAGGCATTCTAATGTGTTAGCCAGACCTCTTTCGTTAGTTGTCAGGTTGCTGTATCTTCCACATATGGCATAGTGAGTGCTTAAATCTACTTTATACTATTCTGATGATTGGGCCTTTAAATCTAGACTTACAAGACTGTACTAAACATTTTCCAGAAAATGTATTTATTATACACTCTTGGGGCCTACATGCGGGGATACTCGAAGGCGTATGGCTTCTAAGATAAATATATTCTAGTTGACTCGCCTAATTGAAATACATTTTTATACTTAGAAAAATTATAACAGTCAAGCTAGAGTTTTCAGAATATACCCAAGGAGCAAGTAATTCATTTACCAACCATAAACATCATCTATCGATTTTTTTGTAGGAAAATCGTTAGAACCGTTTTCGAGAGTACGACTCCCAACCCTTTGCCCAGAAAAGGTTCCACTTGACTTGTATCAAGTTATTTTGTTGAAGGAGGTTGATGATAACCCGTGTGTCTGTGTCTGGAGATTTTCACGATAAACAAAGCAATCTCCAGGGTCTGGAGATTTTCACGATAAACTAAGCAATGTCCAGGGTCTGGAGATTTTCACGATAGACTAAGCAATGTCCAAGGTCTGGAGATTATCACGATAAACTAAGCAATGTCCAAGGTCTGGAGATTATCACGATAAACTAAGCAATGTCCAAGGTCTGGAGATTATCACGATAAACTAAGCAATGTCCAAGGTCTGGAGATTATCACGATAAACTAAGCAATGTCCAAGGTCTGGAGATTATCACGATAAACTAAGCAATGTCCAGGGCGCTAAACTGAACTAACTAAAAAAAAACACAAAAAAGAATTGAGCTAAAAAATATTTCAAGGAACTTCTTATCGACTCTCTTTTATTACCGCTAGTTAGTAGTCCATTTGTATTAACTCTTTCTCTCCGCAATTCTTTTACACGTTCCGATGGAATTCTTCATTTTCTCATTAGTATGTTTTGTTACCCTATTATGATTAATCTTGAATAACTTTCTCGTCTGTGTTTTATTTGTTATAGAATTAAAAGGAAATGCATGCTCTTTTTATAGAGCACAAAGTCAAGTCTATATAATCAAACATTTATTTAATTTCATGAGGTTAAATCGATGGAATTGTCAATTAGGAGAGAAAGAGTTATCAATGTTTGATAGAGTTTCCGTCTAATACTTTTTTTTATCTTAAACTAATTGTGTGCTACCAAAGGAAAGGCAAACCTTCATTACACTGAATAATTTATCAACTTCTTCATCCACTTTACCTGTGTGTGTGTGTGTGTGTCTCCACAGCTTGATGACCCCAATGTACTACCATCCTACCACTTCAGAGATGATGCTCTCTTGCTGTACAACGCCATCGATGACTATGTTCTAGAATATCTGAGCATTTATTACAGTAAGTTCCATCATGTCAAACTGTAGGAGTGATTTTCATTAATGGCGTACAAACTAAAAGTAGCAAAAATTGTTTGGTGTAACCTGTGTACTAAATGAAGGAAGTGTTCTGGTCATAGACATAAATAAATATAGACTGGCCGATAATAGAGTTTTATGAAATGAAAATTTGTGACTTGCATTTCTGTGTACTTTATTTATGTCTAGGAGTTTTGTTTAATCTCTAAGACTGAAGATCGTGCAATTTTTCAATTTTTCAGAATTCGGAAATCCGAATACAATAGATATACATGTTTTCAAGTTACATGAAGTTATTTCCTTTTTCCAGTCTATATTTATTTATGTCTATGGTTCTAGTCTATGGTTTCAGCCAGTCACTGTCAAGTCCTTAGAATACAGGAAGATGCCAATTACATATACTAAAAGTGTAATTGCATCAGCCGTAAATGTAACTGTGTAAGTGTAATGGACCTCATTCACCAATCATAAACAACATTTAGCCACGTGATTCTCTAACTCTTCTATACAAATTACGTAATCCATAAAGGCTGTCCCGTGATACATTTTTTCTTCATTGTTTTATCAATATTACCACATGGCTAAATGTTGTTTGAAGGTCCATTGTAACAATAAGTTTGGATAAGTCTCGTAATTAAATTTCGTAATAGATTTAGACTAGCATTAACAAATCTGTGCGATTAGAAATATTTTTACCAATTGTTTTTGTTTAGCGAAATTTCTGGCTTTTAGCGTCCCCAATGGGCTGTGATCCTATCACCTGTCTGGACTGGTTAGGAAAGGGGGAGGGGGGAAAGGAGGAGGTATCTGTGCTATATCTTTTACAGCGATAGCTTTTAAAATGCATCATATACATATATCTAATATATAAAGCGCAAGGTAAGGCACTATAACCTCTGTGCACCGAGACAGCGAAGTACTTACGAAAATATAAGGTTTTACAGTTATCTATTGTTTTTCAAATTTATGAGCGGCGACCTATTTCTCTACACAAAGTATAAAGAAGACATATTCAGCCTATACAACCACATCTGTCAAGTACAATTTCTTGCCTTTATTCAACATCAAAAAAATAGTAATTACCAATAGTTAATAGTTAACCTGTTATTTTGTAGATTGATTCTTTCTTATTAAGTACAAGAAATAATTGTGCAAAATTTCAACTTGATCTGAGAGTTAGTTTTGTAAAAAAAAAAAAGAATATCAAATTACTAGTTTACGTTTCAAAGAAAGGGGAGAACAGTAAAGAATAATAATTGGGATATTCCTATGCCAATTTTATTACCTCCCTTTTTTTGGTCTACCACAAACCAATACCTTGTTGATGTCCAAGAGCTGAGCCGAAGGCTCTTCGAGCTCTAAGTTTGAAAAAAAAACCTGTTTGGACGCCAAACAGTAAAAAAAAAAAAAACCTGTGAGAACACAGTTCTGTTTGATAGAGACCCGAGTCAATGCCTATATAAAACATTGCTGTTTCCAATGCCTTTGGCCCCCGACGCATGCTTGGCTGCACATGGCCGAAGGCCGAGGGTACCGGGAGCCTCCGCCATTTTCCTTCATTGTACCAAGCTAGCTGTGCGGGACCCGCCATCAATGTAACGGTCCCTTTGAGGAACAGCGCATGGATGTGGGACGTGTTTGTGGGGACTTTGTTACAACTCCGCCCGTGCAATGGGTGGACTCTCGTCTACCCGTGGGCATCCCCACGGGAGTCTTGCTTTGCTACCCATTTAGCCTAACCACTTCCTCTATTGGACGTTTCCACGCGGGCGCCACGATGAGGCAGAGTAGCGTGCCCGCGCAAACCAATACCAAAAATATAAATCGTAGTCAATGGATGAACATGGACGTCATAATCTCTCGAACACATTCCAATCGAGAGTGAGCTACATTGGCGTCTTTCTGAGTATTTTATTAGCTTATCTTATATAAAACAGAAGTTAGTTAAAAAAAGAAGATGATTACGTCCTACGCCTCATGCATCTAGTCATGCATGTTAACCAATCGCTTAAATTATGGGGATTTACCATCATTTGATATTTCTCTTACGAAATCCTTTGTCTGAGATCCGCTCCCTTTGATTAATCTTCAAAAAGATTTTCTATCCATTAAACTGAACAGTACGACTATAGAGGTAGGATTGATCTAGTAATAACGATGCCATACTAGTGATATTCAGTCTGGGTAAAATTGTATTCTATAAATAGTGTTTAATATTTATATTGTATTATGGGAAGCGTGATCAAGAGGCCAAGTACGCTTGAACTTAGCTTGGCTACCTAGGAAGGAGGTTCGACACCCGACTCGGGTAGAGCGCCTAAAGGCAGCACGGAAAACCTTTTACTAAAGACCCCTCCACCCCACTGGTCCACAAATGAGATTGGACCATAGCGCTCTGAGCATTCTCTGAGCATGCTATAAGAATGAAAGTAGTGCTATTATAAAAGCTATGATTTCATTTAATTTATGTGTGTATGTTTGTGTTGAAAAGCCTCCCCAGATGCACTGCAAACTGATCATGAGCTTCAGAACTGGGCCCAAGAGTTAGTAAAGGAAAGAAATTATTCTGAAGGCGGAATGGGGATCAAGGTGAGTATAAGTTGTGTTCAGTGGCGTAGCTAGGGAGGGTGGGGGAGGAGGGGGGAAATAGGAAAATCCCCCCCCGGTCCCCGCTTGAAGGGGGCCCCCAAAACTATTGTTACACAAAATGCAAGGGCCAACAAAGATGTCAAGCCCCCGACCCCCAAACGATGGAAAATTCCTAGCTACGCTTCTTGTTGTGTTGTCGATGTTTAAAGAAAAAACAACGCTAAAACAAGCGTTACCCACCTGCTAGGTCCGTTAATTTTTTCCGGGCTAAAAATTGTTTATAGTGTTTATTGTTTTTTTTTCTTACTGATAACAATAAAAGTTATTAATTCCCACAAGTAAACGCTCATCAATACATTCTTTTTCTCACGGGAATTCAAATATTTGTAGCATTGAATAGGAACGGCCTGTTCATTCGCGTATCACAGCTCTTCTTCCTGGCCCTAACTCTCCGCCTTAACAAATAGTCCTTATCTTCTTATCTTATATAATACAGACGTTGCTTCAAAAAAGAAGATGATTACGTCCTACGCGTCATGCATTTAGTCATCCATATTAACCAATGACTTAAATTCTGCCAAGTCACTGATTTTCCTGTCTAGCTCAGGCAACCCATTCCATGCTCTAATAGCACTAGGGAAGAAGGAGCACTTGTACAAATTTGTCCTAGCATATGGGACGAGAAATGTGTAATGTGGTAAATCGTTAATGTAAATTAAAAGAAGTAGTGGACCTAAGACTGTTCCTTAAGGTACGCCTGCGTTTACTGTTATTGGTGTTGATTTAGAGCCATTTATTATTACAGTTTGTTATCTCCCTATCAGAAAATCTTTAATCCCATGATGCAATGGACCTTCAATATCAAAATTTAATTTTTTAAGCAAACTATGGTGGTGAACTTTTTCAAAAGCTTTTGAAAAATCATCAATTAGACCTATTAGTTGTGTTTCACATGATCTATATTTCCTAAAGCCATGTTGGTATGTAAGTAGGGACATTATATTTGTATAAGTGGTTTATGATGTTGCTACATATTATGTTATCTAGAATTTTACATGTGATGCTGGTAAATGGTACTGGTCTGTAGTTTCCAGGGTCAAATTTTTCTCCTGTTGACATTATCTGAATATTCTTCTGCTAGTCTCTCTTATAACTTTATAATGCTTTATCTTGCTACTGCAGGGTGTGCCAGGTAATGGAAAGATCAGCAGTTTAGATCAGCTTCAGCAGATACTGACCTGTATCATCTTCACGTGCAGTGTTAAGCACGCCTCTGCCAACTTCGGACAGTATGATGAGTACGGATTTCCGGCTAACTATCCATTGACACTTCAAGGGACTCCACCAACTGATCCTGTAGGTCTTGACAACAGTTATTGTCATTTACTATTTTATTGTTATTATGGATACATTTGATTTAGGCAGTCTTATAACGGGACTTCGCAATGTCTTACAGGATTGCTTTGGAATGCGTGGCTGACCATACTGCTAAGTGGAGGGTGGGGGCTTAAGTATTTTTTTTGCTTGAAATTATAAGACCAATTAAATTGTGATTGTTGAGCGCCTAAAGGTAGTACAAAATTACTTAGACTTCGATCCTCTCGCGTCATTCGGCGCATTGGGTGGCAAGCTGTCTCCATAAAGATCTGCCACGGACAGTGTCTAAAGCTTCTTCCCACCTGGTGTCCACTGCATGGAAGTGTTGGCACCAGGTGATACGAGGACGTGCCTGTTTGCACTTTCCTTGCATTAGAAAGGTAGCATAGAAACAAGAAAAATATAATGAATGTTAGATGTGAAAAAGAGAAACATTTTCTATCCCGCCTTATTTCCCCTTTTCATTACGGGAGAAAAAATCCTGGTCAGGCGAATGCATAAATCTACTACACTTTATTCTATTTTAATGATATGCTTCTAGATCTAGGCGTACTAGGCGTGTGATTCCCAAAGTGGTCTATATAGACCCCAGGGGTCTACGAAGACTTCCAAGGGATCTATGAAAATGAAAAAAGTGAAAAATAAACTGGGGGTATATGACGGGGGTCGGGGTCTACGATAATAGATTTCATTTAAGTAGGTTGTGACTTTAGTTTTTACACCCCATTAATGTAAGTTCTTCATACACAAATATATGATATGTACCTTAGTTAATCCATTTAAATATTTATCCTGCTGTCCCAACAAAAAATTGTTTTATTTAATTTCATTGCTAGAATATATATCCCCCCACTTCCAAAAAAAAACAACTACTCTCATTTGGAAGCCCCCTTCAAGGGGGGGGGGATTTTCAAATTCTCCCTCCTCCTCCTCCGTCCCTAGCTACGCCTCTGCATCCCAGTAATTTCTGTTCTTATATAATGTAAACAATCGTAAGCAGTACACTGACACTGACTTTGCCCTTTGTAGATTTCTTAGAAATGTCTTCATTACAATAGCCTCATCAAATAGTAATATATACTTAGGGTTGTAAAGTATACGTCAGTAAAAAGAGGATTTACTCAACAGAATGCAATTTTGACTGAGGCTGACATTTTGGCCAGTTTACCGGATATTGTGACCATTCTCAAGCTAATGACGGTCACAAAGCTTCTAAGCGACAGAGGAACCAACAGTCTTGGCGACTTTGAAACTGAGTACATTGTAGATCCAAATGGGAAAAAAGCTGTGGAAAGGTAGGCTATGCATATATTAAAGCAGTCCTTATTTTAATGAGAGGCTGTATTCCTGTTCTCTGTTAACTCTTTCTCTCCTAATGGACGATGCCATCGTTGATTTGACCTCATTAAATTACATTTATGTTTCATTCTATAAACTTGACTTTGTGTTATATCTAAAGCGCATGCATTCCCCCTTAATTCTATACCAAATAAAACATTATCTGATGACCAACGACAAAGCTATTGAAACTTAATCATAACAAGGTAGTGAAATAGTACTGAGCAAAATGAAGAATTCCGCTGAAACGTAGAAAAATAATTACGGAGAGAAAGAGTTAAGAGAGACGGATAGGCTAACTGGTATGGGAAATATATTTCATTCCGTTCTAGAGTAGATGAATTGCAAGTGGGTAGGATGAAAGAAAGGCTTGGTTAACCTGTCCCATCCGCATCGCCTTTCCTCACGAGGAACATACACTGTGCTAGTGCTCTCTACCAATTACGTAGGAATACGTAAGCACACCACGCGGGATCGGCCTCCGACCTCGCTAGAATTAGAGCGCCCAGACGTGACTAAGCCGTGTTTAACGTGTGTGATTAAAGACCATCTAGTTGATGGGAGGCCTCTGGGTAGTATCCACTTAAGGGCCCAAGCTCGACTCGTAATGGGCACTCACTCAGGCATCCTTGTTGTCACTATTTATATACAAGAATATCAATATTTCTCTCTATATATCTATAGGCCTAACTATAAATCTATGTATCTATATATCTATCAATTTATTTATTTATCTATCTTCATATTTATGGTAGTCCTAAAAATCTCCCTTTGTTCGATAATAAATGTATTACTTATATATGTGTTCAATTTTGAAAATATCTCCAATTCAGCTTTCGTATGAAGCTTGCTGGCATAGGGGAAATTATCAAGGAAAGAAATGCAAACCGGACATTTGAGCACACGTATCTTCTGCCAGAGTCCATTCCCAACAGCATAAGTATCTAAGGAATGATGCTCAGAATAGCCTTTACGTTGATCTATTATTTAATTCACTTTAAGCTTTAGTTGTGGTCTTATAGGTCTAAATTACGGTTGATTGTGTTATGTTGTCATTATTAACTGTATAAATAAGCTATAGGCATTGAACTATTATATCTTGAATCCAGTTTACTTGTATTGACATCCTTAATTATATCTTCATCAGGCAGCAAATATAATATAGAAGACTTATAAGAAAAAAAATACGTTACAATTTCTAATGAGTATTTATATACTTCTTTATAGCATGTATTACTTGTGTTTACAAAATAATAGAGGCATAGTGTAAAGCCAGAGAGAGAGAAACTAAAAAATACCTGTTGACATAGTAACATTAATGAGGACAGATATAAAGGAAGGAATATAGCTATTTCAAGAGTAGCAAAATAGAAATACCTTACCCTATCGCTTAATGACTTAGTATATTGAACCGTTGGGGCACAACACAAGATCTGTTAACCATATTTCTCCATTTCTCTCTGTCCTTTTCCTTGGATAGAATTTATCCCAATAAGAATAAGGAGAAAAAGAGAAAAGCCAAAAAAAAAAAAGCCATAGTGAATAGCCACAGTGAATAACCATAGTGAATAGCTACAGTGAATAGCCACAGTGAATAACCATAGTGAATAGCTACAGTGAATAGCCACAGTGAATAACCATAGTGAATAGCTACAGTGAATAGCCACAGTGAATAACCATAGTGAAGAGCTACAGTGAATAGCCACAGTGAATAACCATAGTGAATAGCTACAGTGAATAGCCACAGTGAATAACCATAGTGAATAGCTACAGTGAATAGCCACAGTGAATAACCATAGTGAATAACCACAGGGAATAGCCACAGTGAATAGCCATAGTGAATAGCCACAGTGAATAGCCATAGTGCATAGCCATTGTGAATAGCCACAGTAAATAACCATAGTGAATAGCCACAGTGAATAATCATAGTGAATAGCCATAGAGAATAGCCAAAGTGAATAACCATAGTGAATAGCAACAGTAAATAGCCATAGTGAATAGCCAAAGTGAATAACCATAATGAATAGCAACAGTAAATAGCCATCGCGAATAGCCATAGTAGAGGAGCAGCATATGGTAAAATTTTAATAATTTAAATCTTGAACCATTTTGTTTGTTCTATGCGACCTATTGTATTGTAAGAGGCTTGTAGCTCTAATGTTCTTGGCCTTCTGAAACTGACCCCAGGCCGAGCTCAAGCCCGTCTTGATTTCCAAAATGTCCATTGTACAATGGGTTACTTTTTTTTGGGTTAGGGGAGGGTTGGGGGTTCAAAACGAACTCGTTTGATCTTTGGAAAACTAGCAACGCAGAAGTAATCCTAAAACTTCCAATCATTGGCTTTGTAATCAAATCAATGAAACAAAAGACTTTTGAATTTAGCATATATTTTAATCAATGTGCTGGTCATATGGTATCCTCGTAAACTGCTGATAAAAGTTTCAAAAATATTTTGAAAATGTGTTTTAACAATATAAATACTATCTATCTATCTATCTATCTATCTATCTATCTATCTATCTATCTATCTATCTATCTATCTATCTATCTATCTGTCTGTCTGTCTGTCTGTCTGTCTGTCTGTCTGTCTATCTATCTGTCTGTCTGTCTGTCTGTCTGTCTGTCTGTCTGTCTGTCTGTCTGTCTGTCTGTCTGTCTGTCTATCTATCTATCTATCTATCTATCTTTCTTTCTTTCTTTCTATCTGTTTATGTATTTATTTTTATGTATATAATAAGGATTATGCTTTAATCGCTACTTATGTTTTTCATGTTTTTTACTTCATAAAAGACTGATGATGATGCAGACTTTTGTTCTCTCCATGTACTTGTGATTTTTTTTTAAATATGATAATAAAACAAAAATAAAAATAATAAAGACTAAAAATTGTTGCTTATATCAAGTTACTCTGTCTGTCTTTCTGTGATAAAATGTTTCCATGAAAAGAGTAAATGACATTTTAATGGGTAACAACGCATGAAAACATTGTCCGCGAAAGAGGGGAAATTTTACAAATTAATGTTAATAATAGTAAAAAAAACTATCTACATAAAAAAAAATCTCTCTATAAGCAGATTTTGGTGCTTATCAACATACCAAATTCAGATATTGGGGTCGTTTCAAAAACGCATTCCTCACAATGGGGTCATAATATTTGAACCTTCGACCCCTCCACTGCCTTTTTGTTTTAGAACAAGCAAAATAAAAAAATCTTTAAAAAAAATCAAAAGGAAAGCTTATTTTAAGGGGAAGACCACCGTTATTAAAACTATATATATCAATGATGTACAAGTTATTTTCCTTATTCAATATCAATCAAAATAATCACCAATAATTAATTGACTGAATGAGTAATCGTGATTTTGTTTAGTGATTCATGTTTTGTTATGCACAACAAATGCGTGAAATGTTTGTACACGTTATTTTTCCCACACAAAACCTTGGATCAAGCTGAATTTTTGCCCAATTATTTCTCGTATCAGACGAAACAAGAATGAATTTCCGTAAATTAATGACCATATAGTTATTTATTGTTATTGGTAATTAATTATTTTGTTAGGTATTACTAATATTACTTTTTTTCATAAAGTACACCATTTTTACAACTACCTATTCACTATTAATAAACCCGGGAGGCTTTTAGTAAGGGAAACTACCATGCACCATATTTTTAACACATTTATGCAAACAGTTTAAATTTTTTGTATTGCTATGTAAAATACTTTCCCTCATAATAACTACTAAATTTACAAAAATTATTATTTACTTTTTTAAAGAGAATTTTTTTTATTTAGTATGTATATAAATGGAATATAACTGAGGCTACCGAAGGATTGTTATTTTTTTACGGAAATGTTATTTCCATTTCATGAGGCTTTGAACACATGATAACCATTTACAATTAGATTCTTTTCTGTCGTTTGATATTCTATCTGAAAATATTGAAGACTGAATTTTAAACCTGCCTGGGTGGACCACTTCGGGGTCCGATTTGAGTATGTGTTTCCACAAAAACTGTCTTTGTAACCTTGTTTCATTTGAGAACAATGGTAGCCAGACTCCAATCCCCTTGAATCCAGGTCCAATATAGTAATTCGTGCCGCTTTCGGAGGTCATTCGTACCCAGATAGTTTTTAACATATCTGCAGAATAACCATCGTGCCTTGCTACTTTGTGAAGCCTTGTCTTTTTAATAGCGAAAGCCACCTCCATCATTGTAAATGGCTTGGAGAGAGTGTCTGCTCCAGCCTCACTGTCGACTGAGCTGTGTTTTTCTTTGGCTTATTTGATGCGATCGAGACCTCCGCCAAGCACTATTTCTGGCATAGAATGTCAACAAAATGCATATTCTGATGTATCTACAGTGCATTTTCCTGCTATTAAAAAGTCTTATTTCAAAAATGTATGTACTATTTTTACTGACTAAGACCCTGCCGCGCCGTTCGGCGCATTTGCCGTCATGAGTAATTTCCATGCCTGTCGTCCATCCGCAAGGTCAAGGTTCGCGCAAACATCCAACCACTTTTTAAGTGATTCTTCTGACAACGTTTCTCTTACCAGCGCGGTAAGTCGGTTGTATGCCCGCCTTGTTTCCTCTTGTTTTTTTTTTTCTAGCGTGCCTTCTTCTGGCCGCCTTTCGTTGCCTGATAAGACGCTCCAACTTTTTTTTTTACTTAAAGGACCGTTTGACAATCGTTCGCGGTATGGCTCTGCTAGCCGCCGACAAAAGAGCTTTCACAAAGAGTCCATATGTGTCATCAATGCTCTTAAAATATTGTTTTTTCAAGAGTGCATTCGATGCCCTCCTAAAGATTTGTTAGTCTGCCTTTACTTACGTTTAGGGCAGACAACTCTTTCCGAGATCAATAGTGACCATTAGCGGCAGATGATCCGACTCCAAGTCCCCAGAACATCGAGCCGACTTTTTTCAACTTGAAAGGAATAAATATTAAATTCCAGTTATCTGTAATCATAGTCATGTTGGTCTATTCTGGTAGTCTAGATAGGAAGTCAGCAATTACATTTAATTTGCCCTTTAGATATTCTACATTAAAATTACATTTAATTTGACGCTGCTCTTTAAAAATGGCAGTGGTCTATGGTCACATTGAATTGTGAATTTGGCGCCATATAAATATCTGGACAAGCGTTGCACCCCCCTCCCCCAAGCAATGGTCAGCCTTTCTCTCTCTATCACTAATACCGTTGTTCTTTGGGCAAGATTAATGCACTTTAGATACCTTAAAATATGCTTTTGTTTTAAATACCTGATAAAGTGGAACACTACTGGGGGAGCTCACAGCGCTCCACTAGAACCCTTGCTGGCAAGGGACGGGATGTCTACAGTCTTTCCGCTACCTACCTCCAGGAAGAGTTTATTTTAGGGTACAATAACTATCTTCCGAAAGAATGAAGGGTCGTAATGTAATTAAGATTAACTACGCACAAACAAATATGTGTGTGTGTGTATATATATATATACATATGGCCGGGGAAAATCCCCCCCCCCCCAAACAAATTCTGGCTACAAGGTCTCGGTGTATTGATTACGGAAATATTAATGCTCGAATTGTGAATTGTGTTAATTTATCAAATAATTTATAGGACAACCGAAGTGCCGGTAGCCTTTAAAACTATTAATCCCCTGTTTGTACTTTTCAATGTTGCTGCTGTGGCATTTACGTCTCGAGAGAGACGATCTTTTCCCTTAGCAACGAATATAAAAACGCGACAAAACATTAGCAATATATTTATATCCAGTAAAGGATTTCTCCGTGAGTCATTGGTCGTGTGCACTTTTTGTTGCGGACCAATTGTCGGTGAACCTGATGCCTGAAAACGATTTGTCTGGTGAATCTTGAACGATTTTTAGGGCGAACGAATTGTCAAAGAACGAATGTATGTGAACGATTTGTCGTAATTAATTAAATTTCGGGCATCCACTCAGCTCTAATGGGTACCTGGCAATGGTTGGGGAAAAGTAAAAGCAGATGGTCGTTGTGCTGGACACATGACACACTCGTGAACATTTGAGCTTTACATCATCTGCCCTATAGATCGGGAAACTATTTATTAGTTTATTGTTCTTTTCCTTAAACTTTTTTAGTACCCTCATTATTTCCCATCTAGCTGTTAGAGGGTTGGTGTTGACATTTAGATCTAGATTTAATCTCTATATATATATATAATATCAGGTGACCGAGCCTCGCTCGGATGAATAATTTGTGAAAGAAAGATATATACTCGAAGTCATTTTGGGAGTATTGTTGTAATCACGAAAATGAACGATCGGGTAAGAACTATCTATCCGAAGAGTTGCTTTTTCGTTCTGTCAGTTCTCAATGTAATTGTACATGGCGATTAGAATAAAAAGTCCCCCCAACAGTAGGCCTATAGAAAACCACAGCTCACGTCTTAACCTTTTACATTGCTTCTTTCGCGTAAAACTATTGGGCTATTGTTGTAATTACGAAAATGAACGATCAGATAAAGACTACTAATCTAAAGAGTTGTTCTGTTAGTTCTAAATGTAATTGTACATGGCGATTAAATATAAAGTCTCTTAAGTCCTCCTAGAGTCTAGACCAACCACAGCTCACATCCGTCTTATAGTTTTACAATCCATCTTTTGCGTAAAACTATTGTAAGCCTACTATTATTGGCTTGGAAGAAAGTCTTTGCAGTGTTACTTCTCAGATGGTTACGTTCAGACATTTAATTATGGAATTAGTATACATTCATTATGGCTTTAGTACGAAACATCAAGTGACGCAAATCTCTACGTTATAGGGTAAAACAGGCACTTTGTGAGAAAGTAAAATGGCGCATTTTTTCTTAATAGATTTAAATCATTGCATTAGTTTTCTAAAGAAACGTTTCCGTGGGGCACCTCTGCCACGCCGAAAAATATGTTCGTCCCCCATACGGGATACGTGCCCTGCCCAGCCTGACTGTCGGACTATAAGAAGTTCGCAAGTAAGGCGCAGAGAAGCTGTGTTATGACCACTTCCTTTGTTTTGGTACAGGACATTAGACACCGAAGCATGAACACATGGTAATAATTCACCAGCAAAATAATAATAATAATAAGGCTTGTCTTCGAGTCCGAAAATTAATGAGGATTGCAGCTGTGACCTACATATTTTGCCACATACAGGGCAAGCATAATATATATACATACACACAAGAATTGCTCGTTTAAGAGTATAGGATATGTGACAATATCCTATACTCTTAAGCGAGCGATTCTTGTGTGTATGTATGTATATATATATGTATATATATATATATATATATATATATATATATATATACACATTTTATTTCGAAAACGGCTCTAACGATTTTCTTTAAAATTTCAAGGTACGTGTTTATTGATGAGAAAAAAAATCTCAGCTCATTGGCCACATCAGGAAAACTTGAAGTCGACCGTTATATTGGTTTGAAAATGTCTCATTATCGAAAAATTAATTTAGGCTAGAATGTTTTATAAATGAAAATTTTTCTATATGACGTCAATGGGAAAAAAAACTTGACACCGCTTACGTCACTAGGCTCACAGCAGAAAAGAAAAAAACTTGACACCTCCTACGTCACTGGATTACAGCCGTTCACTTAAGCATTTCTTTGGAAAGAATAGACACAACATTTTGCGCACCGTAGTTGAAGGTTTAGAACAGTGTTTGCGTTCATTTTTAATTGAACATCAATTGATCAAGCACGTGGTTCTCTGAAGACGCTCAAGTATTGTTACAAATTAAACATTACATCCCTACTAAATAAGGTAAGTTAGAAGAAGAATTTGATTTATGCGCATAACTTTCATTAGCTAGAATGTAGGCCGAAAAGAATAGATATGGTCCTTATGGACTTTGAGTCTGGAGTCTACGTCTAGATCTAGATCTTGATTCAAGACTTACAACTAGATTCTAAGGGGATGCAACTACTATGTTGCTCGCCGTTATTCTTCCCCATTAGCAGGAGGTTTACGACGTAAGTTAATAAGATTTCTAGATCTAGAAGATTGTATCTCTTCCTTAAGCAGCAACATGATACCGTTTCTTTTATTTGTTGGAAATGGTTATAAAACAGCTCATCTAGCTATTGGCCACAAAACAGCTTATCTAGCTATTGGCAACTAAACAACTAATCTAGCTATTGGCCACACAAAACAGCTCATCTAGCTATTGGCCACAAAACAGCTCATCTAGCTATTGGCCACAAAACAGCTTATCTAGCTATTGGCCACAAAACAGCTTATCTAGCTATTGGCCACTAAACAACTAATCTAGCTATTGGCTACAAAACAGCTTATCTAGCTATTGGCCACTAAACAACTAATCTAGCTATTGGCCACAAAACAGCTTATCTAGCTATTGGCCACTAAACAACTAATCTAGCTATTGGCCACAAAACAGCTTATCTAGCTATTGGCAACTAAACAACTAATCTAGCTATTGGCCACACAAAACAGCTCATCTAGCTATTGGCCACTAAACAACTAATCTAGCTATTGGCCACACAAAACAGCTCATCTAGTTATTGGCCACAAAACAGCTTATCTAGCTATTGGCCACTAAACAACTAATCTAGCTATTGGCCACACAAAACAGCTCATCTAGCTATTGGCCACAAAACAGCTTATCTAGCTATTGGCCACAAAACAGCTTATCTAGCTATTGGCCACTAAACAACTAATCTAGTTATTGGCCACAAAACAGCTTATCTAGCTATTGGCCACTAAACAACTAATCTAGCTATTGGCCACAAAACAGCTTATCTAGCTATTGGCAACTAAACAACTAATCTAGCTATTGGCCACACAAAACAGCTCATCTAGCTATTGGCCACAAAACAGCTCATCTAGCTATTGGCCACAAAACAGCTTATCTAGCTATTGGCCACAAAACAGCTTATCTAGCTATTGGCCACTAAACAACTAATCTAGTTATTGGCCACAAAACAGCTTATCTAGCTATTGGCCACTAAACAACTAATCTAGCTATTGGCCACAAAACAGCTTATCTAGCTATTGGCAACTAAACAACTAATCTAGCTATTGGCCACACAAAACAGCTCATCTAGCTATTGGCCACAAAACAGCTCATCTAGCTATTGGCCACAAAACAGCTTATCTAGCTATTGGCCACAAAACAGCTTATCTAGCTATTGGCCACTAAACAACTAATCTAGCTATTGGCTACAAAACAGCTTATCTAGCTATTGGCCACTAAACAACTAATCTAGCTATTGGCCACAAAACAGCTTATCTAGCTATTGGCCACTAAACAACTAATCTAGCTATTGGCCACACAAAACAGCTCATCTAGCTATTGGCCACTAAACAATTAATCTAGCTATTGGCCACACAAAACAGCTCATCTAGCTATTGGCCACAAAACAACTAATCTAGCTATTGGCCACACAAAACAGCTTATCAAGCTATTGGCCACACAAAACAGCTCATCTAACTATTGGCCACTAAACAACTAATCTAGCTATTGGCCAGACAAAACAGCTCATTTAGCTATTGGCCACAAAACAACTAATCTAGCTATTAGCCACTAAACAGTTAAATCAAATGAGTCAATAAAATCCATCTATGTGATAGAAACGTGTCACATGCAATTGATGAGTGGAATTGGTGTGAACGTCCATTTCATTTGCTATAGCTCTAATGTTTTGTTTGATGGAATGCACACATTTATACATTTAATACAAATTATCCTATACTCTTAGGCGAGCGATTCTTGTATGTATGTATATATATATTTATATATATATAAATTTTATTTCGAAAACGGCTCTAACAATTTTCTTTAAAATTTCAAAGTATGTGCATATTAGTGAGAAAAAAATTCTCAACTCATTGGTCACATCGGGAAAACTCGAGGTCGACCGTTATATTGGTTTGAAAATGCCTCATTATCGAAAAATTAATTTTGGCTAGAATGTTTTTTGAATGAAAATTTTCCATGACGTGAACGGGGAAAATGTTGCTTACGTCACTAGGCTTACCGCAGTACACTAAAATATTTCTTTGCAGACAAGAAAGAGTTTTAAAGAACCATTAGACCTAATTAAACATTTACGCACCATCTTGCAGTAGATGGTTTATTTTGGAACTATGAAAGAGAAGTAATGAAATTAAATGTGCCGATGTATGATTAGTTATTGTGTTTTAAGTGCTTAATAAATTGTTTACACTTTAATTGCCTAAAACGGTTTAGATACCTTTTACTTTGTTGTTTATTTTGCTGGTGACCTCCAGCTGTCTCGTTCTGAGGCTGCATGCAACCAGGTGCTCTCTTCTATGTCAGCTAAGGCAAGTTGGCGCCTAAGCTGGTCTTTTAATATTTCGGTGTTACGTCGACCACTTTTTTAGCTCACCAAAAAAGAGTGCCTTTGGCATGCGTTCGTCTGAGATTCGTCTTCCATACAGGATACCACTCTGTCCAGCGTATTTGACGGACTTAAATAATTCCACTATACAAAGGCCGTGGATACACATTTGAGACCAAACGAAAATCTGCTGCCGAGGACAGAGGCAGACGCGAAAAGAAAATCTTAATCGACCACCGGTTGACAATGGTTATGCTTGCCCTGGATGTGGCAAAATATGTAGGTCATAGCTGGGGCTGCGTAGTTACGGGAAATACTGCAATCCTCATTAATCTTCGGACGCGAAGACAAGCCTTATTATTATTATTATTTTGCTGGTGAATTATTACCATGTGGGGTTGGGGCGTGGAGACGGAAGGACCAGGTGAGATCTGAATGGAGGGATGTGCAAAAGCAGGCCATAGCACCACTGGGATGGATGGATATCAAAAGCCGGTATGAACTTCTTATAGTCCGACAGGCAGGCTGGGCAATGCACGTATTACGTATCGTTATGGGTAACGAGCATATTGTTCGGCGTGGCAGAGGTGCCCTACGGAAACGTTTCTTTAGAAAACTAATGCAATGATTTAAGTCTATTAAGAAAAAATGCGCCATTTAACTTTGTCACAAAATGCATGTTTTACCTTATAACGTAGAGATTTGTGTCACTTGATGTTTCGTACTAATTCCATAATTAAATATCTAAACGTAACCACCTGATAGGTTACATTGCAAAGACTTTCTTCCAAGTCAATAATAGTAGGCCTACAATAGTTTTACGCAAAAGATGGATTGTAAAACTATAAGACGGGCGTGAGCTGTGGTTTGTCTAGACTGTAGGAGGACTGAAGAGACTTTAAATTTAATCGCCATGTACAATTACATTTAGAACTAACAGAACACTAAAGCAGCTCTTCAGATTAATAGTCTTTATCTGATCGTTCATTTTCGTAAACAGAAAAATATTCCCAAAATGACTTCGGGTATATAGCCTTCCAAAATTATTTAACCGAGCGAGGCGAGATTAATGCTGGAAATAAGCTTGATTATGGGAACGCCGAACCCTATTTCCTGCTATTCTGTTGCTACTTCCTGTTTCCTGTTGATATATCTATTTCCTAAAGTTTAACGTATTTTTTTTTTTTGGTTTATTGAAGATTTCTGATTGTTTTGATAAAAGCTAGATCTAGAATATAGATAAATGTCTAAAAATAAGATCGTATTTGCTAACTGAAAATTAAAGATGTATTAAAAAATATATCTATATCTAGTCAATCTAGACTTTTAGATCTAGAATCTATTATAGATCTAAATGTAAATTATAAATATTACTGTCCTATCTATATAGATCTGGATTTTAATACCTAAATCTATACAAAAGTATTATTGTATAGATTATAATACATTTAGATCTAGATCTACTCCTTAATTTAAATCTAGAACTAATGTATGTGAACGATTTGTCGTAATTAATTAAATTAATAAAATTTCGTTTAGATCTAGAACTTGTAGATCTAGATTTAGATTTCCAGATGTATTATACAATAGTATAAACGATAATTCTATATCCAGATGGAGAGTAAAGAAGATAAATCTTCAGAAGAGGAAACATACATCACTGCACCAACAGGACTGTATTCCGGAATTGACGAAACACCTTCGACCTCAGCTTCAGGCAACGAGGACGTTCATTTATCCGATGAGGACCCCAGTGTTATTGTTGATGGCAGTGCGCTTAAAGACTTTGAGCGGGACAAGAGTACGTCAGAAAATGTCAATAAAGATTCAGATGAAAACCACTCTACTGGTGATGGTGAAACAGAAAATGAAAGTGAAGAATGTAATAATCTGGTCAACACAAGTACCATTCTATTGACTTTATGCATACATGGACTGGACAATGGCATGACAACAAACTCCATAGCTGATTTTTTAGGGTTCTACTTCACTGATTACTTGCCATGCACAAAAAAAATAATTGTGGACCGGGTAGAAAAGATTGTAAATGAAAATTCACAAAAATTCGTTACGCGATACTCAAAGATATTTGCCTCCCCTGTCCACAGTGCAAGTCAGGCAGGCACAAGCCAAACCGCTGGTAAGTAGTAAGGTACTTAATTAAATATTATTTTAGGCCTTATTGTATATATCTTATTTTCTTTGGTAAAAGTCCCCAAAAGGTTACATGATAACAAAGGGAACGCCAAGGCAGTTTTTTAAAGAACAAACATTGTTTGTATCTGAATTGTACTTGTATTTTAGTTTTAATTAAGCAATATAGACTTTATTACTACATTTTAAGACAAGTTAAATTATTAATTATGTGACGTCGTTTTACCGACTAAGTAGAATATTTTTACGCTAACAGTCTAATCGATTCAAAAGGTTCTTTTAACTCATTGAGTGCGGAGCATCTATCCCATAGAGTCATAGACGGTCTGTCTACACCTAAACGCACGGAACGTCTATCCCAAAGACGTTCTTACCCTACCTTTGTTTCGTTGCATTTTTAAATTAAAATTTTTAACTAATAACAGTGGAACTATTTTTACTTTATAAAAGAGTTCTTCATCCTTTGTTTACATAGAAATGAGAAGCTTTTGGCTTTATTTAGACATTTATTTATTACTTTTTTTACAATGTAAAAAAAACGTCGCCATGACTACGCTAGTCCAAGACACACCCACAATGTTGACTACTGAAGAAACTTTTCTTTTTTTTAGTATTGTTTATCTGTAAAAATCTACAACATCATGGCTATGCTTGTCCAAGACACACCCACAATGAGTGACAATGTTTACTACTGAAGAAGCTTTATTATTGTTTTATTTATACTTCTACGAATTGTAATAATGAAGATCTTGATTAAGATTTAGCATAGGATGAAGCAGACTTGGATATTATAAGCATTTAGATTTAGATCTAGTATTGCCTTATATGATTAAGCCTTAGCCTTTAGCCTAAGACTATGGCTAGGTCCTGAATGTAGATCAAGGTTGACTAGATCTATGTTTTTATCTTTACACCTTTGTAGATTCCTTTAGAACTAAGCTAAGACAGTACAAACAAATGTCTCTCGACTAACATACCATAGCAAAATTGACTTCTTTTTGCGTGAAGAGAACAGGTCGTCTACAGGACGCCTTTCTAAAGATGAGGATGATCTGAGCAAAATAAGCCCATAACAAGCTCGCATGAACTACTGCAGCTTTGCTCATGATGGCGCGACCAATGGAAGAGGCTTAAACAATTCAAATCATTTTACACGGGTGTAGTTAAAAAGTTGTCTTTTAAAATGTTTACCTCTTCTTTGTGTGAGGCGTCTGCTAAAATATTGATTAAAAACTTTTTGAAGAAGATATTACAAAACGTCTGTACTGACGTGATTCATTTTGAGTCAGAAATGTTCGTATTTTATCGTTTCTGGAAAGTGCGAGAATAAGTGTCAGTGAGTAATCAGGGGCCAAGGACTGTATATATATTTTAAAATTTAATAAAATTTATTAAATGTTTCCTCATCAGCGTACCAAGGCAAGGGCAAAGGCAAGGGGAAAAAAACATTAACGAAAGGTATGGTAATGTTTTTATTACTTATTGAATTACAGATGTTCCTTAAAAAAAAAGATTTTGATTTAAGTTATTAAATATTTATTACAGACATTTACATAGAATTATGATTGTGTATTGTGTATCCATGTGTCAGTTAAATTAAGTCATTCCAACTTACGGATCCAGAGTGCGGGGTGCAATTTTTGTCAAAACTCTTACACTATATAGAAACACACTCACACACATATACAACGGAATCTTGAAGGCGTATATATTCTACCAAATAACATGGTGGAAAATTTTAGCTTATCTCTTCGCTAATGAAAGATAAACTGCTTTCCCAAACAACTTTGTTGTTATCAAAATATTTTCAACAATACCATGTAACTGTTGCATCTACTGAAAGAAGCTTCCCGCGCCTCAAACGAATAAATAAATTACTTACTACCAACAATTTACGAAGATAGAATGAACAATTTTGGCGATTCTTGCTATTTGAGCGTGATTTTGTGGGAAACAATAATCTATAAAATACTGTATGACTTCACAACACACAAAGCTCGCAAAGCAAAGTCAATTAGATCGTTATTTTTTTAATTAATTAAGACGTAGTTATTTTCTAATACAAAATCTTAGTTTTCACTTCTTATCCTACCCAGAATGAGCCCGCGCAATTAGTTTTGCTTTGGGCCAAGCAATAGTTAGGGCCAGCTCTGCCCCCCCTCCCAAACACATACATTCAGAGAGGCACAAAGATAAAGAGCATGTATGCAAGTGTTCTGTCCTCTATAGGGCCATTAGAGCATGTAATGTTTGTTGTTGGCGGTTGTCGACTTATAGTACTGGGTAGCTGGTAGACACTTAAATGCATCTTAACTAATAAAACTTGAAATAACTTGAAAAACTAATTATCACTATCAACCTATCACTAACCTCTTCCCAACGTTACCAACGTCACACACACTCCTGAATCAACCAGAAAAACAAACAACATAATATCTTTTTAAAAATAGTTTTATATGTTATGCAATTTTAAAAGTCATTTATGTAAATTAGAATCAGTAATATGGCCTAAGACTGTTGTTTTTATGTAGTTGCAGCTCAAAATGATCCTCCTGAAGGAACCTCTATGGGCCACAGCCAACAACAACAGAGTACTGATTTGGAGAATCAAATAAGCAGTGGTGAGTTTGATTTTTAGCACATCGGCACAACTTAGGCCATGTCGTGCCTTTAATCCTTCAAGGATGACTCTTCCTTTATATCAAGAGCTAAATTCCATACAGTTAAGTCATTAAAATTAAAGTCTTTTTACAGTTAAAATAGTAAAGGTAGAAAAAATTGTATAATTTAGTAAAAATGTTCTGTCTCCCCTATCTAAGACCGCTGAAAGCTATTTCATTTTTCTTGCAGTCGAAACCTATCACTAACCTCTTCCCAACGTTACCAACGTCACACACATTAAAATTAGTCTTTTAACAGTTAAAATAGTAAAAGTAGAAAAAATTTTATAATATAGTAAAAATCTTATGTAAATGTTATTTGCTCACGATTTCACAAATCAAATCTTTGTAGACAACCTCACCAACCGGATAAAGTCCAGTATCTTCTCAGAGTCGACATTGTCGAATAGTGTTTTTAAGTTGTGCGCTTTAAAAATTTCCCCCCTAACATCCTGGTATCTGGGGCAGTCAATGAGGATATGATCCACAATACTCACATGGAAGTAACTAAGTGAATATGCTCGAATTTCTTGTGGAATTTCATCTCTCTTGTTTGGCCAGCCTATTTGATTCTTTAACAGCCTTAACACAGCATCATCTGCAGTGGCCTGCTGAAAAATGTTCATATATTCATCTGACATTGGTAAACTATTGTCGATCAGATGAACTTGTGCATCCCAGTCATCACTTGAGGGATATTTGATTGGTAGCGATGCTCTTGACAGTTTGTCTTTAATAAACATTTCTTTGCCTGGCTTGTATTCCAGCAGTATTTCATATTTCTTAGTTGAAGAAGCATCCGCTGAAGCCTAGGTGGTGTAGATGCCAAAGGCTTTTTGATAATCGCTTCTAAAGGTTTGTGATCTGTTTCAACCTTGATTGGACGTCCATACACATAGTAATGGAAATGTTCAACTCCGAAGACAATGGCAAGCATTTCTTTTTCTATTTGTGCATATCGTTTTTCACAGTCTGTAAGAGATCTTGATGCGTAAGCCACTGGCCTCTCATTCTGCATAAATGCTGCTTCAAGTCCCTCATGTGAAGCATCCACAGACAACTTGACTGGCTGTGAAACATCATAAAAGGCTAAAACTGGGGCGGTTGTGATCAAACTCTTTAAATAATCAACAGCCTTCTGATGTTGTTCCAACCATATCCACTCGTTGTCTTGTTTAAGTAACTCTCTTAATGGGGCAGTTATTTCTGACAAGTTCTGTAAGAATTTACCAAGACAATTAATCATACCCAAAAATCTTTATAGTTTCTTGCGATCTGTAGGGTATGGCATGGATTCAATCTTTGAATCATCAGGCTTTATAATATTATCTGTAATGATATGTCCTACAAACTTGACTTGTCGTACTCTTAGGCTACATTTAGATGGCTTCAGATTTATCCCTTTCCTTCTTGCTATGTGAAGAACTTGCCTAAGTCTATAGTCATGCTCTTCTGTTGTTCTACCTGCTATCAGTATTTCGTCCATGTATGTCTCAACCCCTTGTATAACGTCAAAAACTTGGTGGAAACGTTTTGCAAATACTTCTGCAGAAGAGTTTAGCCCAAATGGTAGACGAAGGAACTTGTAGCGACTGAAAGGTGTGTTAAAAGTTGTTAGAGCTGTACAGCTCTTGACTAATTTAATTTGCCAAAAGGCAGAGTTGTCATCTAATACCGTGAACACTTGACTGCCACTTAATCGACTAGCTATTTCTTCTATAGTAGGTAATTGATAGTGTTCTCTTTGAATGGCTTTGTTGAGGTCTCTAGGGTCTAGACATATCTTTAATCCACCTCCTTTCTTTTCAACAATAACAAGTGAGTTGACTCATGCAGTGGGATGATCTACTTTTTCAATGACACCCTCATCTTCCATTCTTCTCAATTCATTTTTTAATTCCTCATGTAGTGCAGCTGGGACTTTCCTTGCTGCGTGTACAACAGGTTTAATGTTGGAATTGACTTTTATAGTATATTCCTCTTCCATGCAGCCTAAGCCAGTAAATACATCTGCGTAGCCTGAGAGTGTATCGTCCTATATAAAGTCATCTCCTCTGATTAAATTCATTTGTTGGCAGCCTGGTAGACCCATAATTGGCTTTGAATGTGTCTACACAATTTGAAATTCTATTATGGCTGTCTTACTTTTAACAGTACATTTAATGTGTGCTTAGCCAACAACCTTCAATCTTTCTCCGGATGATGATTGGAGAAGTTTCTTTCTTTTTAATTGCTTTAAGATTCTGTATGGGAGAATATTGACTTGTGCTCCACTATCCAACGTGAATGTAACTTGTTTGTTTTCAACAGTAATGAGTGAATTCCATTTGTTGCTTAGACTATGAGAGCCAATACTGCCGATGAAAAATGTTTCCTCAACGGAGTCATCTCGACCTTCTGACTTCACTATACTTACAGGCTTTGATCTGCACACTGACGAGAAATGACCTGTTTTTATGACATTTGTGACAGGTTTCCCCATAAGCTGGGCACTGACGTGTCTGTGTTCCTTGCCACAATAGCTACAACTCACATTTCCTTTTGTTCTTTTAAACCTATTGGTAGCTGAATTCACAACTTGTACCCCACTTTCTTCATTCATGAGCTTAAGCTGCCATTCAGTTGCCTCAGCTGCCCGACATATATTTTCTGCCTTGTTAAGGTCTAGATGTGGTTCTCTCAAAAGTCTTGCCAGGGTGTTCTCATTCCTTATGCCACCAACTATCCTATCCTTTATTAGGGAATCTTTAAGCCAATCAAACTTACATGTCTTTGCCTTGAGTTTGATGCCAGTGACAAAGCTGTCAAATGACTCTCCTTCATGTTGAGAACGCTGGAAAAAAACATGTCTTTCAATGGTAACGTTTTTTCTTGGTAGACAGTACTTCTCGAACTTATTAAGAATGCAGTGAAGTGTATGGAAGGACTTGCTAATCTCACATTCATTACATTCATTGTCCGTCCATTGGAAAGTGTTATAGACTTGCACTGCTTCTTGGCCGATCACATGCAATAATGTCATTGACTTCTTTGCTTTATGTATCCAGTCCGTAAATCCGTATCTATTCTACTGCTCTACAAGAAGCGTCTTCTTTTTAGCGTCACTTAGAGCGTTCTTGTTTTTTAACCCACTTTACGTCATCGTCGCTAAGTAAAACTTTACCCTATTCCCGAAACAAATAACTAATTCCTAATCATGTCATAACAACACTCAAGGTCCACTGGTCATTTCATACACAGGCACACACACTGCACTACCAGCCACTCAAAACACATACAGTTACTATCACAGTTACCATGTTGGATTGAGTCAACTTACAAATTCAATATAAGGAAAGGCCTTAACTATAGCTTATTGCTGACTGCCTTCTGTCTAAAATTACACTAAGCTACATATTCTATGACCTCCTTCAGTCGCGAAGTGACTATAGATCATGTCATGGGTAGCTGGTAGACACTTAAACATCTAGATTTAATGTATCTTAACTAATAAAACTAACTAATTTTTGAACAAAACTAAATAGAACTTTTATTACTGTAGGAACACAATTAACTTGAGACGAAATAAAAATCAATGTAGTAGACTTTCTAGTATTGATAAAAAATGGTATTCTGAGAAAAATCTAACTCACAACTATAACATGTCTTGTCAGTCTCAGGTTCTGGAGTTGTCTCCCCTATCTAAAATCGCTGAAAGCAATGTCATTTTTCTTGCATCAGTCGAAACCTATCATATGTTTTATATGTTATGCAATTTTAAATGACATTTATGTAAATTAGAATCAGTAAAATAACCTAAGACTGTTGTTTTTATGTACTTTACCTTTTTAGATGAAGCGTCTACCTCGATTGTAGTACTGTGGTGTTTATGTATAATTACTACTTTTAAACTTTAGGTTCACTTGGCAGTAGGACTCAGGAGCACAGAGGCCTGAAAAGAAAAGCAGAGGAAGGTTCTGATCAAGCTGAGCGTAAGACTAGTTTTACAAAGCTTATATTAACACAGTCTGTCTGTCTTTCTGGTTACAATTTTGCACAATTATTTCTTTTCTTGACAACATAAGAATCAATAACAAAAATAAAATAAACTGTTGTCAATTAATTATTTTTTACACCTAGAACAAGGGAAAATTGACTGAAGTATTGGTATGAGCTGAATTATTCCCCTTTATATATGATTATCTGAGTTATTTAACGGAGGCGCGTTGGTTGAACCGAGATCTGGGATCGAATCCTGGTGAAGACTGGAATTTTAAATTTTGGTAACTTTGGCTCTAATGGATACATCGTAACCTGACATTAGTTGGGGAAAAGTAAAGGTGGTTGGTTGTTGTGCTGGCCATATGACACCCTCGTTAACTGTTGGCTACAGAAACAGATGACCTTTACACCATCTGCACTATAAATCGTAAGGTCTGAAAGAAGAATTTTACTTTATATATTTTAATGCTTTTGAATATTGTAAGATATTTTATCCTTTTTTTTTCAGACAAAAGAACCAAGAAAGATGGTGAAACAGAAAATTAAAGCAACATCTCACAATTGTATATGATGACATGTTATGTTGCCCTCGACATGTTCACTTACACTACTGCTTCATCTTCATCTACCCAGGTTTAGAGACTGTTTAATCATTCATTTTCAGATAACCGCAACACCACAAAGGTGCAGCCAGAAACAATGTTTGCAAAATTTACTTTGTTTCTATCATCGTTATTTCTTGTGTATACATATTTAGTAATTATTTCATTATTGATAAATAAACTTAGATTGGAACATTTCAGTTTTTTTTTTAATCTGAATTATTTAGGTATTTTTTTTTTAAATAGTCTAAGTTGTTTTTTTTTTAAATTGTGTGCCATATTGTTTAGAACAGTGCCTCATAGTGTGAAGTGTTTTTAAAATGGTAGATTGTATCTATTTAAGTAAAATATTTTAGAATGTGCAAACACACTCAGTTAAAATAATTACTTTTTATTTTTTAAAGGAATTTGTTTAGTACACAAGCTCTTTTAATATTTATAATGTCGTTGAAACATGCACTCACACCTTTAGTGTAATACTGATATGTTCCAGTACATCCATCTAGTAGAACTGGTCAAGTAGAGAAGAAATGAGGGATGTTGTCAAAATAGTACGTGAGCGTTCAATGCACAGGATGCAAGAATAAAAAAAGTTTCGGCCGAAAAGCAAAAACTTTTCAAATATTTAGATAAGGAATTGAAAAGCTGAAGAATACTCAGAGCTTTTAGATCTATATCAAACTATTTTGTGTTGCCGTCATGGCGGAGGGGGGGGGGAAATAACTGATGCCTGTCATCAAATTCACAGCAAAAGATTTTTTTTTGGGGGGGGGGGGGGGCGGGGGGTGTAAGGAGGGCTGTTCTTAGTCTACGTACAAGATACTAAATTTTTTTTTTTAACGGAAGAGGGAGAAAAGTGATATCTAATATACAGATATATGATTTCACAGACCAGAAAGGAGTGTTTGGTGAGAGTGTTTCAATTAAACATAACTAACGTAATCGTCTTTTTTGAAGTAACGTCTGTATTATATAAGAACATATACCAGAAGTCACGAGCCAAACAGGGGATTATTAAAATGCAAGATGTGTCATCAAAATTGAAAGAAAAAAAAAGGAGGGGTTGGGGGAGGTATCCAGTAAAATAAACGTTATATATATGAACCACTAACCAAAAAATTGGTTAATTTTTGGATAGATTTGTTTTTGCAAAATTTGTACCAAGGCTCTTGTTACGCATTAAAAACTGCATGATTTTGAAAAGCAGCCTTAGCAATCCGTTATAGAACAAATTATTGTCGGCATTGTCTCGCTTTTAAAGGATACAAAAATTGTTTATTTGATACACACACAAAGGGGTGCTGGTATCAATTTATAAAGGCAATTTCAAAATGAAATGAAATAGAAAAAAGTCCTTAAAATTGTATTAGCCCACTAATACCTTCACAAAATATAAATGGACTTTACAACAGATATGTTATTTCTTTAGCTTTATGTTAAGGACTTCGCAATAGAAAAAAAAAGCAAAGTTAAAATTAAAATTTGAAATAAAACATTTAAGAGGGCATGAGGGATACGAAAACGGTGTGAATATGTAAAGGGAAAAAAAAGAGGAATGATCTACCAAAATGAATTTAAATCAACTTTAAAAAAAAAAAAGGGGGGGGGGCATTTTTAAAATTCAAACGTCGTGGCCAATAAAAATCAGTGTGTTAGGGTGAGCTAAGAGAGAGAAGAAAAAGAGAGAAGAGAGAGAAAGAAAGATAGAAGGAGATATACATAAGAAATTAAGAGAAATAGAAAGAAAATAGAAAAAGAAAGAGTAATAGAGAAAGAGAGAGAGGAGAAAAGGAGAGAAGAGAGAAAAAGAGAGATAGAAGGAGATAGAGAGACAAGATTAAGAAAGAGATAAGAGAGAAATAGAAAGAAGATAAGTAAAAGGAGATAGAGAAACTAGAAAAAGAAAGACAGAGAGAATAGAGAAAAAGTAAGAGAATAGAGAAAGAAAGATAAAGAAAGATTAGATAAAGAGAGAAAGAAAAAGAGAATAGATAAAGATAGAAAGAAAGAGAAAAGAGAAAGAAAGATAAAGAAAGATTAGAGAAAGAGAGAATAGATAAAGAGAGAAAGAAAAAGAGAATAGATAAATAGAGAAAGAAAAAGAGAATAGATAAAGAGAGAAAGAAAAAGAGAATAGAGAAAGAGAGAAAGAAAAAGAAAATAGATAAAAAAAAAGATAATAGATAAAGAGAGAAAGAGAATAGATAAAGAGAGAATAGAGAAAAAGAAAAAGAATAGATAAAGAGAGATAAAGAAAGATTAGAGAAAGAGAGAAAGAAAAAGAGAATAGATAAAGAGATAAAGAAAGAGAATAGATAAAGAAAGATAAAGAGAGAAAGAAAAGAGAATAGATAAAGAGAGAAAGAAAAAGAGAATAGATAAATAGAGAAAGAAAGATTAGAGAAAGAGAGAAAGAAAAAGAGAATAGATAAAGAGAGAAAGAAAAAGAGAATAGATAAAGAGAGAAAGAAAAAGAGAATAGATAAAGAGAGAAAGAAAAAGAGAATAGAGAAAGAGAGAAAGAAAAAGAGAATAGATAAAGAGAAAAAAGAGAATAGATAAAGAGAGAAAGATAATAGATAAAGAGAGAAAGAGCAAGAGAATAGATAAAGATGACAGAGAAGTGAGACCAGAGAGAAAGAAGCTATCTGATGCATAGTATTGTTATTATTTTTGTGTGTGTTGTGCGAGAGTAGGGAAAGATAGAAAGTAGGAGAGAGAAAGAAAAAGAAAGAAAAAGCAGAGCGAAAGATAGAGAGGATGGAATCGGATGAAGAGTTGGATTAAGAGGATGGAATCAGATGGATATAGAGGATTGAATCAGAGAGAAGAGTCAAAAGGAGAGAGAGACTATAGTTAGAGAAACAGAGAGAGAAGATATAGAATATAGTAAGAGAAACAGAGAGAGAAGATATAGAAGATAGTAAAAGAAACAGAGAGAGAAGATATAGAAGATAGTAAGAGAAACAGAGAGAGAAGATATAGAAGATAGTAAGAGAAACAGAGAGAGAAGATATAGAAGATAGTAAGAGAAACAGAGAGAGAAGATATAGAAGATAGTAAGAGAAACAGAGAGAGAAGATATAGAAGATAATAAGAGAAACAGAGAGAGAAGATATAGAAGATAGTAAGAGAAACAGAGAGAGAAGATATAGAAGATAGTAAGAGAAACAGAGAGAGAAGATATAGAAGATAGTAAGAGAAACAGAGAGAGAAGATATAGAAGATAGTAAAAGAAACAGAGAGAGAAGATATAGAAGATAGTAAGAGAAACAGAGAGAGAAGATATAGAAGATAGTAAGAGAAACAGAGAGAGAAGATATAGAAGATAGTAAGAGAAACAGAGAGAGAAGATATAGAATATAGTAAGAGAAACAGAGAGAGAAGATATAGAAGATAGTAAGAGAAACAGAGAGAGAAGATATAGATATAGAAGATAGTAAGAGAAACAGAGAGAGAAGATATAGAAGATAGTAAAAGAAACAGAGAGAGAAGATATAGTTAGGGAGAAAAGACTGAGAGAGAAATGAAAGAAAAGTGGAAGAGAAAGAGAAAAGAGAAAGAGAGGAAAATGAGGAAAGAGAAAAAAAAAAAAGACGCTAAGAGAGAGAAATAGTGAGAACAGCTTATTGTTTGAAATGAGCCAACGGCGTTTAGATGTTTCGCATGTTTTCTTCTAAATGTGTGTTTTTGTCCTGTTGCCACGAGTGCATCAATGTCACGCTCTGTTCTTTGCTTATATGCTGGTATGAGTGTCTGTAAGCTTCGTGTGTTGATTGGTTTTCGTATGAATCATATAGTTTTCAGTCAGAACCTTCCACCATAGAATCTTTGCTCGGAAAGATTGAAAACTTGATGCGCGAACGTACAAGAAGCAGTCCGACAGAGAAACCTCTTTCCAATTTAGTACTTCTTCCATTTAAACTCAACTCAACGAGAGATTTTTATTACGACTTCCGTTCCGATCTATTTCTTTTGTTAAAGTTGTCTGTCTTGTACAAATTGTGTCCACGTGATTTCTCCCACTTCCTATTCTTAGACCAAGTTGAAACTTTGCATACTTATTTATTGCCCCTAACAACACAGGAAACAATAAAAATAGTTTACTAATTATTTCTATCGATTTAAGTCTTAATTTTTTTATTGGGAATTTTAACGATATGAACTAAACAATGACAGAGACACCAAATTTAGCTTCACAATTTTCAACTAAACAAGAAAAACATAACATACTTTTTTTTTTAAAGACATGACCTTTAAACAACTTTTAGATCAATCATTTGTTTCTTTAAAATGAATCTTCCAAACACCCAAATGTACCACAGGAAGACTATAATTTAAATCTACTACAAACTATTTACGTCAACAAATTTTTACACTAAATATAAGCTTTCTTTTAAAAAAGTAGATTTTATATTTTGTATATTCTTTAGAACTTCTGAAAATATATGCCAAGTATATAAAAAAAATTAAATTCGATTCCATCTAGAGATAATTTAGAACCAATGTTGTGTTTTATCTAGAGATAATTTAGAACCAATGTTGTGTTTTATCTAGAGATAATTTAGAACCAATGTTGTGTTTTATCTAGATATAATTTAGAACCAATGTTGTGTTTTATCTAGAGATAATTTAGAACCAATGTTGTGTTTTATCTAGAGATAATTTAGAACCAATGTTGTGTTTTATCTAGAGATAATTTAGAACCAATGTTGTGTTTTATCTAGATATAATTTAGAACCAATGTTGTGTTTTATCTAGAGATAATTTAGAACCAATGTTGTGTTTTATCTAGAGATAATTTAGAACCAATGTTGTGTTTTATCGCGAGATAATTTAGAACCAATGTTGTGTTTTATCTAGAGATAATTTAGAACCAATGTTGTGTTTTATCTAGAGATAATTTAGAACCAATGTTGTGTTTTTTTAACTAATGTTTATTTTTGACCGCGTCTCTGTCCATTATATCAAAAGGACTACACTATTAAGAAATATAAATTTTGAATAAATTATAATCATAATCAATATCATTTTTCAATAGTGCAAAATTTATTTCCCTTTTTCGATATCAAACGGAATAATTTATTACCAATAATTAATTGACTAATTGGTACATTTTAAAACTGATTCACGCTTTGTTTGGTACAATAGAAAGTTTTTTAAAGGTAGGCTACATCTAGACCCTAGAATGGGTGTTGGAGAAATAACGTAAACAATTGTCTAGGGAAACATGACATATTTAGCCATTTCTCTTAATACTGAAGGATTAATTGCCCTTGTTGTTATGCTAAAAGGAGTTACGTAAATTTTATTTACTAATTAGTTGTTGTTTATTTTTAATTGATTCGTGTATTTTGTGAAGAAAATAACTAATGCTGTTCAGTTTTCGAGAATGGGATGGGAAAAAAGGTGTTCAAAATTTGTATCAGACAGACAGACAGGGTGAGTTGATTTAAGCTTTGCAATAAAAACAACTTCTTGGACTTCTTTTTTATTATTTAAGCATGAAAGACTTACATTCCTGTATTTATGTATTTGCATAACAGAATGACATGTTGTGGCAGGAATGTCGTGACATGACAAGAAACTTTTTTTTTTAGTAGAGTTCGTATCGGATAGTATTTTAGAAAACAACAACTTATTTCTTCTTGTGAGAACAGCAGTGTTTGCATTTTCTTTACCAGTGTCGTTTTAGGTTAATAAGCGATTTATCATGAATCAGGCCTTTTATCAATTGTGGTCTTTTACACTTGGGCTCAAGTGGCTTCCGCTTTGTGAAAATTATTTTGAAAAGAAGTACTTTTTCTTGAAAGACAATGAATCACTGATTTTGGCTGTTTTTTTTTCTTACAGGGCCTGCCAGGCTCCCTTAGGTGATTGGAAGCCATAGGCTAAGTGAATTTGTTGGACCCAAGTAAAATAGATTTTAAAAACCCCATAAAGTTATGTTATTGTTATGAATTTGCCATGCGCACCGCCATTCAGGATAGTGCAGAAAGAGGGTGCGCACTATCTGTGACTAAGCAAGTCGGATGTTGACATTAGGAGACTAACGATTTCCGCCCAAGTAGAGAGCCAATATGGAGATGTTGTACTCAAGGCAGATGCCCTTTGTGTTTGTCATGTCTCAGTGTAAATAAATATCGATGTACCTTGTTTAGTTGCCTCACTTAAGTTATTACATTATTTATAAAACATCTACTTGTACAGTCTCAAACTAAATCAACAAATAATCGAAATATATATATATATAGTGAGATAACAAAATTCATTTTGGAAGCTGGAAATGTTATTTGATCTGGCTCCATTTCTGACTTTTGAGCCAATTCTCTGGGTGAAAGTGTGTGGTTTTAAATGTCAAACTGTTTTTCAACTGCATCTACTGGATGACGATATACTTTTGAGCCAATAAATTGCACCAGATGTCTGAATTGCCATCAAGACCAAAACCTACAAAACAGGTGTCCTTTATATTACCCCTGTAATGTAAATACTGAAAACAGGTGTCCTTTATATTACCTCTGTGATGTAAATACTGCAAAATAGGTGTCCTTTATATTACCCCTTTGATGTAAATACTGCAAAATAGGTGTCCTTTATATTACCCATTTGATGTAAATACTGCAAAATATGTGTCCTTTATATTACCCCTTTGATGTAAATACTGCAAAATAGGTGTCCTTTATATTACCCCTGTGATGTAAATACTGCAAAATAGGTGTCCGTTATATTACCCCTTTGATGTAAATACTGCAAAATAGGTGTCCTTTATATTACCCCTGTGATGTAAATACTGCAAAATAGGTGTCCTTTATATTACCCCTGTGATGTAAATACTGCAAAACAGGTGTCCTTTATATTACCCCTGTGATGTAAATACTGCAAAATAGGTGTCCTTTATATTACCCCTGTGATGTAAATACTGCAAAACAGGTGTCCTTTATATTACCCCTGTGATGTAAATACTGCAAAATAGGTGTCCTTTATATTACTCCTGTGATGTAAATAATGCAAAATAGGTGTCCTTTATATTACCCCTGTGATGTAAATACTGCAAAATATGTGTCCTTTATATTACCCCTGTGATGTAAATACTGCAAAATAGGTGTCCTTTATATTACCCCTGTGATGTAAATACTGCAAAACAGGTGTCCTTTATATTACCCCTGTGATGTAAATACTGCAAAATAGGTGTCCTTTATATTACCCCTGTGATGTAAATACTGCAAAACAGGTGTCCTTTATATTATCCCTGTGATGTAAATACTGCAAAATAGGTGTCCTTTATATTACCCCTGTGATGTAAATACTGCAAAACAGGTGTCCTTCATATTACCCCTGTGATGTAAATACTGCAAAACAGGTGTCCTTTATATTACCCCTGTGATGTAAATACTGCAAAACAGGTGTCCTTTATATTATCCCTGTGATGTAAATACTGCAAAATAGGTGTCCTTTATATTATCCCTGTGATGTAAATACTGCAAAATATGTGTCCTTTATATTACCCCTGTGATGTAAATACTGCAAAATAGGTGTCCTTTATATTACCCCTGTGATGTAAATACTGCAAAATAGGTGTCCTTTATATTACCCCTGTGATGTAAATACTGCAAAACAGGTGTCCTTTATATTATCCCTGTGATGTAAATACTGCAAAATATGTGTCCTTTATATTACTCCTGTGATGTAAATACTGCAAAATAGGTGTCCTTTATATTACCTCTTTGATGTAAATACTGCAAAATAGGTGTCCTTTATATTACCCCTGTGATGTAAATACTGCAAAACAGGTGTCCTTTATATTATCCCTGTGATGTAAATACCGCAAAATAGGTGTCCTTTATATTATCCCTGTGATGTAAATACTGCAAAACAGGTGTCCTTTATATTATCCCTGTGATGTAAATACTACAAAATAGGTGTCCTTTATATTACCCCTGTGATGTAAATACTGCAAAATAGGTGTCCTTTATATTATCCCTGTGATGTAAATACTGCAAAACAGGTGTCCTTTATATTATCCCTGTGATGTAAATACTACAAAATAGGTGTCCTTTATATTATCCCTGTGATGTAAATACTGCAAAACAGGTGTCCTTTATATTATCTCTGTGATGTAAATACTGCAAAATAGGTGTCCTTTATATTACCCCTGTGATGTAAATACTGCAAAACAGGTGTCCTTTATATTATCCCTGTGATGTAAAAACTGCAAAATATGTGTCCTTTATATTATCCCTGTGATGTAAATACTGCAAAATAGGTGTCCTTTATATTACCAATGAATGAAACAAAAGGTTAATATGAAGGGACAAGAAAGTGAAACGTTTGAGCGATCCAAGAACTTAACAAATAGGGAATTACTTATTTTCAAATGTAATTATAGCAGCCTGGTCATATGATATGTGCTTTGAATTAGTGATCACAATGGTTTCGATTTTAAACCCTCCAGGCTGCCATCGACACATTGAATTTCGTCATTAAAAAAAGAAAAAGCAACCCTATGTTCAAGTACTGATGTATGCAAGTTCTAAATTAATATGCATTAGTCTAATAAGTCACAAGAGACACAGGTACAGAAGAATTTGTTTTTACACGGAATCATTGAAAAAATATTAAACAGATTATAGTGTTTTTTTTTTCTTTTATTCATGGCCAGAAAAACTATAAATAGTTATCTTTTTTGAGTATCCGATGTTCAAAATAAAGAAATTCTGTTTTTATAAATTTATTAGATAAAACTATACTTTTTTAAAAGTTATATGATAATTCTTGTCCGCGGTATAATCAAATTTTCTAAGCGAAATAGGAATTAACTAGTTGTTACAAAAGAGATTCGAAACGAAAATCATCTGCCGTGGGTTCATATAATGTTAAAATTAGAGCTCGATTCTTTTCTTGTTGGCAATGAAGTTTACTTTAGCGTCCATGGCATGTCCAATAGGAAAGATACACAACAAACATTTTAAAAGTATCTGGAAAACGTAATATTTATCTTAGAAATACTTTTAATGGACGTATCAATCTTGATGTAATATTATTCCTAGTAGTACACTTATTTTGACTAAAACTACATAAATGAAGAAAAAGACAATGTTTTTAATTAACAACAAAGTTTCCTTGTGCTAAAAATACTCGATGTCATCGTCCTTGGACTTGTTGAGCTGGAAACTAACTACTTCCGGTCCTGTCTCTGTATGTGGAAGAGGGCGGAATATTCGAACATGAATGTAGAGGTCCACTTCAATTTGAATCTGAGAATGAAATGAAATGTAAACTGTTCAATAGGTGTCTTTTTCCGTGATTATTTGCAGTGGGTGCAAGTTGAACCTATGGCTTTTTGTCGTAGCTTTAACTTTCTTGTTACGAAGAATATTGTTATAAACCTTGTGATGACACGGATGGGGGCAGTGGTATGTGTGCCTGTAGAATATTTGTGTTTATACAAATAACAAACCAGTGTTTAAGAGGGAAGGCATTTATTGCGTAAACACAAGCGGTGTTGCACAGGCGCGCTTGTGTGGCAATGCACATCTATCTATATATATATTTCTCTTCTTCCCTAATCAGGTCAAACAAGAAGTAAAGGAAAGATCACTCTCTTATTTCTGCGGATAGTCACCCCACGAAAACTAACAAGAGAGGGGGGGGGGAGAACACGTTTTCACAGCTCGCTACGGATGGCTGCGCGCTGGACTGTCAAACCTTGCCCGCTCCCATCCCATGCGGGAGGTTTGGAATAGGAAGTAAACTATCGTCAACTCTGAAGGAACATCCGAAACATGTAAAACATTTTACAAACAAACATTTTACAAACACTAAATAGCAGGGCCGGACTTAAGCATTGTGGGGCCCTATTTGAAACAGATTTCGCGGGGCCAAGTTTGGGTAGGAAAGCGGACAATAAGTGAAATTTAAGAGTTTGTATTAGAAAATAAATTCGTCTATACATTTTATTCATTCTTTACTACGTACAGAATTACTTTACAAGCCATACATGTAGCGAAGTCATACAGTATATCGTAAAAATTCTATTTCCTACATAGATCACGCTCGACAGCAAGAAATACCAAACGTTTCAATCTATCTTTGAGAATTGTTGACCTCAAATAATTTTTCATTAGTTTGAGGCGCGAGAAGCTTCTTTTACCAGATTACACCATTACGGCTAATGCATAATGCCGTTTTTATATATCGCGCGTAGGATTGGCGTTTTCCATATTGAACGGCACCCCAAAATGAAAATTGTGTCTATATATTTCCGAATATTTTAAGGATTTTTTCGCATATTTTGTAATTTCGGGGGATTTCCAGGAGCTCCTGGTAAATCGACAGGAGGGCGCGGGAAATCTTTTTAAGTTATAATACGGTTTAATTAAATAATTTATACACCTTGAATTAGAGCGGGTCCTATGAAAGTGCGGTCGCATAGGTTGCAGTAGCCTAAGGCCGGCCGTGCAAAATAGCGGCGTATGCTACGCCGCCGGTCGACTAGTATAATATAAAGTTCTATGAGTTGGTAGTTTCGTGTGGTGCAGTTGAAAAGAGTCTGAATAGTGATATTACAATATTAAGTAAAAGAACTGGTGCGCCCTACCCCGCACCATCCCCCTGCTATATTAAGTGCACTATACATGCTTGTTTCATGAAAAAACAACAACAACAAACTATTTACTGTATACGTTGTTATCCGTACGGCCCGTGTCTTCCAACAGTAGATTAAACAAAATTGTCAAAACTGTCGAAAACTTTACAGATAAATTGCTTCCGTCGCGATGGACAAGCTGGTGATGAACGCTTATCATGCACGGTGCTGAGAGTCTTGATGGACAAGCTGGTGATGAACGCTTATCATGCACGGTGCTGAGAGTCTTGATGGACAAGCTGGTGATGAACGCTTATCATGCACGGTGCTGAGAGTCTTGATGGACAAGCTGGTGATGAACGCTTATCATGCACGGTGCTGAGAGTCTTGATGGACAAGCTGGTGATGAACGCTTATCATGCACGGTGCTGAGAGTCTTGATGGACAAGCTGGTGATGAACGCTTATCATGCACGGTGCTGAGAGTCTTGATGGACAAGCTGGTGATGAACGCTTATCATGCACAGTGCTGAGATTCTTGATGGACAACCTGGTGATGAACGCTTATCATGCACAGTGCTGAGAGTCTTGATGGACAACCTGGTGATGAACGCTTATCATGCACGGTGCTGAGAGTCTTGATGGACAAGCTGGTGATGAACGCTTTTTATGCACGGTGCTGAGAGTCTTGATGGACAAGCTGGTGATGAACGCTTATCATGCACGGTGCTGAGAGTCTTGATGGACAACCTGGTGATGAACGCTTATCATGCACGGTGCTGAGAGTCTTGATGGACAAGCTGGTGATGAACGCTTATCATGCACGGTGCTGAGAGTCTTGATGGACAAGCTGGTGATGAACGCTTATCATGCACGGTGCTGAGAGTCTTGATGGACAACCTGGTGATGAACGCTTATCATGCACGGTACTGAGAGTCTTAATGGACAATCTGGTGATGAACGCTTATCATGCACGGTGCTGAGAGTCTTGATGGACAAGCTGGTGATGAACGCTTATCATGCACGGTGCTGAGAGTCTTGATGGACAAGCTGGTGATGAACGCTTATCATGCACAGTGCTGAGAGTCTTGATGGACAACCTGGTGATGAACGCTTATCATGCACAGTGCTGAGAGTCTTGATGGACAACCTGGTGATGAACGCTTATCATGCACGGTGCTGAGAGTCTTGATGGACAAGCTGGTGATGAACGCTTATCATGCACAGTGCTGAGAGTCTTGATGGACAAGCTGGTGATGAACGCTTATCATGCACAGTGCTGAGAGTCTTGATGGACAACCTGGTGATGAACGCTTATCATGCACAGTGCTGAGAGTCTTGATGGACAACCTGGTGATGAACGCTTATCATGCACGGTGCTGAGAGTCTTGATGGACAAGCTGGTGATGAACGCTTATCATGCACAGTGCTGAGAGTCTTGATGTACAAGCTGGTGATGAACGCTTATCATGCACGGTGCTGAGAGTCTTGATGTACAAGCTGGTGATGAACGCTTATCATGCACGGTGCTGAGAGTCTTGATGAACAAGCTGGTGATGAACGCTTATCATGCACGGTGCTGAGAGTCTTGATGGACAAGCTGGTGATGAACGCTTATCATGCACAGTGCTGAGAGTCTTGATGTACAAGCTGGTGATGAACGCTTATCATGCACAGTGCTGAGAGTCTTGATGTACAAGCTGGTGATGAACGCTTATCATGCACAGTGCTGAGAGTCTTGATGTACAAGCTGGTGATGAACGCTTATCATGCACGGTGCTGAGAGTCTTGATGGACAAGCTGGTAATGAACGCTTATCATGCACGGTGCTGAGAGTCTTGATGGACAAGCTGGTGATGAACGCTTATCATGCACGGTGCTGAGAGTCTTGATGGACAAGCTGGTGATGAACGCTTATCATGCACGGTGCTGAGAGTCTTGATGGACAAGCTGGTGATGAACGCTTATCATGCACGGTGCTGAGAGTCTTGATGGACAAGCTGGTGATGAACGCTTATCATGCACGGTGCTGAGAGTCTTGATGGACAAGCTGGTGATGAACGCTTTTCATGCACGGTGCTGAGAGTCTTGATGGACAAGCTGGTGATGAACGCTTTTTATGCACGGTGCAGAGTCTTGATGGACAAGCTGGTGATGAACGCTTTTTATGCACGGTGCTGAGAGTCTTGATGGACAAGCTGGTGATGAACGCTTATCATGCACGGTTGATTTGATTTTGATTTGAGGCACATCGGCACAATTTAGGCCATGTCGTGCCTGCAGTCCCTCAAGGACCACTCTCTCTCTAAACAACAAGGGCCAGATTCTATACAGTCATATAATTAAAATCAGGGTCTATTCACAGTTAAAATAGTAAAGGTAGTAAAAATTTAAATATTTGGTAAAAATCTAATGTAAATAGTGCATGTTCACAAATTCAGAAATCAGATCTTCGTAGATAGCCCCACTTCCCGAATAAAGCCCAGTACCTTCCCAGGGTCGACATTATTAAATAGTGTTTTTAGATTAGTGGGTCTAAAATATTTCGCCCTGACATCCTGGTATCTGGGGCAATCAACGAGGATATGTTCCACGGTGAGGCGAGAGTCACAGTACTCGCAAAGTGGGGGCTCCTCTCTCTTCAGTACAAAAGAGTGCGTGATGTAGGTGTGGCCAATCCTAAGTCTGGACATGGTTGTGCTACCACGCCTTGTCAGATCCTTAGATGTGGGCCGCCACCTGACATCCGCCACAATCTGCCTGAGTTTACTGTGAGTCTCAGCCTCCCATCGGTTCTGCCACTCTCGATAGGTGGCAGAGGCAATACTTTGTCTCAGGTCCGAGTAGGGAATTTGGGTTCCTGACACCGCATGATTTAGGGCTCTCTTTGCTTCTCTGTCTGCGGCTTCGTTTCCCTCAATGCCAACATGGGAGGGGACCCAGATGAAGGTGACATCCCTACGGTCGGCTGTTATTTGGTCCAACAGCTTCAGGCTCTTATGTACCAATGGGATGTCAGTCTTCATCCGCCCCAAAGCTTGCAATGCAGATTTGGAGTCGGAGCAGATTATAAATTTACTCCTTTCTGATGCTTTTACGGCCATAAGTGCAAGCAACATTGCGTGCAATTCGGCCGTAAAGATGGAGCAGCCATCGGGGAGTCTACGGGAGATTGTTTTGTTCCGAAAGGAGCAGGCACACGCGACCTTTCCCTCCATTTTGGATCCGTCTGTGTAGATGGTGCCACAATCTCCGTAGCTCTCCTGCAGTTCCCTAAAGTGGACTTGTAGTATGTGTGACAGGTGGGGAAATGTGACGTGTGTTTGGCTCGTTTAATGTCTAGGGGATGATTATTTTTAAAGCTATCACACCCCCCACTTATCAGCATATGAATCGGGAGCAGGCACGCAACGAGACAAAGCAATGAAAGATAGGTACAAAAGTTAAAATAAAGGATATTTATTTACATAAATATACATATAATAATAAAAAGGGGGAGGGTTTGCATCTATTTCTAGTATATTCTATGTTTAATCATCACTCTTGCACATAATAAGAGAGTATGTCACTTTGTCCTCTGACTTAGCTGGTTTTTCCTGTTGATGTCGCAGCTGGCTGTGTCCTGGCTTGAGGTTCTGCAGCTGGAGGCGGCGCTCTAGCGGATAGAGGGACGCCGGCGATATAGCTCTTGTGGAGTCTCAGTCCCAAGTTCTAGTATCTGTAGTGGGCACAGTATGGCGGGTGGCCGGATACCGTGGGCACAAGGTTACTGCGGGCAGAGCTGATCTGCCGTGGGCAGCGTAGTTGACAGGATATGTCCAGTGAGTTGCAGAGGGTTGGCGTAGCTATGACGTCTCACACAGATCTGGTCTATAGGGACGTCGCACCTAATAGCTTGACAGGTGGGCTGTCGGATAGGCGGGCAATGCCGATAGCGCCAAGTAGTAGAGTTGAGGAGATCTCAGTAGGCAAATGCAGCGCTGAATAGCACTAAGCACAACTGCCGGTAAATAGATCGTTGATCCAATAACTAGGCAATAGGTGATAGGCAAATAGGCAGGTAAGTAATCCGATAAATAAATAGGCAGGTCAGTGAGCGAGTGCAGTGCTGAATAGCACTAAGCACAAAGATAGTAGGTGATCCTTGATATCAAACAAATAGGCAGGTAAATAGGCAGTAGGTGATTCTCGATGGCAAATACAGTGCTGAATAGCACTAAGCATCTAAATAGGCAGACACCTGAGGGAGGCTGCGGATAAACAAAGACAAGTTAGGACATGTCTCTCATGCATCTTATCGATGCCCTCGACTGAGGTGCATTCGTCAGATTGGTAAAATTGCTTTAGAGCATAAAGGGGAGATGATGACAAATGGGATTTGGAAAATAGATGGCAGATAGTGGCAATATAGAAATGTACATAAAAGGGGAAATAATAATATAAGAATGTACATAGAAGGGGAAATAATAGTCTTAAATAAACAACACTGGTGGATAGAGAAAGAAAAGGGGGGGGGGTGAGTTGGGCGGTGGTCAGTGACCGAGACGCTTTGTTTGCATATGACCGTGGGTCGAGAACAATGGAGCGTGCTTGAATGTCCCTTCAAGCGTCGCAACTCTCATTAGAGTAAAATGAGTAAAGGGGAGATAATTCGTTACAGGGGAGATAACTCGTATCTCTCTTCTAGACGCAGTATCAGTGCGCTAGTAAGATTATCAAGGCGGCCAACCGAGATAAAGGAAATAAAATAAGATGTACAAATATATACATGGTTGCATCAACTATCAATTGAGCAACGTAGCATTAACAGGGTAATGCAGTATACAAATAAATACATAGAACATGTTTATGTTTTCTACTTACGCCAGTGAGAAATACACAATGCCCTAATTAAATATAAATGAACTAAGCAAAATACACATGATAAACTCCAATGGAAATATACACAGAGTAATTAAGATGGAACTTGTGATTAAGTTCGGCTTACCACCAGGTATTCCTCTAGGAGTTAGAATAAATGATATAGTCCAGACTCGATAGCTCAGCTCGTATGAGAATGAAAGAGAGCCTGGCCCGATCTACTTTACTTTATATAAGCCTGGAAAATGCGGGACACAGGAAACGTCCTAGGCTAAGAATTAGCTTACACGTGGGTGAAGTCCGACAAGAGTCACACCTTGGAGTACCACGCGGTGTATTGACCCGTGTAATCTCTTAGATCAAAGAGAGACGTGGGGGGAAGAGTGACCTGCATTCCACCCAAGGGGGGGATGTCAACTGCGGCGGACATCCGCGGATAAGACTAAAGAGAACGTGTCTATCTTTGCCCCGATCAAGGGCAGATAAATGAAAGGACTGGCCTAATTTTCTCCAAGGTGGTGGACTAAGTCTAGCCTGGTAGAGAGGAAAGGTGGGGCGGGTGAAGAAATTGGAGGTAGGATGGGGAAATAATTAAAATAAAATAAATAAATAATGAAAAATAATAATTAATGCTGTGATAAATTTGAGTGACTCTGACAGCGAGTTTTTGACTTGTCACATACGCCGCCGCCAAGATGGATCTATCGCAGAAAGATCCATAAAGTGCGAGCAGACTGATGTCACTCTAACTTTAAGATCAGTTGTTATCACAGCATTAGAAAAAAAAATCTGGAAAAATAAATGTGTAGCCATGCCAGGAGGAGGGTCTGTCCAAGTCTGTCCGTGGTCTACTTCCCGTCCCTGAGTACGGAGTCACCTGGGTGAAACCTTTGGGGTTGCTTGGGAGAGTAGATTGGGCGATTGGATGAGTAGTAATTCCTTCCTGGGGCGGATTGGGGAGGGTGATTGGGGCTCAGGCGGGGTGCCCAAGGCACGTGTGCACGTTGGGGCTTACCTCCAAAGCCGCTGTGAGGCGCTTCTTTACGAGAGTAAGTAGTCAGCTTACCTCGGTATCGTCTGACACGATCAATGTCAGGGAAGAGTGGCCTGATAAAGAATGTGGAGTTCTGCCGGAGAACGTCCCCACGAGTGCAATAATGTGGCTTACATCGTGGCTTCCTGACATGGTCAATGCCAGGGGAAGGTCGATATTGAATGGTGGCTGAGGAGCCATGGTGAGAAGTGCTTTCACGAGCGCGAGGGTTCGGCTTATCTCGTGACTTCCTGACACTATCAATGCCAGGGGGAGGTTGATTTGGAATGGTGGCTGAGGAGCCATAGGGAGAAGTGTTTTCACGGGCGCGAGGGTTCGGCTTACCTCGTGACTTCCTGACACTATCAATGCCAGGGAGAGGTTGATTCGGAGTAGTGGCTGATGAGCCATGGAGAGGAGTGAGTCCACGAGAGCAAGGGTTAATCTTACCTCGGGACATTCTGACACTGTCAATGTCAGAGGAATGTTGCTTAATTTTGGCTGAGTAGCCTGGGTCAAGTAGACCCTCACGAGTGCGCGGGCACACTTTAACTCGTGACTTTCTAGCAGTGTCAATGCCAGGGCAAAGTGGTTTGAGCTTCGCTGATGAGTCGAGACTAGGCGTGTTAGCGTGGCGACCAGGGCTTCCAACATGCTGGTTGCGGCCACCTCTCTGCTTTGTCGATCTACCGACGGGCAGAGAGAAGTAGGGTTTGTTGACTACTCCAAGAGGGACATATTTGGAGCCTAGAATGAAATCATACACTGGCGTGTCCATGACGGCGGCGTCAATGGTGCCACGTACGTACCTGCACTCCACGTGTACCCTCGCGACAGGTAGAACCTGCGGGGGAGTGCCACGGTCTATGGACTGGATTGTCACTGTTCCACCAGTGAGATCCGATGGGTCAATCAGCTTCTTATTGATAACCGCGCCGAACGAACAGCCTGAGTCGTATAGGCCCAAAACTTCGACACCGTTGGCCAGAATGTTCTCTACTCCCGGAGGAGAAGAGATGGGGTGAGGTGGCACTGGTGGGAGTTCCGGTTGGCCGAGATCAATGGCAGTGGGTTGAGGGACCACGGCCAGCGTGGAGACGACGTATGTGTCCTCCTCTGGTTGGTTAAATGGATCAATCACAGAGGGTTGAGGGACTGGCGCCACCATTGATAGGGTCCGTGGGGCCTGCTGCTGCCGATGTGGGGTGGGTCTACTGTCACGCGCGCCATGACGTGTGTCACGCTGAGAGTAGTTAGCCTGGTTATAGCGAGACTGGTGGTTGGGGCGGTTATGGTGGTCGTGAGGGGCTGATTGCCGGCCTGGTGCCTGGTTGTGCTGGGGAGTTTTAGGAGCAAGGTTGGACTGAGCAGGAGAAGTTGGTTGGTCTGTTTGCTGGTCTGTCGCGGTTGCTTTGCCTTTTAAGTCCTTACGGGCGTTCAAGTACCGGTCAGCGGCGGAAGCTATGTCAGCGGGCGCGGTCGCTTGTTGCTCCCTGACATAAACTCTGACTTCTGGGGACATGCATTCCAACAGCTGCTCAGAGAGTATGAGGCATGCTAGGCCATCAAAAGTCTCTGGCAATTGGCTGAGGGCGTGCCACCTGACAAGGTACTTGTCCAGCCTCTCGCAGAGGTTGCCGTAGGTCTCTCTGCGTTCGAGGCGGGAACCTCTGAACTTTTTGTGGTAGGCCTCGGCGGTCAACTCGAACTGGACGAGTAGCGCCTGTTTGAGGGCTGGGTAGTCCTCCCGCTGGCCGGAGGGAAGTTTGGAGTAAACCTCGTAGGCTTTGCCTCGGAGGCATTGGGATAGCCGGAAGCACCATTTCTCCTCTGGCAGACCGTAAAAGCGTGCTACTTCCTCAAAACGGACAAGATAAACTTCGATGTTCTCTGTCTTGTCGTCGAAGTGCTCCATTGGCATGTGGGGTAGACCGTTCAAGGAACTTTGAAAGGATGCTGGGCTAGCCGGGCGTGACTCGGAAGAAGCCTGGCGGGCGGCCTCGTTCTCTTTGTCCGCGGCTATCTTTTCTCTCGCTGTAATTTGTTGCTCTCTCTCTCGCTCTGTGACTTCCTTTTCTTTAGCTATGGCTATTTCAGCTTCCTTTCTTTCCCTTTCTTTAGCAATAGCTATATCATTATCCTTATCCTTCATCGCTAGTTCATGCTCCCTTGCTAATCTTCTTTCTTCCTTTTCGTCTTCCTTTCTTTTTTCTTCTTCTCTTTCAAACGCCTCAAATCGTGCTCTCACAAATTCTTTCCGTTCTGCCTCATCGTCAAATAAGGTGGCCGCAAACTCCTTCAATTCAGCCATTTTCTGCTTCATGTCAGAGTCCGCTTTCGAGCGTGTGCCGCTGGCCATAATGATGAGGGGTGGGTAATGAGGGGGATAAAGCAGAAGTAGAGTAAGAGGTGGAGACGAGGAAGGAGCTGCTGAAAGCAATTACTTGGAAGTTATAGGGAAGAGTGCAAAAGGAATGTGGTGTCCGCCTATGTTAATCACAAAGTTCCTGCAAGAAAATATTACACATGAAATGCAATAAATATAAAATATAAAATATGACAGAAGTGACACTCTTGAAAATGCGAAGTGATGATACTTATAAATATTCTTAGAAAAAAATTTGATAGGAAATTTAGTTATTGCTGCCTGTTCGTGCCTGCTGTACTAATGGGTTAAATCCCGGACGAGCCCCCAAAATGTGACAGGTGGGGAAATGTGACGTGTGTTTGGCTCGTTTAATGTCTAGGGGATGATTATTTTTAAAGCTATCACACCCCCCACTTATCAGCATATGAATCGGGAGCAGGCACGCAACGAGACAAAGCAATGAAAGATAGGTACAAAAGTTAAAATAAAGGATATTTATTTACATAAATATACATATAATAATAAAAAGGGGGAGGGTTTGCATCTATTTCTAGTATATTCTATGTTTAATCATCACTCTTGCACATAATAAGAGAGTATGTCACTTTGTCCTCTGACTTAGCTGGTTTTTCCTGTTGATGTCGCAGCTGGCTGTGTCCTGGCTTGAGGTTCTGCAGCTGGAGGCGGCGCTCTAGCGGATAGAGGGACGCCGGCGATATAGCTCTTGTGGAGTCTCAGTCCCAAGTTCTAGTATCTGTAGTGGGCACAGTATGGCGGGTGGCCGGATACCGTGGGCACAAGGTTACTGCGGGCAGAGCTGATCTGCCGTGGGCAGCGTAGTTGACAGGATATGTCCAGTGAGTTGCAGAGGGTTGGCGTAGCTATGACGTCTCACACAGATCTGGTCTATAGGGACGTCGCACCTAATAGCTTGACAGGTGGGCTGTCGGATAGGCGGGCAATGCCGATAGCGCCAAGTAGTAGAGTTGAGGAGATCTCAGTAGGCAAATGCAGCGCTGAATAGCACTAAGCACAACTGCCGGTAAATAGATCGTTGATCCAATAACTAGGCAATAGGTGATAGGCAAATAGGCAGGTAAGTAATCCGATAAATAAATAGGCAGGTCAGTGAGCGAGTGCAGTGCTGAATAGCACTAAGCACAAAGATAGTAGGTGATCCTTGATATCAAACAAATAGGCAGGTAAATAGGCAGTAGGTGATTCTCGATGGCAAATACAGTGCTGAATAGCACTAAGCATCTAAATAGGCAGACACCTGAGGGAGGCTGCGGATAAACAAAGACAAGTTAGGACATGTCTCTCATGCATCTTATCGATGCCCTCGACTGAGGTGCATTCGTCAGATTGGTAAAATTGCTTTAGAGCATAAAGGGGAGATGATGACAAATGGGATTTGGAAAATAGATGGCAGATAGTGGCAATATAGAAATGTACATAAAAGGGGAAATAATAATATAAGAATGTACATAGAAGGGGAAATAATAGTCTTAAATAAACAACACTGGTGGATAGAGAAAGAAAAGGGGGGGGGGGTGAGTTGGGCGGTGGTCAGTGACCGAGACGCTTTGTTTGCATATGACCGTGGGTCGAGAACAATGGAGCGTGCTTGAATGTCCCTTCAAGCGTCGCAACTCTCATTAGAGTAAAATGAGTAAAGGGGAGATAATTCGTTACAGGGGAGATAACTCGTATCTCTCTTCTAGACGCAGTATCAGTGCGCTAGTAAGATTATCAAGGCGGCCAACCGAGATAAAGGAAATAAAATAAGATGTACAAATATATACATGGTTGCATCAACTATCAATTGAGCAACGTAGCATTAACAGGGTAATGCAGTATACAAATAAATACATAGAACATGTTTATGTTTTCTACTTACGCCAGTGAGAAATACACAATGCCCTAATTAAATATAAATGAACTAAGCAAAATACACATGATAAACTCCAATGGAAATATACACAGAGTAATTAAGATGGAACTTGTGATTAAGTTCGGCTTACCACCAGGTATTCCTCTAGGAGTTAGAATAAATGATATAGTCCAGACTCGATAGCTCAGCTCGTATGAGAATGAAAGAGAGCCTGGCCCGATCTACTTTACTTTATATAAGCCTGGAAAATGCGGGACACAGGAAACGTCCTAGGCTAAGAATTAGCTTACACGTGGGTGAAGTCCGACAAGAGTCACACCTTGGAGTACCACGCGGTGTATTGACCCGTGTAATCTCTTAGATCAAAGAGAGACGTGGGGGGAAGAGTGACCTGCATTCCACCCAAGGGGGGGATGTCAACTGCGGCGGACATCCGCGGATAAGACTAAAGAGAACGTGTCTATCTTTGCCCCGATCAAGGGCAGATAAATGAAAGGACTGGCCTAATTTTCTCCAAGGTGGTGGACTAAGTCTAGCCTGGTAGAGAGGAAAGGTGGGGCGGGTGAAGAAATTGGAGGTAGGATGGGGAAATAATTAAAATAAAATAAATAAATAATGAAAAATAATAATTAATGCTGTGATAAATTTGAGTGACTCTGACAGCGAGTTTTTGACTTGTCACAGTATGCTTGGGTCTGTATTTTCTTTTTTGAAATTAAGGAGGGATAAATTTAATTTGGGTTTATTCATTAGCCAAGGAGGATTCTGAGGGGTTTCTATTTTAGAGATTTGGTCAATGGGTGGGGTTAAATTTTGGATGGGTTCTCTCATTCGAAGGCCCAACGGCTGTATGACGTTAGGCCTTCGATTGTATAATTCTACCTCTGTGGGGTTAAATATGGAGTCAAAAGCAGGGTTCGTGGGGTTGGATTTTAGCTTGACTAAATACTGCATTGCAAGCTTTTTCATTCTTATATCCATGGGGAGTTCTCCAGCCTCCACATGGAGACTTGGGATAGGTGATGTACGAAACGCGCCGAGACAGAGACGCAGGGCAGCATTTATTTTGTATTGGTTCCAGTATTTTTAGGTACGACTTCCTTGCTGCTCCATATATTATGGATCCGTAGTCTAGCTTGGATCGAATTAGACTCCGATAGAGCAGCAGCAAGGTATCTCTGTCAGCTCCCCAGTCCGTATGGCTAAGTACTCTTAGTATGTTTAATGACTTTTGGCATTTCTTCTTAAGTTCCTTAATGTGGGGGAGAAAATTAAATTTGGAATCTAAGGTGAGGCCTAAAAATTTTGTAGTTTTCACGACAGGGATCTTCTTTTTGTGTATAAATAGTTTAGGGTCTGGGTGGAGTCCCCTTAGATTACAAAAATGCATACTAACTGTTTTGGAATCTGAGAATTTGAAACCATTATAGTTTGCCCAACCCTGAATTTTGTTTAAACATAACTGTAATTTCCTTTCTAAGGTGTTCATGTTTTTCCCATAAGTAAGAATGACAAAGTCATCAACATACAAAGAGCACTCTATGCCAGGGGACAGCGCATTTATGATGCTATTTATTTTAATGTTAAACAGGGTGACTGACAGAATGCTGCCCTGGGGTACACCCATTTCCTGGTCATGAGTGTCAGAAGCGGAGTTGCCCACTCGGACCTGAAATTTTCGATCTTTCAGGAATTCCTCCACAAAACGGGGGAGGTGTCCCTTAAGCCCCATAAGCGCCAGGTCACGTAGAATGCCATGTTTCCAGGTTGTGTCATAGGCCTTTTCTATATCGAAGAATACAGCTACTAGATGTTCTCTTCTGAGTAATGCATTTCTAATATAAGCTTCCAGCCTTACCAGGTGGTCAGTTGTTGTCCGCCCCTGCCGGAATCCGCACTGGTAGTTTGAGATCACTTTATTCCTTTCCAGGTATTAGACCAGCCTACTGTTAATCATTCTTTCCATGGTTTTGCAGATGCAGCTTGTTAGTGCTATTGGTCGATAGTTAGCTGGGTCAGAGCCGTCTCTTCCCGGTTTAGGTATCGGTATAACTGTGGCTTTCCTCCAGCTGTTTGGGAAAGCGCCTGTTTGCCACACACAGTTATAGACCCCTAGTAGGACTGCCAATGAGGGTTCGGGAAGGTGCTTGAGGAACTGGTAATGGATTTCGTCTTCTCCAGGCGCTGTGTCATGTGACTTGTCCAGCGATTCCCTCAGTTCCTCAAGCGAGAACGGTTTGTTGTAGTCTTCATTGTTCTCTGACCTGAAATCAATGGGGTGTCTTTCCTCCCTGGTTTTGACTTTTTTGGAACTCTGGGGTGTAGTGTGCAGTGGATGATTTTTCTGCTATTGAGGATGCAAGGCAGTCAGCTATTTCTCTTGGGGACGTGACAGTTCGTCCTTGGTTTTTCAAATGCCCTATTGCATTTGATTCTTTCCCTTTGATTCGCCTTACTGCCTTCCAAACCGCTCTAGCAGAAGTTTTGGCATCCAGACTGCCGACAAAACTTCTCCAGGAATTCCTTTTGGCTGACCGTATGGTTTGTCTAGCCTTTGCTCTAGCTATCCTGAATAGCTTTAGGTTTCCTGGGAAGGATTCTTTATAAATGCAGCCAGTCGTTTTTTCCTATCACCAATAGCACTTTTGCAAGCTGTATCAAACCATGGTTTGCTAGGCCGTTTTGGATTTGCAGAGGTTAGGGGTACAACTTTCCTGGCTATACTTAGTAGCTTGCTAGCAAAGGTATCAGCTGGGTTCTGTTCATGGAGGATATTTTCTGTGATATCCTCAGAGCATCTTTTTTGGAATTGTTCCCAATCGGCCTTATTCAGTTTCCACCGCTGAGGTCGTCCCAATGAAGGGAGATTGTTAGTAATGATGATTGGGAAGTGATCACTTCCCCGTAGATCATTGCTAACTGACCATTTAAAATCGTCCAGAAGTCCGGGGACGCATACGGTGAGGTCAATGCATGTGAATGATCCAGTTCCTGGGTGCAAGTAGGTCGGTGATGCATCATTAAGTATGCATAAATCATGTTGGAGGAAGATATCCTCCAGCATACGACCTCTTGTGTCGGTATTGTTGGATCCCCACATGGTGTTATGGGCATTGAAATCCCCAAGGATTAAATAAGGCCGGGGGAGTTGTTTCAATAGGTCCTCCATGTCTGTTCGGTTTAATGGAGCGCCTGGTGGTAGATACAGGCTGCAGCAAGTGATAACCTTGTGAAGGGTTATCCTAGCTGCTACGGCCTGTAGTGTGGTCTGTAGTTCTACCCTCTCATGGGGGATGCTATCCTTCACAAGGATACAGACTCCACCTGATGCTCTCTCTGCATCCTCAACATTCTTGGTGTAAGCACGGTAGCTTCGGAAGCTGATGCAATCTTTCAGAAATGTTTCCTGTAAGCAGACAGCTACAGGAGTCTCAGAGTCCATCAGTAGCTGCATTTCCTTGAGGCCTCTACAATTCCACTGTACAATTCTGGAATCCATGGCTTATTCTAGATGACCTACTTGGAGCTATTTGGCCTTGGGAGGCCCCCGGAGGGGTTTCCCTTTATTCCAGTGACCTTGGTATTTTTATTCTTGGGTTTGGATGGAGAGGAGGACAACCCTCTTTTGGGGGAAGTCTTTCTCTCTGGAGAGGGGAGATCCCTCTGGTTAGAGCGGAGGTTATTTCCTCCTCTCTCACCTCGGGCATCCTCTCCGCTTTGATTTCTCCCCTTAGGGAGTTGGTCAACCTCTAACTCGGTAGAGGTTGGGGTGTCTGGTTGGGTTCTCTGAGGAGAACCTGTGTCAGACATGATGTCTCCGGGTTCTCCCGGAGTATTGGTTTTGACATGCTGCTCAGTCTCCATGCTCTCATCAGCGAGCACAGAGAACCTGTTCTTTAGCATGACAACAGGGCTTTCTTGTTTCTTCAGAGGTGTGTTCTTTGGCGGTGTTTTCTTCTGAGTTGGGGGAGGAGGAGGGGGTGGTGGGGTCAATGTGTCCGTCTGTGTGGCTATGGATCTTCCTTTCTTAGCAACAGCCTGGGCGTAGGTCTTTGTCAAGCCGAATTGGCCCTTGGGTAGGGCCAGTACAGCCGATTTCGCCTGGCTAAAGGTACATCCATTTCTTGCCTTGTACTCCTGCACGGCAACCTCCTGTTTCCACACAGGGCAGTCCTTGGAGTAGGCTGAGTGGCCAGCTTGACAGTTTAGGTCCTCATGACCCTCTCCAGCACATCTGGCACACACAGTGTTCCTCTTGCAGACTGCCGCGCCGTGTCCATAACCCTGGCACTTGAAGCACCTCATGGGGTTAGGTATGTAGGGCCTCACTGGAACTCGTAGGTATCCTGCCTTCACATACTCTGGCGGTGTCCTAGTTCCGAATGTGAGGATAATAGTGGCGGTTTTGACCTCCTCACCCTCCCTGCGCCTGGTAATGCGCCGGGCATGGGTGACTCCTTCAATGCCCTCCACTATTTCCTTCTCGGAACATTCCAGTAGGTCCCTAGAGCTGATTACACCTCTGCTGATGTTCAGACTCTTGTGTGGCATGACTTCCACTTGGAGATCACAGAGTCTTCTGCATCTTAAAAGCCCATCAGAGTGTGTCTTGCTGTCTACTTCTACAAGTAGTTCCATTGTTTTGTGTAGCTTAGACACACTCTTGGGCTCTCCCACTACTGACTTGAGTCCCTTATAGATAATAAAAGGGCTCAACTTGGTCAGGCTTTTTCCCTCCTCTGTGCATCTAACCACCAGAAATGATGGCCAGGTGGCACAGCTTTTTGGGACCTCCTCTTTTTTATCGTCAATTCGTCGTTTCTTGCCCAGACATAGGTCTGGGGCAAGTAGTTTTGTGTGTGTTTTTTTGTCCATATATATTTTGGTTAATTCGGCACCTGTGCTCCCCACCCGCCATCGAGTCCAACAGGGGGACGGGCCATTCGGATGTCCAGAATGAGCCCGCCAGGGCTACACAGGTGCTATACTCAGTCAGCTGCTACATCGGACATGTGTCCGATACAGCAGCTCCCTGATTGACCCTCCAGCCACCGCCCTCCAGCATAGGTCGACGACCTATGCTGGTAGCTCGGCATGACCAGCCGGTTGACCCAGAGCGGGCCATCTGGGTCTCAGGTCTAGGGGAACTTGGAGCCAAAGTATTGTGTTGTTGTGGTTTATCCTCAGATAGCCACCACTCAAACACCAGGATCTCTTTATCCCCCCTTACCCGTCGCAGTCCACGGCAAACGGACTGGTCTAGGACGTAGTGAGAATTTAAAGTTAAGGAGACAGTGTGATGATCAATGAAGGCAGACTTAGGAAAAGAGGAGGCAGACACAATGATAGAAAAGAAGTAGGGCACTTTTGAGCTCCAAAAGTGCTAAGGAAAGAGGAGCGCAGTTTAACGTCATGTCTCGGGACGGATCATGCACGGTGCTGAGAGTATTGATGGACAAGCTGGTGATGAACGCTTATCATGCACGGTGCTGAGAGTCTTGATGGACAAGCTGGTGATGAACGCTTATCATGCACGGTGCTGAGAGTCTTGATGGACAAGCTGGTGATGAACGCTTATCATGCACGGTGCTGAGAGTCTTGATGGACAAGCTGGTGATGAACGCTTATCATGCACGGTGCTGAGAGTCTTGATGGACAAGCTGGTGATGAACGCTTATCATGCACGGTGCTGAGAGTCTTGATGGACAATCTGGTGATGAACGCTTTTCATGCACGGTGCTGAGAGTCTTGATGGACAAGCTGGTGATGAACGCTTTTTATGCACGGTGCTGAGAGTCTTGATGGACAAGCTGGTGATGAACACTTTTTATGCACGGTGCTGAGAGTCTTGATGGACAAGCTGGTGATGAACGCTTATCATGCACGGTGCTGAGAGTCTTGATGGACAAGCTGGTGATGAACGCTTATCATGCACGGTGCTGAGAGTTATGATTGACAACCTGGTGATGAACGCTTATCATGCACGGTGCTGAGAGTCTTGATGGACAAGCTGGTGATGAACGCTTATCATGCACGGTGCTGAGAGTCTTGATGGACAAGCTGGTGATGAACGCTTATCATGCACGGTGCTGAGAGTCTTGATGGACAAGCTGGTGATGAACGCTTATCATGCACAGTGCTGAGAGTCTTGATGGACAAGCTGGTGATGAACGCGTATCATGCACTGTGATGACAATCTTTTATCAATTATTGCTGACCACAACCTGGTTATAATTTATTGTACTGGGCTGAAAGACGATTCAATTGTACACGTAGTGGCCGGGAAGGTTATCTTATCTTATCTTATATTATACAGACGTTACTTCAAAAAAGAAGATGATTACGTCTACGCGTCATGCATTTAGTCATGCATATTAACCAATGACTTTAATTCTGCCAAGTCACTAATTTTCCTGGCTAGCTCAGGCAACCCATTCAATGCTCTAATAGCGCTAGGGAAGGTTAGCCGGAAAGAAATCACAGTGCCTCTACAAGTTAGTAGATCATACCGAGATCATGTCATGAATAGAAAAATCTTTTATCGCAGAGATTTCGCCCCTTCTCACTCTAAGAGAAATGGTGACCTAACCTCAACGCATTATGAGTGTTGATTTGGAGGAGGTTGAGTGAGGTATTATTATTTCTGTTGAATAAGAGTCTGCTTACTTGAATTGATATTAATTGTAGTCGCAAGTTCTAAATATAAATAATCCACCAACAACAGAACGAATTGAAATAGAATAAATTAATCCGGCCTTTTAGAAATACAATTTATCGTAATAATAAGGCCACAGTGCATGTCGTCAGCCGAAGAAAGCACGCCCTTTACTAAGCGTTACTACAAGAGGTCTGTCTGTCTGTAACCTATTTTCATTCTAAGTTTTCAATGTAAAGTTGCGTCACTAAGAAAATACCCAATTAAACCCAACTTCTACGCGTCTTACTACTGAGTCATTATAAGAGATTCGCGAGACATATGCTAAGACAAGACCAACCATACATTAAAAACAAGCATAACATCCATGTCGAAAAGAGGAAATGGTGAATGTCTCCGTCTAACATTGTGTCGCACGTTTTTAGAAGGCCTAAAATACATAGGCACTAGCTGGAAAGAAGCTCTGGATAGGCTCCATTGCTTGTCACCAGGGCCGGACTTAGGCCAATGAAACCTATGCGGCCGCAGTAGGCCAAGCACTTTCATAGGCACCACGGTAATTCTAGGTATAAAATGATTAAAATAAACCATTAGAACCTAGAACAGGTTTCCGTGGCCTCCTGATTTTCCAGGAGTAATGGAAATTTCCCAAACTATAAAATATACGAAAAAGTTCTGGAAATCTCCTGAAATTATTAAATTCTCATGAAATTCGTAACAATGTCTTTAAATAGACAAACTTTCATTTTTGGGTGTCATTCAATATGGTAAACGCGGATCCTACGGGCGATAAAAATAAACGGCACTGTCAGATTTCATTTAATAACAAGGTTACAAAGACAGTTTGTGTGGAAACACAAACTTCAAATCATCCCCCGAAGTGGTTCACCCAGCCAAGTAAAAAGGAAGGTTCAATATTTTCAGAAAGAACTTCAGAATCAAATTCGATCAAAGATAAATGAAAGAGAAGAATGGAGAAAGACGGTTGACAGATCTTGTGTGGTGTTCCATCGGTCCAGCAGACCAAAGAAAAGGTGAATGTGAATTTAAATGTGAACCTGGTCTAACTGATATCTTATAATGAATATCTAATTGAACGAATAAAAAAAAAGAAAACAAAAACATTTTTTAAAACAAAAATAAACAAACAACCAGATTCTCCGAAGATATTTCACGCGATAATATGAAAAGCTACTTATTAATAGTTGTTTTAAATTATACCAGACTTATATGCATACTAGATATATTTTTTCTCTTAAAAATAAGTAAACATTATTTTTCGGTAAATGTAGTAATCAGTATGACAGAACTTACATAAAGTAGCAATACAAATGTAAAAATGGACAAAAAATCTAAAACCATTTGTGTAAATGTGTTAAAAATATGGCGAATAGTAATCTCCCCTATTAAAGAGCCTTCACATAGTATGTTACTATTAATATTGGTTATTAGAGAAAGTGGTGTATTTTTATGAAAAAAAAAAACAAAAAACAAAACAACAACTGCTTGCATAAGTGATTTAATAAATTATATTTTCGCTTTTAGAAAAGAAAAAAGTAGCCGTTGCATCAGAACTTTGAATGTACTAAAATATTATGATTTCGGATTTTCACTATCTTTTCTAATTTACGAGATCTAAACGGAACGGACGGACAGGCGGACAGACATTCACACAAAACTAATAGCGTCTTTCCCCTTTCGCGGGCCACTATAAATGTAATGCAAAGTCAAATAAATTTTCTAATACAAAATTTCAATTTTCATTTATTACTTTTAGTCCTACCCAGACTGGACCCCGCGCAATCCATTACGCATAGGGCCCAGCTATTGTTATGACCGGCCCTGCTTGTGACTTTATCATTGTGGAGTTTGCCACCGTGTTTGTCAAACCGCGCGGGAGAATCTGCCTTAAGTAAGTAGTAAGTGAACACTTTGAGATATAGATACTAGTGAGAAACAGAGAAAATGATTGTTATAACAGAACGTAACCTAACCTTGATAAAGTAATTCACTCCAGCCACAACTTGGGTCTTGAAACTGACAGCCTCGTAGATGGTAAATGTTGTTCCTACTCTTGATTCCAACTCGTCACGCACCTGAATGATTAAAATTCAAACCAATATTTCAATGAAATAAATTCGATCAATATATACTACATAAAAATATTCATCAAGGTAGGCCCTATGCACTGTCGACCGAGCAAAAGCCAGGTGCGTTACATTTCGTCAATTTGAGCTTTTTGTTGAATGAATCCTGCTAATTACCTTAATAGCCTGAATAACAAATTTGCTTGATGTAGGAAATTGCCTGGTTATAAGATGACTAGATTTAAGAAATTACCCAGTTAACGAAATCGCTAAATACTGTGAATAAACTGGCTAATAAAAACGCTTCATGTAGCAAAGTACCTGGTTAATCTAGCGCTAGATTAAATTACTTGGTGTCACCGGAGTGATAATTTAAGACACCTTAAATGTTACTGGGATGGTTTCAGATATAGGCGTGTTGACATTGGGTTCATATTATTGAATACTACTTTGGATTTTAGTGCGCGTGTTCTGAATCTTATAAATAACGACTGACATAAAAATTCACAGACTAACATCGTATCAGCAGACAAGACATTTATTAAGATGAAATTATATATACCTAGGGGGGGCCCCCAAATGGGTATCCGAAATTTATTTGTAAATACATAAATTAATATATTTGATTGACTAATAGTGTCAACGGGTGTCTTTTTTTTAAACATTTATGGATTAAATTTATCACAAAGACTAAACCTAGATTTAGGTCTATCAGTACGTTGACTTTGTTGACATTTTAAAAATATTTTTTCCCACAGTGATCAAAGTTTTTTTTTAAAGTTAGTTTTACATTTTAAACTTTGTTGCCACGAATAAAACTGCATGATATACAGCGAATTCCAGGAATCTTGTTACCTTTACTAATAATAGAGTTAAATGGCGAGTATTTTATGGCTACACTAATTAACCTTGAAGAAAAATTTACAGAATCGAGTATAACAGATCCAAAAGTTATTCTTAATAATGCTAGAATAGTCCATTATTCGGGTTTGGCGTCTATAACTTCAGAAGTAAACTTCACACTCGAGTTATTACCCCTCTATTCATCTTTCCTCATGGATATGAAGAGAGTTGGAAAATATGATGTTTACGTCATTTGTGATAATATTCAAGTATTTTTAGATTAAAACCTGAGAGTGTCTTAATATTTGTGAAGAGTCTTGTGTCGTAACACGGATTTCGCGGGGTCAAGTTTGGGTTGGGAAAAGAATAATAAGTGAAATTTAAGAGTTTGTATTAGAAAATAAATTCGTCTATACATTTTATTTATTCTTTACTATTCTTTAATAAAAAAGCGTTGATTTCTTCTGTATGTTTTCCATCGTTTGTCTGGGTGATGAATGTTTTTTTATTACAACTGCTTTCTGCAATGTTTGTCGTATTTCACTTTGCTTTTCATCTGTCGTTCGTAGAGTAATGTCTCTGCATTTTCAGCTACCGATGGTTTCAATAGTTTGGGATCAGTTGGAATGATTCCCTGAGTCTTCTTCTCGTCATCAGTTGTGATGGTGAATACGGCAGTCCGGTTATCGGAGTATTTCTATACTCGAGCATAACGAGATATGGATCTTTCCCACTTTTGTATGCTTTGAATACTTTTGCTTTCGCACAAAACATAAACAACCAACAATGATGTAATATCATATCATATTAGAACAGAATCTTCTTCATGCAGTGGAAAATTTTTTGCCTATCTGGAATTCTGGTCAAACTCCTGCGCCCAATTAATATAGTTCAGAAGAAACTACAAAAGCCTGGACTGCACATAATGGAAGCTGCTGAAGAAATTAGTATCCTTTCATGCTTTCTGCAAAATGATGAGAAACTGAAAAAAAACCAATCCATCGAAAAAGCAAAAGAAGGTAGTGAATACTATGGATTCCCTGTAATCAAAACAACCAAAAGAAAGAAAAGACTTAATGGGAAGTTGATTTCAATGTAGGACTGTCAATAGAATTGCAATTCAAACGTGTTGCGACATAAGTGTTGGACAGATTTCATATGTTAGATGAAGACACGCTTATGACAAACTGTGCTACTTTTCCTGTTTGTATGATGAAGTAAATGGCAAATCGCTTTTTCAATGATGTCATTGATGCACGAGCACTTTTCATCAAATAACCAGTAATACAATCACCAATAGACATATTGAGGAAACAGGCTTCATATGGTAATTACGTGTGCTCAAACCTGGCAAACTCTACCGAATACTGCTAACTCAGGCCACTTACTTTACGTCATGTGAGAGATCATTCTCAAAGCTCAAACTCATCAAAAACTATCTCAGGAGCACAATGACGCAAGAAAGGCTTATCTTGGCTTTAATGTCTGTGAAGTCACTTGTGCATTATTTAACTAATAAACAAAGGTATTATTCATTAAAAGAGTCTTAATGATTAATTTTTGTTAAGTTTACTGATATACTGAACCAGTTTGATTTTGGGCTTATATATTTTTGCGTACATTATCTCATGTCATATGTCGAATGTCAAAATGCAAGGGGCCCCCAAAGAGGTCAATCCCCCCGGGCCCCCAAATCCCTAGTTACGCCCCTGTTCATAATGATACTTCCTTAACACTTTACACCATGCAATACAATTCTCCAAAAAATAAGTCCTTCCTCTCTGAGGACACAAAAGTAACTAAATTTAAGGACTCTCTCTGACTGCTATCAAGTGCCTGTCTCCAACTAACTGCTTGTATCTAACTAATCCAAGGTTCAATGTGTTCACCATGTTAAATTATGAGTTGCGAATCAAACTCACAACATCAAAACAGGATATTTAGTAAATATTTACACTATGGCACCAACTATGAGGCGGTGACACCTGGTTAATCTGAGTGCTAGATATAGTAATTTACCTAGTTAATCTGAGCTTTGGATATAGTGAATTACCTGGTTAATCTAAGCTATAGGTATAGTAAATTACCTGTTTAATCTGAACTATATAGATATAGTAAATTACCTGGTTAATGAGATTTCGAACCTCCTCGTCAGCATCTTTAAGTTCACTCAGGCCACCTGGTACAGACATAATTATGTTGCTTGTATTAAAGTAAATAACTCAATGGTAAAGTTGTTGTGTGCCTACAGTTCGTTTCTCGCTACAGTTATATAGACACGCAACCTGAGACGGATCCGTGTACAGCAGCCAAGCTTTACTCAAGTAGATACTTCATACTAGGACAAAACAAAAACACTAAGAACATGCTGTCTTTTGAGTGTTGACTTCCCTGTCGCTAAGCAAAGCGGACATTTCTATTGGATGTAACTTTTATATAGTAAATGTAAACTCTTCAGACACGAGACCCTTCATAGTGTATTTTAAAATGATACAAGAATTTGTTCCGGTTTTTTCCTCAGACATGATTTTAAATTGGCTTCGAAAAAGCTTGCAAACCTTTTTTTTTAAAATGGTTCTTGCTATACATTTTTGTGTAGTCTGTTCGTCCTTCCGTTTGTCACAATTAGATCATGAAAACTTGATTTTTTTCTAAAAAAAATTGATTTGATATTTTGCAGCTTGCTAATTTCTACTTTTTGCCTATTGATAGCAAACCGCTTTGTTTAAATATAAAGTAACTGGTGAGCCTCGTTCAATGGAATGATTTGTTTCCTGAGGCTTATGAGAATCCAGTTAAAGTTATGAAAGAACAAAATTAATTCTACGATACTAAAAACACTTTAAAACCTATATAACAGTCGATATATATTTAACCCTAACTCGCGTTCAAATCCCTGTGAAGACTGGCAATTTAAATTTCTGTAATTATAGGACGTCCCTGTATCCACCTTAGTCTAGCCATCTCTAATGGGTAACAGACATTAGATGCGGAAACGTAAAGGCGGTTGATAGCCACGTGACACCTTCGTAACCGTTGACCACATGAACAGATGACCTTTACGTAGATCGCGATAGGTTACTTTACTTTACTGTACCTACTAATAAATGAAAATAACAACCTATAATGCACACTTGCTGTATTTAGGCCAGCGACAAGCATTTTTTTTTCACAGGTCCTACATTTGGTATCTGTATCTGTATCACTTGTAACTATTGTTACGAATCTCACCATCCAGGCTCTCTGCAAACTGCACCATACACCACCAACTTAAAGAACTTGACAACTCAGGGCTCCAAAGTTACGTAACACTTTAATACTTGAATAAATAACAGCCAATACTGTACAATTGGCAACACGTACACTGTGCAAATATCTCTCCGATAACACCGTACCGCCTTATCAACTCTTGCACTGGCCTCTCCGTCTCGTTCCGGGCTTGCACTGGGTTCAACAGTTCGGGACTGACTTCACACACTTGGGCTCGTTGTGTCGGACTCGATCACAGACCAAGATGAAGACGCCGTTCGTCTCAACTGTACTTGACAGTACTCCGCACTGAACCGTCGTAATGCTCCGTACAGAACCACACCGTTGAGCTGTGCTGTAGTCGACCGTGTTCTGAACTCCTGTCGTGAACCCGCTTTCTGAACCGACTTGACTGCGACAACGTCGCTCTTTATATAGGGTCCCTGGCCTTCTAGAACCGGACAGAACGCCGCTCGACGTTTCTAGGCGGTCAGATGACTACAACTCTCGTGACGCTACTGAGCTCTGTTCACGACGTCGATCCTTCCCGAACCGTCCTGTTGACACACGACTCGGCTGACCGTCGTAACTCGTCACGGTTGACCGCTCGTCTAGCGCTGGCCTGGGGCGATTTGCGTCGGCTGACTACACTCACACCACTACCCCCATCTGTGCCACCTCCAGGTTTATAACACTATGTTTTAAATGTACATTTTCTATGACGCTTGATAGTTTGTAATCCATAGTTTCTGATATCCACTTCCTTGACTTTCTGTTGACCCAAATACTCGGAAATTTTTTTAGAAAACCTTAGACTTCATTTACAGATAAGAATGAAGAAAAGCATTGAAATAATTTTTTGAAAACAACATCTTCCTTTAACAAATTTATATAGCGATTATTTTGCTTTTGTTAAAAAACTAATGAATGTTAGAGTAAAGAAAAAAGATTTTTCCCCTCCACTTCACCCCCACCGCTCCGAGACAAAAAAATCATTTATAAGCAAATGTATAAATCTACTAGACTTTATCATATTCCTAGGAGTGGCCTTTAGATCTACATGTAGCTAACAGTGCACGCAATGTTCCTGACCATTAATTTACTGAACTCCTCAGTGAATAGTTCTCTAGCCAAATTTAAATTAACTCTTTCTCTCCTAATTGATGATACCAACGTTGATTTGACCTCTTGAAAATAAATAATGTTTAATTTTATAAACTTTATTTTTTGTTTTATATAAAAAGAGCATGCATTTCCCTTTGATTCTATACCAAATACAACATTTTCTTTAACAAACAACAAAGCTATTGAAGCTTAATCATAACAGGGGAGTGAAATAGTAATGAGCAAATTGAAGAATTCCGTTAAAACGTGGAAAATAATTACGAAGACAAAGAGTTAATATATTTTTTATTGTTTTAAAAATTGTAACGGTAAAAAATTGGATTTTTTTCAGTGCGGCCAACGAGCTAGTAATTCTTTTTCCAACAACATACTGTCAAATTTCTAGGAAAACCTTGCCCAGAAGGTTACACTAAAGTTGAATAGAGGTATTACTAAAATTATGTTGAGGTAATTTAATACCCGAGCTGTAAATAAAATCTTAGTAGGTGTCAAACATTCCACTACAGCTTCCTGCATTCCACTAAAGGTAAAAACTCTAAAGCCTTGTAAGGAATATTCATCCTTGCGGGTTGACTTATGAGTTTGACATAGACTACTGTAACAAACAAGGTTACAAAGACAGTTTGTGTTTGTTTTGAAACACAAACTCAAAATCGGCCCCCGAAGTGGTCCACCTAGGCAGGTAAAAAGGCCGGAATCAATATATTCAGAAAGAACATCAAAATTAAATTCTATCAAAGACAAAAGAAAAATATGAATGGAGAAAGAAGGTTGACAGATCTTGTGTGGTGCCCCAGCGGTCCAGCAGACAAAAAGATAGGTGAAAGTGAATGTGAAATTAAATGCGAACCTAACTGATGTCTTATAATGAATATCTAATTGATCTTGTAAAACGTCAATCTCTTATTCAAATCCTAAAAAAACAACAACATTAGTTAGGTGTCCTTTCACAGTTGCAGAGCATTGCAGTTCAAGAGATAATATGAAATCATACTTATTAATTGTTGTTTTAAATTATGTCCAACTTATATGCATACTAAATACCTTTTTTTTCTCTTAAAAAAAGTAAACATTATTTTTAGTTAATCTTAGTAAACAGTATGACAGAACTTACATAAAGTAGCAATACAAATGTAAAAAAAAAATTATTTTTTTTAAACAAATAGGCTTAAACCTTTTCCATAAATACTTAATATAAGTATGGTACGGGCTGGGCATCCCAACTAAAGATTGCTGCATATATGTTACTATTAATAGTGAATAGTTGTAAAAGTGGTGTATTTTTTATGAAAAAACTGCTTGCATAAGTGATTTAAAAAATTAGATTTTTCACTTTTAGAAAAGAAAAAAGTAGCCGTTGCATCAGAACTTTGAATGGACTAAAATATTGTGATGTCGGATTTTCACTATCTTTTCTAGTTTACGAGATCTAAATGGGACAGACGAACAGACATTTCACACAAAACTAATAGCGTCTTTTACACTTTCGGGGGCCGCTAAAAACAATAAGTCAATTAATTATTAGTAATTAATTATTTTGTTTGATATTGAATAAGGGAAATAGCTTGTACATTGTATATAGTTTAAGGGTGGTGTTCTTCCCTTTCCAATAAGCTTTTTGTTTAATCAAAATGATTTCTGTTATTTTGCTTGTTGTAAGCTCCTTCAGAAGTCCAGACCTCCTCCAGCACGTTAGATGTTTGCGGCTAGTGGGTGTCAACCGGTGAGGACCACATTCCCCACCCCCTTAAGCACGCCACTGGTTGCTGATAATATTTACTTCAAAGCTTCTGTATTGAAACTTGCCTTTTTTTTACTTGCATTGCTTACTAAACAGATAATCGATGTTTGAAATACAAACTCGCTATATAGTCTTGTTTTCATTCACTTCTTGCTAAAACAACACTTATATTATGTTATCTTATCTATTACAGACGTTACTTCAAAAAACACACACACACACACAAAAAAGAAGATAATTACGTTTCCTGGATCAATTTAGTCACGCATGTTTGGAAAAAGGGGGGGGGGGGCTTGTTAACGGAATCACGGAATGACTTAAACTTTGCCAAATCGTTGTTTTTTCTGGCTGATTCAGGCAACCCATTCCATTCTCTAATGACACTAGGGAAGAAGGAGCATTTGTACGAATTTATTCTAGCATATGGAACAAGAAATGTGCCTCTTATCTTTCCTCCGCTAGGAGTATTTCATTAGGTTTTCTTTCCCTTATTGTAAATTGTAGTTTAGTGTTTTAAAACAATGATGTGAACGTAGACATGCGCCATCATTTATCGCAGTCCTGATGTCTAGATCTGCCTTTGGCGCAGTTATTTGATACTATTTAAAACTCAAGAGAGACAACTACGGTGATTAGTGAGAACAATAGTGATAGTTCCTGTTTCATTGGACTAGTACGTATGGGTTAAAAAACCGCCTAGGTACTTGTATCATAGCCTGGTTACTTTGACTAAGTGGGGAAAAAACGCTTACAGATGTAAAAAAAAATTATTCTAGATCCTGAAATATTTTTAGCTAAATTTTATTTTCTAGCGAAAACGTTTGGGTTTCAGGAAAATAAATTAACAGTAAAAATAAACAAATGTAAACAGAGACCTAGTGAGAAAAACGTGCGCCCGGGTCAAGGTACATTATTGGCGCCCCCCCCCCCCCCATTTCCCATTAACATCACATAGAAATATAGGCTTCATGTGGCATCCTCCTGGGGAGGCGTCAGGGGCATCGTGCCCCCCTTGACCCTATCCCACTACGCCTCTTAATGTACAAAAATCAGATAACTCAAAAAGAATCTTCATACATCACTTCAGTGTTTTTCCAAACTTTTGGTAATACATACTCCTATAGTTTTCGTTACGCTATGTACCCCTTGGGGCCGCAGTGGCTGAGTAGTTAAGCCCTTGGCTTCCGAACCTTGGGTCCTGGGGCGATGCCCCCCCCCCCCCTTTAGTAAAGAAATTACACAATTTGTATACGAATTTATTAGTTATGTTACTAATATATACTAATTATTTATATTTCAACCTATTTTTTAGATTATTTCACCCCCCCCCCCTCTAGTATATTGGCCTATTTGGTGGGATGGGGAGGTGGCGATGACATCAAACCCCACAACCATAAACTTTCGAGTGCGGGGTGGTCCAATTTATTTGTAGAAATCACAGCTTGTTAACGGAATCAATTAAATATCTAAAATATCTATATAATTAAAACTTGTTATTGATATTTTAACCGATAATATAATATTTCGTTTCCCTGTTAGACGATTGGGGGGGGGTGCGAATAAATCGACTGCCCTTCCACATTAGCCCTTGAGAGCGAGGGCGCTCCTACTTTTAATTAGAAATCATAGTTTGTGAACAAAATTAGTTGAATTACCATATAATTTTTATATTATGTCGCTACACTTCTGGTTTCTTAGCCGATTCGGTGAGGTGGGGGGGGGGGAGCTTCCCTCACCACTCTAGCCCTCTGATTGGGGGGGGGGCAGTCCTATTTTTATGGAGAAATCATAGTTTTTGAACAAAATTAGTTGAATATCTATATAATATAAGCTACATATTGATGTTTTAACACATTTGTATATTATATCGCACACACACTCTGATCTCAAAAATTTTACCATTAGTAAATATAAGGAAAAAGGGTTGTACCAGGTGGGAGGGGCGATACATGCTATCGCCCTCCGCCCATCGGACAAACCAATGCTTTTCTTTTCTTTTTTATTTATTATAGTTATGAAACTACTAAATTAAAAAAACAATTGTCACTAATATAATTTACATATGCTATAAATTTAATTCTTTTATCGAGTCGCCCCACTTCTATTCTTTAATGCGAAAATACAATCATTAGCCGAAATTATATAAAGGAGCGGGGATTAATCGTTTTCACTCTATCGCCCCCCAGACGAAAAGATGACGTTTTAAAACAGAAAAGTTCAATAAGGCGACAGAAATTATGTCATTGTATACGAATTTATCTTAGTTATTTTAAGAAAGACTTTGATTTTGAAAATTTAGAATTCATATGAAATTTTTCATTAGAAAACACTAAGAAAAATAAGACTATCATTTTCAAGTCTGAAGTTTCCGATGGCCAGTACTATATCTGAGATGAACAGTGCAGTGGTTTTCAAATCAGGTATTCTCCATTGAGTTTAACTCTTCATATCTCCTACCTGGTCCGCATTTCCTCTAATGAGGTACCTATATAAAATAGGTGAATTATCGTGTCAACAATAATTGTTTGGCTTGTCCAAATTGTCACGTGTTTATTATGCTTATCTGACTTGAAGATCTTGATGCTATAAACTTGTGACATATGTGGGTTCGGAGGTGCCTTGATTAAGTTCAAACACTTTAATAATCAATGAAGTAACAAAGTGCTGATATGTTTTCTCGAGTTTTAATTATTTAAAACTTAACTTGAAACAATAAATGTATGTACAAAGATATATAAAACAGATACAGGATTCAGTGAAAATAATCAATGAGTAAATATTTACTTTAAAACTTAGCGACTTCTAAGTCTAACTTTCTATCGCTCTCTCTTGTCTCAAGCTAACACTCCTCCTTTTATATCTTTCTTTAGGATCAAGAACAGTGACAATTCAATACCCATCCTTGACTCCTTGACCCGTTTACATTTAATTTTCCTTTTGATTGTTAATTATGTTTCCCTGCTGTAGCCTTGAACTAAGCTTTAATCGGCGTCTTTCTGGCATTAAAGCGTGAGTGCGCTGACCTGATTTGAGATAGGTACAATGTCCTCATTTTGTAAACAATGAGGTGTCACTAGGAAATGTTTTTGTAATTTAAGCTATGTTAATTTTGTTTCCCCGCTGTAGTCTTGAACTAAGCTTTAATCGGCGTCTTTCTGGCATTTAAGCATGGGTACTCTGACCTGATTTGAGATAGGTACAATGTCCTCATTTTGTGAACAATGAGGTGTCACTAGGAACTGTTTTTGTAATTTAACCTATGTTAATTTTGTTTCCCCGCTGTAGTCTTGAACTAAGCTTTAATCGGCGTCTTTCTGGCATTAAAGCGTGAGTGCGCTGACCTGATTTGAGATAGGTACAATGTCCTCATTTTGTGAATGTTACGACTGGATCATTTTTTTGTTTTGTGATAAATTTTTCTTTGTTAAATCCTATGTCTTTGATTTCAATTGTTTCTGTGTTTTCCTGTTGTTCTTCATCTTGCTCTTTTTCCTTAGTTGATAACTCGAACAACTTTGCCAAATCTCCTTCCTCTACATCTTTACTACAGGATCGAGTAGTGGCCATTCCACAACAATTTTTCCAAACTGCTATCTCATTTTCCGTGCACTTCTTTATGTTTGGTATATTACCAATAATCAAATCAATTTGATCATGGTCTATAACACATGCCTCTACGATCCCGGTATAATACGGTGTTTTAATGTTCACTCGGGCTACGGGTAATCGAACTGTTTTACCATCAAACATAATACATGCTTTGTTTTTTCCAGTATATTCATGATCTTCAACCAATTTTCGGTTTATTCCAACAATAGTGCTGCCCGTGTCCCTTATCGTTCTTGCAGCCTTATTTCCTACAAATGTTTGAAAACAATCTAGACTTCCCGAACTCGACAATAATGACAAACTTTGATCTCTTCCATTTCTTCTGCCGTCATATCTTCCCTGTCTGTTAACTTGATATCTCCCTCTGTAGCTATTATACTGGCCTTGTCTACTATCTATTTGGCTCCTTCCTTGTCCTCTAAACCTATTCTGTCCTTCATATCTAAATCTTCTATTGTTGCTATAACTGTCTTGTATTTCTCTAGCTCTATTAAATGCTACTATTTCTTCAATATCGCTACCTCTGTTTAACTTTTTTTCAGGATGTGCCACTTTGTAAGCCCTTATTAATTTTACAATCTCATCTATAGATTTTGGCTTTCTCTCCAGCAGGAATATTTTTAGTTCGTCCTGACTCTCATAAATGACTTTATCCAGCATAAGAAATACCTTTAGTCCATCAAACGTCTTCTCTATTTTTGATGACTCTGTCCAATTGTCAAAGTAGCTATTCATCTTGTCTAAAAATGTTTGGGGATCCTCGTTGGTTTCAATGGTGCAATTAACATATTGTTGACGATAAAACGCCTCAGTTTTTCCAAATGTTCGTAGTAATTGCTCCTTTACTATTTGGTAATTATTCTGATTCATGCAGATCTTTGACGGTACCTCCGCTGTAAATGACTTCGATAACAAAAATGTCCATTTATCTTCAGGAAAAGCCAATTCTTTCATTTCAATTTCAAACTTCTTTAAGAAAATATCTATGTCTATTATATTCTCATCAAACATTGTACCTTTATATTTTGCCAATTTATTTCCAGACACGTCATTTTTCTTTCCAGTACCTTCATCTTTAGCTTTTCCTTTTTTTATTTCCAACTTTTCTTTCTCTATGGCTAACCTTTCTTTCTCCATAGCTAGCTTCTCTTTCTCAATTTCTTTATCCGTAACTAATTTCTCTTTACTGATAGCCAACTTCTCTTTCTCTATTTCCTTTTCCATGACTAACTTCTCTTTCTCTCTTTCTTTTTCCATGGCTAACTTCTCTTTCTCTATTTCCTTTTCCATGACTAACTTCTCTTTCTCTCTTTCTTTTTCCATGGCTAACTTCTCTTTCTCTATTTCCTTGTCCATGGCTAACTTCTCTTTCTCTATTTCCTTTTCCTTGACTAGTTTCTCTCTTTCTATTAATCTTTCTTGTACATATTTTCTCAGCTCTGCCCCTTCTAATTCCAATAGTCTCCCTTCTTCTTTCAAAGCAACTATTTCAGCTTTATCCGCCATTTGTAATTTTTCTTTATCGAGTTATCTGGCCATATCCATTAAATATATTTGATTCTCCTATACTTAATGCCTGGAAACAATGTTCATATCTAAATGTAATGTAATGAACCAAACGTTTAATGTTATTCCAATACAAATATGTATCTAGTTTCCGGAATACTCTTCTTCCTGCTGGTATAACTTCCAATGCTAGTGTATATTCTCCGCCGGTGATATGAATCTTTCGTTGTTTGTCTATATGCCGTGGTCAGTGTATATCCGTTGGTCCTAAATGGGCACTGTTCTCCACCGAAGCCAAAATTCACTAGTGTTGCCCACAGCAGTGCTAATAATCGTACAAATTTCCATTAATATTGAATGTTAAAGGTTATTGTTGAGAACTATGACCCGCCAGACCAATGAAGATGTACGTTTTCACATTGGTGAATGTAGAGAATGGGCCGTCATAATAATTATAATGATATAAATCTAGATTTAAATGTTAATCCAGTTGATTAATTCAGCAATAATGTTTTTAGTTAAGTTTCAACTAAAGGTTTATGTTTACCAGTGAGTCTAGTACATAGCTTTAGAGATTTAGATGATGCTAACTCTCTCAATCCTAATAGATCTAGAGATTTTGTTACACTTTGTAGTACTAGTAATGCCTCAGTAGACAGGAATTAGATACCGTTATAACGCAGGTCTTGCCTTTTCCGTTGGGCGCCACTTGTTACGACACAAGACTCTTCGAAATAATAATAGACTCTCAGGTTATTACTCTATAAATACTTTAATTTTATAACAAGTTATGTAAATACGAACATTTCATTTCTCTTCCTGTCAATTACTCCCGGCTTCCCCTTTTCAACATCCTTTCCATTCATTACACAAATTCGCACCATTATTCATGCACACCGTGCTGCGCTACGACCGTAACAGTGAACAATGAGGTTTCACTAGGAACTGTTTTTGTAATTTAACCTATGTTAATTTTGTTTCCCCGCTGTAGTCTTGAACTAAGCTTTAATCGGCGTCTTTCTGGCATTTAAGCATGGGTACGCTGACCTGATTTGAGATAGGTACAATTTCCTCATTTTTGTAAACAATGAGGTGTCACTGGGGACGTGACACAAATAACCTTTTGAAAATTGCTTCAGCCTTTCCTGTTCGGCATGCTACCTCTTGCTAACCCCATCACTTGAGATGATTTTACCTAGTTATTAGACTTATCTAGATGTTCCATTTCCAACTGGTCAAGTTGAGCGCGTGACCCCCATTGCCTTAAATCCTACTCGCATATTTTTTTTTATCCAAGTCTATATGTAGCCGGTTTTGAAAGCTTCTGTATCTATAGGTTGCAAAAGAAGAAATTTACTCCTCCAGTCGATTGACATAAACTGTATATGCGGCGTCCTGCGGGGACAGTGCCCATGCCAAGAAACCCAGCTACAAGACCTGAACTTGACAGAAATGTGTACTTCTGCCCACATCCGTGAAAGTGACTTGAACGGTTGTGAATTAATTCCAGCGAAACCTGATGTAGCGGTGGATGAACATTACAAGGATACTTCATGGGCATACCTTACAGATGAAGCTGAAAAAGAATATGTCCTTGAGACCATGGCTAGCTGTGGGCCTACAACTGTGTCATGACACGTCCATGGAAAAGGTCCGCTGACTCAGCGTCTTAGAACAACAACCCTGCAATCTACGTTGATTGCCACAACATGCAATTGTGTTACGTGGCTGGCAACCCTGACCTCCACTAACTCTCCATGTGTCAGCTGGCTGGCATCAGAGACTATCGTCATGAGGTCGAAGCAGCGACCACGATATCGCCCGAAGCGTAGACTGGCCAACTGGAAGAAGAGGAAGCGACGACCATGGGAAACTGTGCAGATGGCTTTGTGGGCAACAGACACCTTAACGTTTGTGGTTCCCACCGATCGACCTTCACCTGAACTGTCAAAGCTCCAATGCATTGTTTCTTTTCGGGACGAAAAGCTCTAAGAAGGGGGCAATGTTATAACTCCGCCATGCGCACCGACATCTAAGCTAGAAGGTGCGCACTGTGATAAACTAGACTAAAAAGGATGCCAACATTAGGAAGAGAGGAGAACGATTTCCGCCCAAGTTGAGAGCCGAAGTGAAAAGACTGTGCCTAAGAAAGATGATGTTTTATGAACTTGTGATGTCGTGTAAATAAAGATCTATGTGCCTCGTTGAGTTTGCCTCACTTAAGTTATTACAATATATAAAATATAAATATCAAAAATATTGAGAATAAAAATAAGTGTGTTAGGGTGCTCTAAGAGAAAGAAGAAAGAAAGAGAAAGAAGAAAAAGAGAATAGAGAGAAACAGAAGAGACAAGAGATAAAGAGACTATCTGATGCCACTGGCGGATCCAGGGGGCGGGGCGGTAGGGGCGATCGCCCCCCCCCCCTTATTCGGCCGACTGGGGGGGGGCGACGAATTTTAGATTAGATTTCACACAATTTGTATACGAATTTATTACTTATGTTAATAATATACTAATTATACTTTTAAGATATTTTTAGATTATTTCGCCCCCCCCCCTCTAGTATGTTGGCCGATTTGGTGGGTTCGGGAGAGGGCGATGGCATCAATCCGCCCCCCCCCCCACTACACTTTTGAGTTGGGGGGCGGTCCAATTTATTTGTAGAAATCACAGCTTGCTAACAGAATCAATTAAATATCTTTATGATTAAAACTTGTAATTGATATTTTAACCGATCTTTATATTATGTCGTTCCCCTGTTGACCGATTGGGGGGGGGGAGCGAATACCTCTACTGCCCTTCCCACCTAAACCCTTTGAGTGTGGGGGGGGGGCGGTCCTACTTTTGTGGACAAATCATAGTTTGTGAACAAAATTAGTTGAATTAATATATACATTTTATATTATGTCGCTCCCCTTCTGGTATTTTGGCCGATTCGGTGGTGTAGGGGGGTATACGATTGCCTGTACTGCCCTCCCCACTCTAGATTGAGATGAGTTCTAAACCAAAATAATTGTTTCCTAGTCGCCTTTTCCCCAGCCTTTACTCAATCTGATATCGACTAGTTCCATACATTTGGGACTATAGCTCACAATTTACGCTTGAATTGTTATTGAATAATTTTTTTTTCGGCGGCGATTCTCAAAGCTTTATTCTAAATACGTGGGGTATCTAATCTTTACAAGGAGCAAATCGGTTTTATTTGCAATGTATTAAGGGCCTATAAATTCATATTAGAATAGTTTACAACACTATTCCAAAGGTCCTTTTTTAATAGGGAGCTTTAGGTCAGGAGAATGCGTTTCTTTATTAAAGAATGCAAGAAAACACTTATGTCGTCGGTGCTTCGCCCCGAACTCCACTGATGAGTAATGAGCTGTAGATGTCAGGGGAATGCGTTTCGGCAGTGATTAATGCAAGAAAACGCTTTTGGCGTCGGGGCTTCGCCCCAAGCTCCATTGATTGATAATGAGCTGTAGATGTCAGGAGAATATTTTTCTTCAGTGAAGAATGCAAGAAAACACTTCTGGCGTCGGGGCTTCGGCCCGAACTCCATTGATAAATAATGAGCTGTAGATGTCAAGAGAATGCGTTTATGCAGTGAAGAATGCAAGAAAACGCTTTTGGCGTCGGGGCTTCGCCCCGAACTCCATTGATTAATAATGAGCTGTAGATGTCAGGAGAATAATTTTCTTCAGTGAAGAATGCAAAAAAAAAAATACTTTTGGCGTCGGGGCTTCGCCCCGAACTCCATTGATTAATTACGTGCTACGATTTTGGCGGCGGGGCTTCGCCCCGTACCTCATTGCAAGAGAAAGGCCTCATATGACTTTTTTTTTTTCGCCGAAGGTTGAGAAACACTGCTTTTTAAAAATTCTTATATATATATATATATATATATATATATATATATATATATATATATATATATATATATATATATATATATATATATATATATATATGCTGTACGCGAGTTTATGCATAGGGTTAGGGTTTGGAAAAAAATCGCCCCCCTCACTCCAAAGTTCTGGATCCGCCAGTGTCTGATGCATAGTATTGTTTTCGTTTGTTTTTTTTAGTATTTGGTGTAATTGTCTTATTGTTTGATATGAGCCAACGGCGTTTAGATGTTTCGCTTGTTTTCTTCTAAATGTGTGTTTTTGTCATGTTGCCACGAGTGCCACGTAAAGCGCAGGCGACTAAGTACGCCAAGGAGCAGTCCGACAGAGACACCTCTTTCCAGATCTATTTTTTTTTACAAAGCTTTTATCTATTCGGTCTGTCTGTCTGTCTGTCTGGTGCAATTTTTGAACACTCGTACATCCATTCTTGGATCAAGTTGAAATTTTACACAATGGTTATACCTTTCAAAACATGAATCGATAAACTAAATTAACCAATTAGTTAATTAATAATTGTTAAATAATTAATTTTAGACAAAAGCCCATAGCTCAAGCCATCACTAAACGAAAATGGAGCTGGATAGGACACACGCTGCGAAAACCAGCTACCAATTTTACAAGACGGCACTTGACTGGAACCAGGGGCGTAACTAGGCATTTGGGGGCCCGGGGGGATTGACCTCTTTGGGGGCCCCTTGCATTTTGACATTCGACATATGACATGAGATAATGTACGCAAATATATATAAGCCCAAAATCAAATTGGTTCAGTATATCAGTAAACTTAAAAAAAAAATAATCATGAAGACTCTTTTAATGAATATTGCCGTTGTTTATTAGTTAAATAATGCACAAGTGACAACTCTCAATTGATATCGCTTCACGTAGTGCATTCTGTGCAGCAAAGAAATCTATAACAACATCTACATCGATACTTTCTAGTATTTGTGACTTCACTGACAATAAAGCCATGATAAGCCTTTCTTGCGTCATTGTGCTCCTGAGATAGTTTTTGATGAACTTGAGCTTTGAGAATGATCTCTCACATGACATAATGGAAGTGGCCTGAGTTAGCGGTATTCGGAGGAGGTTGCAAAGTTTCAGCACACGTTATTCCCATATGAAGCCTGTTTCCTCAATATGTCTATTGGTGATTGTATTACTGTTTGTTGATGAAAAGTGCTCGTGCATCAATGACATCATTGAAAAAGCGATTTTCCATTTATTTCATCATACAAACAGGAAAAGTAGCACAGTTTGTCATAAGCGTGTCTTTATCTAACAGGTGTCTTGGTTCAAGAAGAAACCCAAAGGTATCCATTTTCTTTCCAGCCTTTGGAAACTGCCCTTCATCTCCATATGAAATCTGTCCAGCACTTCTGTCGCAACACGTTTGAATTGCAGTTCTATTGACAGTCCTACATTAGAACTCAACTTCCCATCAAGTCTTTTCTTTCTTCTGGTTGTTTTTATTACAGGCAATCCATAGTATTCACTACCTTCTTTTGCTTTTTCGATGGATTGGGTTTTTGTCAATTTCACATCATTTTGCAGAAAGCATGAAAGGGTACTAATTTCTTTAGCAGCTTCCCGTATATGCAGTCCAGACTTTTGTAGTTTCTTCTGAACTATATTAATTGGGCACAGGAGCTTTGACCAGAATTCAAGATAGGCAAAAAATTCTTAATTTTCCACTGCATGAAGAAGATTCTGTGCTAATATTATATGGTATTACGTCATTGTTAGTTGTTGATGTTTTGTGCGAAAGCAAAAGGATTCAGAGCATACAAAAGTGGGAAAGATCCATATCTCGTTATGCTCGAGTATAGAAATACTCCGATAAGTGGACTGCCGTATTCACCATCACAACTGCTGACGAGTAGAAGACTCAGGGAATCATTCCAACTGATCCCAAACTATTGAAACCATCGGTAGCTGAAAATGCAGAGACATTACTCGACGAACGACAGATGAAAAGCAAAGTGAAATACGATGCAAAAGCTAGACTACCTAAAGATTATTCTGTCGGAGAGTTCGTCTAGGTCAAACATGGCAGAAAGCAGTTGTCATAAAAAAACATTCAGCACCCAGATCTTACATCATAAAGAGAAACGATGGAAAAACATACAGAAGAAATCAACACTTTTTGAATAAGAGTTTCGATGAAGACATTTCTGGGTACTATGATATTGATGAAGACAATGAACTGCAAACTGTTGGAACAAACGAAACAGACAGTTATAGACCAATGTCTAGAGAACTTGTTGTGCCAGTTAAGACAACCAGAAGTGGACGAATTGTTAAAGTTCCTAGTAGACAGGGCCGGCCTTAGGCCTCTGCAGCCTATGCGGTCGCAGTGGGACCCGCGCTTTCATAGGCCCCGCGCTAATTCTAAGTATTAAATTAAACCATTATAACGTAAATAAATTAACAGGGTTTTCGCGACCTCCTGATTTTCCAGGGCCTCCAGGAAATCTCATAAAAAGGCAAAATATGCGATAAAGTCCTGAACTTTTTTTGAATTTATTCAGATCTCCTGAAGAATAGATCAAATTGACATTTTGGGGTGCCAATAAATAAAAAGTGGCATTGCGAGCTTTCATTTGATAAAAATTTATTGCAAAGACGAAAGTAGGCCTATTTTCAAATAAAAAAAAAAAACTTTGACATTATGTTTATCCCTACCCAGACTAGGCCCCGCGCGATCCGTTTCGCATAGGGCCCCGCAAATGCTAGGGCCGGCCCTGCTAGTAGATATCACTCTTAAGAACTTTAAAAGGAAGGGTGTGCTAATATTATGTGATATTACGTCATTGTTTGTTGTTTATGTTTTGTGCGAAAGCAAAAGGATTAGATGGAAATAAAAAGGGAGTTTCCATTGAATAGAGGCAAGATAAATAGAGGGGTAATAACTCGAGTGTGAAGTTTAATTCTGAAATTATAGACGCCAAACCCGAATAATTGGACTATTTTAGCATTATTAATAATAACTTTTAGATCTGTTATACTCGATTCTGTAAATTTTGCTTCAAGGTTAATTTATGTAGCCACAAGATACTCGCCATTTAGATCTATTATTAGTAAAGGTAACAAGATACCTGGAATTCGCTGTATATCATGCAGTTTTATTCGTGGCAACAATGTTTAAAATGTAAAACTAACTTTAAAAAAACTTTGATCTCTGTGGGAAAAAATGTTTAAAATGTCAACAAAGTCAACGTACTGATAGACCTAGATCTAGGTTTAGTCTTTGTGATAAATTTAATCTATAAATGTTGAAAAAAAAGACACCTGTTGACACTATTTGTCAATCAAATATATTAATTTATGTATTTACAAATTTATTTCGGACAACCATTTGGGGGCCCCCCCTAGGTGGGGGCCCGGGGGGATTTTAAAATTCTCCCCCCCCCCATCCCCCCCCCCCCTTAGTTACGCCACTGACTGGAACCCACAAGGAAAGAGGAAAGTGGGCAGACCAAAGAAAACCTGGAAGAGGTCAGTCATTATTGAAGCTGAGGGTTACTGGAATGAAATGGGAGCAGGTGAAGAAAACTGCTTAGAAACGAGTTCGGTGGAGAGGTGTTGTTGCGGCCCTATGCTTCCCTGGGAGTGCTCAGGATTAAGTAAGTTATTATTTTATTTCATATAAAAAAGGGAAATATATGCTACTTTTTGAGAGATGTGGCTTATATGTGTAGTTATTTCTCTTATTCTTTTTGAAATCTTTTTTCTCTCACTTTCCTTTGTCGGATCGAGTTGAAATTTTGCAAAATTATGACCATACATGAATCAATAAAAAAGATAAACCAATGAGTTAATCCAGGGGTGGGCAAATTACGCCTTCGGGCCACATGCGGCCAGGTGGAGTGTTTTATGCGGCCCGCCGACACCTACAGAAATCAGGTGCGCCCACAGCATATACAGATTAAAAAGCAAATATATTAAAATAATATCTATATAAATTATTGCAACTGTCTCATTATAAAAAGTTTCAAGTAAACGAAGATTATGATTATTGGTTATACTTCAATACACTTAATTCAAGACAATCTCTTATCAGTATTTATTTAATGCTATGAAGAACTGTGTTGAATGTTGGGTATGCTTGAAACAAGATGGCGAGTGTAACAACTGATAGAGCTCTATCTTTGATAATGTAAAATACTTTGTTTTTATTTTTAATTAAAAAATATATACCAACCATAAACTCTAAACAGGAAAGTTTGCACAAAGCTGCATAAAATTTCAATATGTTATTGATGACGATGATATTGTAATGGACCTTATTAGGGTTAGAGGAGTTAACCACAGGTACTTATTTAGGAACATAATAATCCGATGTATCCGCCATCTAGCATGGGCAAGGCAAATGAGAAGAATATAAAATCTCAAGAAAGAAATTGTTATGTTACTTGAAGGACATTGACTGTGACTTTGTTACCAATATTTACAATAAAGAGTGGAAGACAAATTTCATGTGTTTCATAATTGCTATTGCGATGGGCTTTTTTGCATATGAAATATAATTACATGTTAAATCTTTTCATCAATGCTTTCTATTTCTACAAGCAAGCAAAGGAAAATAGATTTTGTCATTTTCCTTTACTGAAAGGTGAAACTATTTCTAGTGAAATGATTAAAAGTATAACACTTATTTAGATTTCTTAATTGTGCTATTTATAAAAGCAAATTTTAAGACGTCAAGAATCAGATTTCAATACCATCAGCTCACCATTTTAGCGCAGAAGCTGATTCAGCTCCAGAGGACATATCTCCAAGCAAAGAGAAGTTCCAGTCAGTACTACCACGGTGTCTTATGAATGCCAGAAGCTGTATTTCCACACTTAAAATAAAATTGCTGCTGTTCACACTATTTGTGTACACATACATCTGTTCTTCTTCGTTCTCATTTTACATGTTGGAGAGTTCAGATCAGTAATCGTATATCTGAATAGTTTTGGTTCTATAGGAGGGTTTTTGGGCCAAAGTCTTGTTCGGGTCTCTTGATTTAGAATGCACCATTGAAGGACATGGTCAGCATTCTCTGGTGATGGGCAAGCCTCTCTCGTACCGACACTCAACTTCCGGAACATATATTGTCTCATTCAGGGAACAACCCTTTTATTTGTGGAAACTAAACAAGCATTACTACTGGTCGATTTTGACTGACTGTAATTTGACAGCAGTCGCAAGGATAAAAACTAGTAAGCTAGTTCCACAGTTCCGAACATTATGCACGAGTGTAAATAGTAAAATACTGCACATTAAGTACACCTGCATATTTGTCAGGATATTTTAATTTAAAATGACAACAGCAATTTGAAAAAAAATCGTAAAATTGGTTTCAAAAATTGGTAACTCATGTTGTAATTCCTTAACGTGGAGTGTGGAAAAAAAAGAAACGTGAATATAATACAGTGTAATGATGAATTAAAAATTAAAAGACATTCTACACAGTTAGCTTAAAGTGTCTCTATAAGTTGTATATAAATATGCGGCCCGCCATTCCCATTTTTTTTTAAATGCGGCCCTCGATGCAAAAAGATTGCCCACCCCTTAATCGATTAGTGGTAATGAATTATTTTAGTGTTATATAGATAGGTGAGCTTATTCTTGCAGAAATGAGATATAAGGCAGTGATTTTGTGGCTCTTTTCCTGTGATAAGCTTTGTTTAAAAAATAAAAGTTTTTTAAAAGCATTGTAGTAGATCTTAGACAAGCTTTTAACGAAAGGAAAATAATAATAGAAGATGTGTTTATTAACAAAACACACAGTGATTTTGGCCATTAATACACAACTCTCGGTCCTTAATCCAGCTCTCTGGTTGCACGAAGGATGTCTCTTAGTTCCAGACAGCTCACACTTCTATCTCTTGTTGATTTCTATTTGTTTCTCGCTTTGAACGGTGCCCTTGTATACATCATAAGTGTCGGCACTTTTTTGCTTGTTTTAAGATCTAAGCTCTTTATAGCTGCTGAGATAGCTACACTCAGTTTCAAAAGAAATTAAGACTTAGATTAATTCGATCTTGAGTTGATTTAAATGCAATCAATCTATTTGAATCTAGGACGAGAACTCCGAATTTAGACCTAAATTAGCCATAATCTAATATACTTCATATATCAAGCTACCTTAAAAATTTGGGGAAAACAATGTTGGCTTTCATTATTGAATTAACTCTTTCTCTCCTAACTGACGATACCAGCGTTGACTCCACCCGAATGTGGTAAATAATTAGACAGAGAAAGAGTTAATAGCCATGAATGCCTTGAACTTCGACCAAGACCACGAATTAAGAAAAATGAAATTCAAGACTGAAACTTTTAAATCATGTCTAACTTTATTTTTTTTTTTACAAGTTCCGTCTGTTAGTCTGTCTGGTACAAGTTTTGTACACGTTTTTCTTCCAGTTCCTCTTCTCGGATTAAGTTGAAAATTTTGCACAATTATTCTTAGTCAATGCCAACAATAAAAATAATACTAAGGCCTGTCTTCAAGTCCGAAGATTAATGAGAAGTGCAGTATTTCCCGTGGCTAAGCAGCCTCAGCTGTGACCTACATATTTTGCCACAACAAGGGGCAATACATGAATCAATAAAGAATGATTAATTAATTGGTTAATTAATGAGTAGCAATTAGATAACGCCTATCGTTTTTAATGAAAAAAAAACTGTCATTCTACTGCGCGTGAGAGATTTAACGACAATTATCCAACAATGGCCTAGCTTGGGTATTTGATTCCCAGTGCGGTAGTTCCTCCTGATGCACTCTAAAAGGTAAACGAAATAAAATAGCGAACAGTAAATACGAAAATAAACTTCTATGCATAGTGATATTGTTAAAATTATAGCTCAATTCTTTTTTAGTTGGCAACAATATAGCTCCATTTAGTGTCCTTGACATTGTTTACTTTAAAGTGAAACTCTCCAAACGATGTACAACAAACATTCTAAACTTATCTTGAAAACCAAATAAATTATTTCAGAAATGTTTTTAATGGACGTTTCAATCCTGATGTAATTTGCAGTACATATACATTTTACACTCTTTTTTTTTTTGACCAAAAATACATAAATGAATAAACAAACATAGTTTTTAATTATCAACAAAGTTCCATTGTGCTAAAAAAAGACGATCTCATCGTCCTTGGACTTGTTGAGCTGGTACTTTACTAGTTTCGGTGCTGCATCTGCTTGAGACAAAGGGCAGAATAATCTAACATGAATGTAGATATCCACCTCAATTTTAATCTGAAAATAAAATTATTTTTTTAAATATTAAATCTAAGAAAACCAAAGAATGTCAATATTGACAATGTAAACTAATTAAACAATAGGTGTCTTTTTGGTCTCTGGGCTTGAGCACCCGCATGATTTTTTGCAGGGAGGGTGCAAGTTGAACCTACGGCTTTTTGTCGTACCTTCAACTTTCTTGTTACGAAAAATATTAAAGAAAAGAACTAGTGCCCCCTACTTCCGTCCCCCCCAACCATCCCTCTGTTATATCAAGTGCACTGTTAATGCTTGTTTCTTTAAAAACAAAACAAAAATATTGATACACTGTACGTTGTTGTCCGTACGGCCCGTGCCTCCCCACGGTCGATTAAACAAAATTGTCAAAACTGTCAAAAACTTTACTGATGAATTGCCTCTCGTCGTGATGGACAAGCTGGCGATGATTGCTTATCATGCAGAGTGCTATCTTGGTGGACAAGCTGGCGATGATCGCTTATCCTGCAGAGTGCTATCTTGGTGGACAAGCTGGCGATGATCGCTTATCCTGCAGAGTGCTATCTTGGTGGACAAGCTGGCGATGATCGCTTATCATGCAGAGTGCTATCTTGGTGGACAAGCTGGCGATGATCGCTTATCATGCAGAGTGCTATCTTGGTGGACAAGCTGGCGATGAACGCTTATCATGCAGAGTGCTATCTTGGTGGACAAGCTGGCGATGATCGCTTATCATGCAGAGTGCTGTCTTGGTGGACAAGCTGGTGATGAACGCTTATCATGCACAGTTCTGTCTTGATGGACAAGCTGGTGATGAACGCTTATCATGCACAGTTCTGTCTTGGTGGACAAGCTGGTGATGAACGCTTATCATGCACAGTTCTGTCTTGATGGACAAGCTGGCGATGAACGCTTATCATGCAGATTGCTGAGAGTCTTGATGGACAAGCTGGCGATGAACGCTTATCATGCACAGTGCTGAGAGTCGTGATGGACAAGCTGGCGATGAACGCTTCTCATGCACAGTGCTGAGAATCTTTCATCAGTCATTGCTGCCCACAACCAGGTTATAATTTATCGTACTGGGCAGAAAGATGGTTCAATGCTACAATTAGTGGCCGGGAAAGTTTGCCAGAAAGAAATCACAATGCTTCAAGAAGTAAACAATGTCCAACGTGGCGATGTCTGCAACCTGTGATTGTGAATGCCAGAAATAGAACAAGTTCATCGTCTCGTATTCAAAAAACGATCTTGTTTAACAACAGCTTCAAGACTTCTAAATTCTTCACGTTCCAGCACTTACATTGTTTTAGGATGCAGACAAAACAGAACAAAACATGATAATTGCCATGATAATTGCTCGAAAAGCGAGAGGTTAAGCTACATAGTTGGCAATACAGAAGTTTGCACTTATTTTTCGAAAAGAGGCTAAACATGGCTCAGCAGAGATGGATCATGGAAATAGCATACCGAGATCATGACATGAATAGAAAAATCTTCTATCGCAAAGGTCTTTCGCCCCTTCCCACTCTAAGGGCAATGGTGACTTAACCTTACCGTCGTAAAAGTTTTGATTTGGTGGAGGCTTTAGTGAGGCGTTATTATTTCTATTGAATAAGAGTCTGCTTACTTGAAATGATATTACTTGTAGTCGCGAGTTCTAAATATAAACGATCCACCAACAAGAGAACGAATTGAAATAGAATAAATTAATCCAGCCTTTTACAAATGCAATTTATCCTAACAATAAGGACAAAGTTCACGTCGTCAGCACAAGAAATCACGTTACTTCAAGAGGTCTGTCTGTCTCTAACCTATTTTCGTTCTAAGCTTTCAATCTTACGTCGCTTCACTAAAATTTACCCATTTAAACCCAACTTCTACGCGTCTTACTATTGAGTAAGAGACATATCCTCAGACAAGACAAACTATACATATAAAACAAGCATAACATCCATGTCGAAAGGATGAAATGGTGAATGTGTCGCAGGTTTTAAGAAGGCCTAAAATACATAGGCACTAGCTGGAAAGAAGCTGTGGATAGACTCTATTGCTTGTCACCTAGGCCACTGCAACCTATGCAGTAGGCCAAACACTTTCATAGACCCCGCGCTAATTCTAGGTGCAAAATGATTAAATTAAATCATTATAACTTATAACAGGTTTCCGTGGCCTCCTGATTTTCCAGGAGTTCATGGAAATTTCCCAAATTATAAAATATTCGAAAAAGTTCTGGAAATCTCATGAGATTATATAATCTCATGAAATTCCTAACAATATCCTTACAAATAAACAAAATTGTCATTTCTGGGTGTCATTCAATATGGTAAACGCGATAAAAATAAACGGCATTGTCAGATTTCATTAAATGAAAATATAACACAAAGTTGAATTTAATTTCTAATACGAAAACTTAATTTTCATTTATTACTTTTAGTCCTACCCAGATTTCGCATAGGGCCCAGGAAGTGTTATGACCGGCTCTGCTTGTAACTTAATCCTTGTGGAGTTTGACACCGTGTTTGCCAAACCGCGCGGGAGGATATAGATACTTGTGAGAAACAAAGAAAACCATTGTTATAACAGAACGTAACCTAACCTTGATTAAGTAATTCGCTCCAGACACTACTTGGGTCTTGAAACTGACAGCCTCGTAGATGGTAAATCTTTTTCCTACTTTTGATTCCAACTCGTCACGCACCTGAATAATTAAAATTCAAACCAATATTTCAATGAAATAAATTCGATCAATATATACTACATAAAAATATTCATCAAGGTGTGCACTGGCGGATCCAGAACTTTAGAGTGGGGGGGGGGGCGATTTTTTTCCAAACCCTAACCCTAACGCCCAGTAAACCCTAACCCTATGCATAAACGTGCGTGCAGCATGTATATATATATATATATATATATATATATATATATATTCGACATATGAGAATAAAATAAGACTGTTTCTCAATCTTCGGCGAAAAAAACAGAAAAAAAAAGTCTTTCTCTTGCAAGCTTGGGGGTCTGGAAGAGCGCTGTAAGCTTCTTAAGTGGGGTTTGACGCCCAAAAGCGTTTTCTTGCATTTTTTACGGCTGAAACGAGTTCTCCTGACATGTACAGCTCATTACTTATTAGTGATGATCGGGGCGAAGCCCCGACGCCAAAAGCGTTTTCTTGCATTTTTCACTACAGAAACGCATTCTTCTGACATCTACAGCTCATTACTTATTAGTGGGGTTCGGGGCGAAGCCCTGACGCCAAAAGCGTTTTCTTGCATTATTCACGGCTGAAACGCATTCTCCTGACATGTACAGCTCATTACTTATTAGTGGTGTTCGGGGCGAAGCCCCGACGCCAAAAGCGTTTTCTTGCATTTTTCACTGCAGAAACGCATTCTTCTGACATCTACAGCTCATTATTTATCAGTGGGGTTCGGGGCGAAGCTTCGACGCTAAAAGCGTTTTCTGGCATTCTTCACTGCAGTAACGAATTCTCCTGACCTACAGCTCATTATTCATTCTATTATAAAGTGCCCTTTGAATAATGAGAAAAATATTCTAATATGAATTTATAGTCCCTTAATACATTGCAAATACAACTGATTTGTTCTTTGAAAAGATTAGATACCCCAGATATTTATATTAAGGTTTTGAAGATCGCCGCCGAAAAAAATAAAAATTCGATTAATAATATTCAATAAAATCCTAGCATAAATTGTGAGTTATAGTCCTAAATTTATTTAACTAGAAAAATATGAGATAGAGTAAAGGTTGGAAAAAGTCGGCTAGGAAAAGATTATCTGGCTTTTGAACTATTCTCAACCGTGACTGTTATATTGAAAAATTTTGTTTGAATTATAACTTTTCCAAAGCAAAGTCTTTCTTAAAATAGTTATGATAAATTCATGTCAAATTACACAAACTCTGTCTGGAAAGGGGAAGGGCGGTAAAATGAAAACGATTAATTCTCGCTCCTTTTTATAATTTCTGCTATTGATTGCATTTTGCATTAAAGAATAGGGGTTGGGCGACTCGATATAAGAATTTACTTTATAGCATATATAAATTATATTAGTGACAGATTTTTGTAATTTTGTAATTTCTTACTATAATACAAAAAGAAAAAGTATTGATTTGTCCGATGGGGGGAAGGGGATTGCATGTATCGCACTTCCACCTGTTCATATTATATAGATATTCGACTAATTTTGTTCACATACTATGATTTCTCCATAAAAGTAGCACCGCCCCCCCCCCACTCAAAGGGTTTAAATGGGAAGGGCAGTAGAGGTATTCGCTCCTCCCCTTCCAATCGGCCAACAGGTGAATGAAATTATATAAAGACCGGTTAAAATACCAATAACAAGTTTTAATCATATAGATATTTAATTGATTCTGTTAGCAAGCTGTGATTTCTACAAATAAATTTGACCGCCCCCCCCCACTCGAAAGTTTATGGTGGGGGGGGGGGCGGATTGATGCCATCGCCCCCTCCCGACCCTACCAAATCGGCCAAAATACTAGAAAGGGGGGGGCGAAATAATCTAAAAATAGGTTGAAATATAAATAATTAGTATATATTATTAACATAAGTAATAAATTCGCATACAAATTGTGTGAATTCTATACTATAATTCGTCCGCCCCCCCTTCGGGGGGGGGGGGTCGGCCGAGTGGGGGGGGGGGGCGATCGCCCCTACCGCCCCCCCCCCTGGATCCGCCAGTGAAGGTGTGAGCTGTCGCCCGAGCAAAAGCCAGGTGCGTTACATTTCTTCAATTAGAGCTCTTTGTTAAACGAATGTTGAAAATTACCTTAATAGCCTGAATAATAAATTTGCTTGATGTAGCAAATTGCCTGGTTATAAGAGGACTAGATTTAAGAAATTACCCAGTTAACGAAATCGCTAAATACTGTGAATAAACTGGCTAATAAAAACGCTTCATGTAGCAAAGTACCTTTTTAGTCTAGCGCTAGATTAAGTAAATTACCTGGTGTCACCGGTGTGATATTTTAAGACACCTTAAATGTTACTGGGATGGTTTCAGATATAGGGGTGTTGCATTGGGTTCATATTATTGAATATTAATTTGGATTTTTGTGCGAGTGTTCTGAATCTTATAAATAACGACGGATATAGAAATTCACAGACTAACACCGTATCAGCAGACAAGACATTTATTAAGATGAAATAATATATGTATCTATAGGCAATCCAGCCGTATGGCTCAATGAATTAATAAACAATAACTTGCAAAACTATTTGTGAAATTCTGCATCAAATACATTTCATAATGAAATTCCTTAATACTTTACACCATAGAATTCTCCAAAACATAAGTCCTTCCTCTCTGAGGACACAAAAGTAACTAAATTTAAGGACTCTCTCTGACTGCTATCAAGTGAATCTATCAAGTGCCTGTCTCCAACTAACTGCTTGTATCTAACTAATCCAAGGTTCAAAGTGTTAACCGTGTTAAATCATGAGCTGTGAATCAAACTCACAACATCAAAACAGGATATTTAGTAAATATTTACACTATGGCACCAACTTTGAGGCGGTGACACCTGGTTAATCTGAGTGCTAGATATAGTAATTTACCTGGTTAATCTGAGCTATAGATATAGTAAATTACCTGGTTAATAATAGCTATAGAAATAGTAAATTACCTGGTTAATCTGAGCTATATAGTAAATAACCTGGTTAATCTGAGCTATAGATATAGTAAATTACCTGGTTAATCTGAGCTATATATATAGTAAATTACCTGGTTAATCTGAACTATATATATAGTAAATTACCTGGTTAATCTGAGCTATATAGTAAATAACCTGGTTAATCTGAGCTATAGATATAGTAAATTACCTGGTTAATCTGAGCTATTGATATAGTAAATTACCTGGTTAATCTGAGCTATTGATATAGTAAATTACCTGGTTAATCTGAGCTATTGATATAGTAAATTACCTGGTTAATGAGATTTTGAACCTCCTCGTCGGCAACTTTAAGTTCACTCAGGCCACCTGTTATTATAGACATAATTATGTTGCTTGTATTAAAGTAGAGAACTCAATGGTAAAGTAGAGAACTCAACGGTGAAGTAGTTGTGTGCCTACAGATCGTTTCTCGCTACAGTTATATAGACACGCAACCTGATACGGATCCGTGTACAGCAGCCACGCTTTACTCAATTAGATACTTCATACTAGGACAAAATAAAAACACTAACAACATAGTGTCATTTGAGTGTTGACTTCCCTGTCGCTAAGCAAAGCGGACATTTTTTATTGGATGTAACTTTTATATAGTGAATGTAAACTTTTCAGACACGAGTGTATTTTAAAATGATACAACAATTGGTTCCGGTTTTTTCCTCAGACATGATTTTAAATTGGCTTCGAAAAAGCTTGCAAACCTTTTTTTTTAAATGGTTCTTGCTATACGTTTTTGTGTAGTCTGTTCGTCCTTTCGTTTGTCACTATTAGATCTTGAAAACTTGATTTTTTCTAAAAAATTGATTTGATATTTTGCAGCTTGCTAATTTCTACTTTTTGCCTATTGATAGCAAACCGCTTTGTTTAAATATAAAGTAACTGGTGAGCCTCGTTCAATGGAATGATTTGTTTCCTGAGCTCCCAAATGTTCGTTTGGGCCTACTTATGAGAATCCAGTTAAAGTTATGAAAGAACAAAATATTGTTGTTGTTTTTTTTAGAAATTTAAAGCCAAAATTAATTCTACGATACTAAAAACATTTTAAAACCTATATAACAGTCGATATATATTTAACCCTAACTCGCGTTCAAATCCATGTGAAGACTGGCAATTTCAATTTCTGTAATTATAGGACGTCCCTGTATCCACCTTAGTCCACCCATCCCAAATGGGTAACAGACATTAGATGTAGAAACGTAAAGGCGGTTGATAGCCACGTGACACCCTCGTAACCGTTGACCACATAAACAGATGGCCTTTACGTAGATTGCAATACGTTACTTTACTTTACTGTACCTACTAATAAAAGAAAATAACAACCTATAATGCACACTTGCTGTATTTAGGCCAGCGACAAGTATTTTTTTCACAGGCCCTGTATTTGGTATTTATACCACTTGTAACCATGTTTTAAATGTACATTTTCTATGACGCTTGATAGTTTGTAATTCATAGTTCACCCAAACGTTTGCATATTTTTTAGAAAACCTTAGACTTCATTTAAAGATAAGAAAGAAGAAAAGCATTGAAATAATTTTTTGAAAACAACATCTTCCTTAATAAAAATTATATAGCGATTATTTTGCTTTTTTAAAACTAATGAATGTTAGATTAAAAAAAAAAAGATTTTTCCCCTCCACCCCACCCCCACCGCTCCGAGACAAAACATAATAGATAAGCAAATGTATAAATCTACTAGACTTTATAATATTCCTAGGAGTGGCCTTTAGATCTACATGTACAGTGAACAGTGCACAAAATGTTCATGACCATTAATTTAATAAACTCCCCAGTGAATAGTTCTCTAGCCAAATTTAAATTAACATATATTTTTATTCTTTAAAAAATTGTAATGGTAAAAAATGAGTTTTTTTTTTTCAGTGCGGCCAACGCGCTAGTAATTCTTTTTCAAAAACGACATACTGTCAAATTTCTAGAAAAACCTTTCCCCGAAGGTTACACTAAAGTTGAATAGAGGTATTGTCACAATTATGTTGAAGTAATTTAATACCCGAGCTGTAGATGAAATCGTAGTAGGTGTCAAACATTCCACTACAGCTTCCGGCATTCCACTAAAGGTAAAAACTCTAAAGTCTTGTAAGAAATATTCATCCTTGCGGGGGCTAACTCTTGCTGACTAATGAGTTTGACATAGACTACTTTAACAAACAAGGTTACAAAGACAGTTTGTGTTTGTGTGGAAACACAAATTCAAAATCGGCCCCCGAAGTGGTTCACCCAGGCAGGTAAAAAGGCCGGTATCAATATATTCAGAAAGAACATCAAAATTAAATTCTATCAAAGACAAATGACTAAGATGAATGGAGAAAGAAGGTTCACAGATCTTATGTGGTGTCCAGCAGACATAAGGATAGGTGAAAGTGAATATGAAATTAAATGCGATCCTGGCCTAACTGATGTCTTATAATGAATATCTAATTGATCTTGTAAAACGTCAATCTCTTATTCAAATCCTCAAAAAAACAACATTAGTTGGGTGTCCTTTCGCTACAATTACACATTGCAGTTCACGAGATAATATGAAATCATACTTATTAATTGTTGTTTTAAATTATGTCCAACTTATATGCATACTAAATACCTTTTTTTTTCCTCTTAAAAAAAGTAAACATTATTTTTGGTTAATCTTAGTAAACAGTATGACAGAACTTACATAAAGTAGCAATACAAATGTAAAAAAAAAAATATTTTTTTAAACAAAAAGGGTTAAACCATTTGCATAACTACTTACAAAATAGGGTAAATGATCTATTCCCCAACTAAAAAGCTACACCAATCCATTACTATTAATAGTGAATAATTGTAAAATTGGTGAATTTTTATGAAAAAACTGCTTGCATAAGTGATTTAAAAAATTAGATTTGTCGCTTTTAGGAGAGAAAAAAGTAGCCGTTGCATCAGAATGTTATTAGAATATTAGAATGTCAGATTTTCACTATCTTTTCTAGTTTACGAGATCTAAATGGGACGGACGGACAGACATTTCACAAAAAACTAATAGGGTCTTTTCCACTTTCGGGGGCCGCTAAAAACAATAAGTCAATTAATTATTAGTAATAAAGAAGAAAGAAGAACATGGCGATGCAGTGTACTTGAAGAAGCAGAGAAGACCGGGAAGAGCTGGGACACCATAAAAAAACTAGCAAGAGACCGTGGATAGTGGCGTGTTTTTGTCGAGGCCCTATATTCCATGAGGAACTCAAAGGAATGATGATGATAATGATGAATGAATTATTTTGCTTGATATTGAATAAGGGAAATAGCTTGTACATTTTATATAGTTAAAGGGTGGTGTTCTTCCCTTTCCAAAAAGCTTTTTGTTTAATCAAAATGATTTTTTTTTATTTTGCTTGTTGTACGCTCCTTCAGAAGTCCAGACCTCCTCCAGCATGTTAGATGTTTCCGGCTAGTGGGTGTCAACCGGTGCGGACCGCATCAACCACCCCCTTAAGCACGCCACTGGTTGCTGATAATATTTACTTCAAAGCGTCTGTATTGAAACTTGCCTTTTTTTAACTTTCATTGCTTACTAAACAGATAATCGATGTTTGAAATACAAACTCGCTTTATAGTCTTGTTTTCATTCACTTCTTGCTAAAGTGCAGCTAAAGTAACACTTATCTTATCTTATGTTATCTTATCTATTACAGATGTTACTTCAAAAAAAAAAAGATAATTGCGTCCTAAGCGTTTCATGTATCAATCTAGTCACGCATGTTAATCAATGACTTAAACTTTGCCAAATCGTTGTTTTTTTCTGGCTGATTCAGGCAACCCATTCCATTCTCTAATGACACTAGGGAAGAAGGAGCACTTGTACGAATTTGTTCTAGCAAATGGAATAAGAAATGTGCCTCTATCTTTCCTCCGCTAGGAGTATTTCATTAGGTTTTGTTTCCCTTATTGTAAATTGTGGTTTAGTGTTTTAAAACAATGATGTGAACGTATACATTCGCCATCATTTATCGCAGTCCTGATGTCTAGATCTGACTTTGGCACAGTTATTTGATACTATTTAAAACTCAAGAGAGACAACTACGGTGATTAGTGAGAACAATAGTAATAATTCCTGTTTCATTTGCCTTGAACGAATGGGTTAAAAAACCGCCTAGGTACTTGTATCATAGCCTGGTTACTTTGACTAAGTGGGGGAAAACGCTTACAGATGTAAAACAGATTATTCTAGATCCTGAAATATTTCTAGCGTCATGAGTGAAGTTAAATTTTATTTTCTAGCGAAAACGTTTGGGTTTCAGGAAAATAAATTAACAGTAAAATAAAAAAATAAACAAATGTAAACAGAGACGTCGTGAGAAAAACGTGCGCCCGGGGCAAGGTACATTATTGGCGCCCCCCCCCCCCCATTTCCCATTAACATCACATAGAAATATAGGCTTCGTGTGGCATCTTCCTGGGGAGGCGCCAGAGGCATTGTGCCCCCTTGACACCACCCCACTACGCCTCTTAATGTAAAAAAATCAGATAACAATAATCTTCATACATCACTTCAGTGTTTCCCAATCAATGGGGGGAGAGGGCGGCGGTCCTATTTTTATGGAGATATCATTGTTTTTGTAACAAACTTAGTTGAATATCTGTATAATATAAGCTACATATTGATGTTTTAACCCAGTGGTAAAATCATATTAGAATATTTTTCAAGTAAAACATTATTCAAAAGGTTCTATCTTAATAGGATGAATAATGAGTAGTGGATGTCAGGAGAAAGAGTTTCTGCAGTGAAGAACGCAAGAAAACGATTTTGGCGACGGGGCTTCGCCCCGATCCCCAGTGGGGGAGCTTACAGCTGTCTAGAGAAAGGCCTCAACAGAGGCTCAACATGGCTTTTTTTTTTTTTTTGCTTTTTTTTCTCCGACGGTCGAGAAACACTGATTTTTTTTTTTTACATTCTAATATATATATATATTTGCTATATGCGCGTTTATTCTTAGGGTTAGGGTTTACTGGGCGTTAGGGTTAGGGTTTGGAAAAAATCGCCCCCCCTTCCAAAGTACTGAATCTGCTAGTGAGTCCACCCAACTCTAAAATGTACCTGAGTTTAGTTGGGGAAAGTAAAGGCGGTTTGTCGTTGTGCTGGCCTTATGACACCATGCTTGTCAACCGTTGGCCAAAGAAACAGATGACCTTAACATTATCTGCCCTATAGATTGCAAGGTTTGAAATGGGAACTTTACTTTTTTATATACCCCTCGCCCCATTTAATGGATTTAGTTTAATTACTATTAAAATATTTTATGGTTCAATCATACAATAGAGTAATAATAAACGAACAATTAAATCGTTCATGATTAAATATAAGTAAAGGTTCTATAATAAATAACATTATCTCCAATTAATGAGAAGGATAACTTTGTTTGTGCTGAGATGACAGATATCATAACATGGGCGTAGTCGTGGGAAGGGGGTCAACCCACCCGCCCCCAAAATGAAATCCCCCCACCCCATTTAATGTGGGTGAATGAAATTTTGTTGTTGTTTTGCTTTTTTTAAAATTGGAACATAAATTTTAATGGTCCACCTTGCCACTGCGTTGCTAAGGAGCAGGAAGTGTTTGAGGTTAGGACCCCCTCTTCAATACAAAAAAATTAAAACCATTTAAGCAAACTACAGTCATCACATTTCATTAAGCCATAGAACTTTTGAGTTTAATATGGTGTGGGCATATCACATATTGCAAAGGCCTCTCTGTTTATGCACAATGTAGGCCTATCCATTAACACTATATACACCATTTCCTGATCTTTGTAGGATTTTTTTAAATTGTAAAATAACACTGGTTTTAAGTTGGTAGAAATATTACATGAAATAATTTTTAAAAAATGAGATTTTAAGATATCTAAAAGTATAAAATTAACGTAAGCAATGGGTATCTTTTTTTTAAACATCAGCAAAGTTCAAGATGTGCAACGCGTACCCCTTCAAACTCTACCCCAGGGGTTCTCGTTCCACAATTCAGATAGCCTTATTACTGAGTGTAGAAAAAATCAACACAGATCTTTAGTGTGGGTGAGCACTTTGAGGAATCTCGAAAAACACCAAGAAAAATATGACTATCATTTTCAAGTCTGAAGTTTCCGATGGCCAGTAGGCTACTATATCTGAGATGAACAGTGTAGTGGTTTCCAAATCAGGTATTCTCCATTGAGTTTAACTCTTCATATCTCCTACCTGGTCCGCATTTCCTCTAATGAGGTACCTATATATAAAATAGGTGAATTATCGTGTCAACAATAATAGCTTGGCTTGTCCAAATAACCTTTTGAAAGTTGCTTCAGCCTTTCCTGTTCGGCATGCTACCTCTTGCTAACCCCATCACTTGAGATGATTCTACCTAGTTATTAGACTTATCTAGATGTTCCAGTTTCAACTGGTCAAGTTGAGCGCGTGGCCCCCATTGCCTTAAATCCTACTCGCATATTTTTTTTTATCCAAGTCTATATGTAGCCGATTTTAAAAGCTTCTGTAGCTATAGGTTGTCTGTCATGATTTGTTTGCATTTAGGCTATACTTGTTGGACCCTCGGCGTCCAAGTCCAACAATCGATTCAATACACGGCGTCACAGCTTGGAATATCAAAGGCAGTCTTGTGCATGGTTTTCCTCACAATATAGCCGATGGCTAAGAGGTAGATAAAGGGAGACAACTTGCACTCACACCTGTTTGGATGTTAAAGAACTCCGTTGTGCCTTTTCAGTTTAATTTAGCAGTTGGTTTGGCTTTAACAATGTAAAATCTTTACGAATTTTCCAGGGATACCATCAAACCCTTAGCTCTATACAAATAAAAAAATATCCTCTACAAAGAGGTAAAGATCTATCTACCTATCTATCTATCCACCTTTCTTGGTAGTTTCTTCATTCAAAGTCTACTTTTCGTTTCCTGGAATTACATATTTCAATCTCACAATTATTAAACAGTCCGGCACCCTTCGCGTTGATACCAAATAAGATAAGATAATATAAGATAATTTTTATTGATCCAATCTAATGGAAATTCAGTTTGACTACAATTGACAAGCTCAGCGAAACTACTGTACAAAAACAATATTGATTAAAAATTCGAACAACATTCACACACGAAACACATAGGCCTACACAACCAGCGCTTTATGAATTTGACTTCTATATACTTCTCGATGACGACTGATCTTGTAACACTCTGACCGAAAGTGGGATAAAGGAGTTTTAAAATCTTTCAGTTTTAATCCTAATGGAAAGGAGACGATCACTTCTTTCAGATCTTATGTAACAGGGTTCCACGACAATTCGTTCACTGACATTTCGTTCACCGACAAATCGTTCACGACTTTTCGTTCACGCGACTATTCGTTCACCAGACATTTCGTTCACACGACTATTCGCTCACGCGACTATTCGTTCACGCGACATATCGCTCACGGACTATTCGCTCACAGACAACTTGTTCACCGACAACTTGTTCACCGACAGTTGGTTCACGACAAATCGTTCACGCGACAAATCGTTCACGCGACTATTCGTTCACGGCACGGACAAATTGTTCACAGACAAATCGTTCACTGGATAGTAACATATTGTTAATATTATATATTCTCGTCGCGTGTTTAATTTATTTACATTAAAACTTTACTATTATTTCCAAATGCAAAAACAATTCTATAGAGATCAGGTCAAATCCGAGTTAATTTAATTTCGTTGTTGTTGTTGTTGTTAATATTTTGTTAATGAGGACAGTATGTGATAAAAATTATACTTAAAATAAAAATAAATAAATAAATAAGAGATCTTACAAGCTAGCTGAAAAATTTAAACGGGCCCTCACTTTACTATAGGTAACATTTTTACTTTCACCTTTAATATACCTTGCATGGGCGTAGCCAAGATTTTTTTTCGGGGGGGGGTTTGGGGGGTGAATTTTTTTCTCCCCCCCCCCCGCGAAAAAAAAATTATAAGTATTTATGTGTGTGTGTGTGTGTACATAATCTTTATTACATTCTGACACTTCCTTCTTTCGGAAGACGTTTATTGTGCCCTAGAATAGGTTCTTCCATGAGTTAGTGAAAAAATTGTAGATTCCCCGACATTACTAGCAAAAGGGTCTGGGGAAGCGCTAGGAGCTCCCCCAGCGCGGGGCGAAGCCCCGCCGCCAAGCACTATTTCTGGTATTGAAAGCCAACAAAATGCATATTCTGAGGTAGTCCATTTTTAATGTTATTAAAAAGTTTTATTTTAAAAACCTAATGTGCTATTCTTACTGACTTAGACCCTCCCACGCCGTTCGGAGCATTTGACGTCAAGCAGTTTCCATAAAAATCTGTCACTGGTAATGTCTGAAGCCTCTTCCCACCTACCATGAGGACCTCCATGAATGAGTGGCGTCAAGTTGTACTAGGATATCATTGCAACTCTTCTTATGCGTAATTCATTTTGTCGGAGAACATGTCCCGCAAACCTCATGCGTCGCTCTCTCACAATCTTACTAAGGGGTCGACTCCCAGTTCGGCATAGGATTTCCTTGATTTAGATCCGATCTCTATAACTAACTCCTAAAATCTCTCTTAGCCAACTTTGTTGAGCCACATTTAGTGTTTTTCAATTTCGGCAGATGACTATTCACTGCAGTTTATTAATGGAGCCCTGCCACTGATAAAAATGTGTAACCTCTCTTGAATACGCTCTTGGAATTAATTGACTATAGTTTGCTTTAGATTTTATATCGAAAAGAGAAGTTTTATCGTCAAAATCTTCTGTTGGGGGTTTTCCACCTCAAAATGCTCTGTAGGGGGATCTTAGACTCAAAACCATCTGGAGGGGTTTTAAACTTTAAAAAAAAAGCCATCTGTAGAAGAAACTCAAAACCCCCTATTGGCTTGGATACGCTCAAATAATTTTAGTGTGTAATTTGCTTTTTTTTATATTGAAGATGTATTTTTAGCACCAAACCCCTTTGAATGGGGGTTTAAACTCAAAACCCCTTTCGGCAACGCTCATAGCATTTTGAGTTCGTAATTTGCTTTTTTTCTTACACTGAAGATGGCGGGGGGTTTAAACTCAAAACCCGTTTGACTACGCTCATAGATTTTAGAGTGAGTAATTTTCTTTTATTTATATTGAAGAGGTACTTTTTAGCTTCAAACTCCACTGGAGGGGAGTTTAAACTCAAAACCCCATAGACTACACTTATAACATTTTTAGTGTATAATTTGCTTTTTTTTTATTATTAAAGAGGTATTTTTTACCTTCAAACCCCACTGAAGTGGGGTTTAAACTCAAAACTGAGTCAAAATCCATTTAGCTACGCTCATAACATTTTGAGTGCGTAATTAGCTTTTTTTTATATTAAAGAGGGGGTTTATCGTAAATTTTAGACGGGGTTTTAAAACCAAAATCTTCCTTAACTGTGCTCTTGGAATTAGGGGATTTTCGTTTGCATTTTTTTGTATTGTTTTATAGAAGAGGGGGAGTTAACTGCAAAAACCCCAGGTAGGGGGTTTAAAACTCAAAACCCCTGGTAGGGGTTTTTAAACTCAAAACCCCTAGTAGGGGTTTTTAAACTCGAACCGCTCTGGTAGGGGTTTTAAACTCGAACCCCCATGTTAGGGTTTTTTTTAACTCGAACCCCCGGGTAGGGGTTTTTAAACTCAAAATCCCTTTGGTTGTGCTAGGGCAAGTGATGGTTTAGTATTAAAATCTCACCTAAAATAAACAAAATCAAAGCAAAAAATCAGTCACTAAATTCCGACTCCCCCCCCCCAGGGGGGGGGATTTCATTTCGGGGGGGGGTTTGAACCCCAAGAACCCCCCCCTGGCTACGCCCATGATACCTTGACACCCCCCTCTTTTTTTTCATCTACCGGGAATCTACCCATTCATCTGGATACTCTAGTTAACACCTAGTGGAGTGCTAGACAGACTGGCTCGTCTTGAAGTCATAAAACTTTATTGGACATTGCCTATACACATTTTCAATCTGTTAACATTGAAAATATCTACTAGACACTAGTATAGTACTTTCCATCAAGTTTAAAAGAAGTTTTATTTTATTTTTATTTTAGTTAACTTGTTTCTATATGTGACCACCCATTGGTAGACTAATTTGATTGCTTGGACTTCAATAACAAATTTATTGAAACAATTTTATTTTGTTCTATTAAATTGCGATAAATTTATAACTTTTTGATAGGGAACCAAAATATTTCCTAGTGTTGTAAATGTAATTAGTTTTTTTTTTCTTAGATGTCTTAATTGATAAGTATTAACCTTAGATCTGTATCTAGTATGTGACGTTCAGAGTTGAACAGTGAAACCATATATTGTACCAAATCTAGTACCATTGTTAAAAATCTAAATTATGTCTCGTATTGTGGAAAAAATACTAGTGTGTCTGAGCTAGCCAAGAAAACCAGTAACCAGAAACCAGAAATTGAGTAATTGGTTAATATGCATGACTGAATGCATGACGCGTAGGACGTAATCATCTTCTTTTTTTTTGAAGAAACGTCTGTATTATATAAGATAAGATTTGTTTTTGTTAATAAAATATCAATAAAATGGGTATGTTAATTAAACATCTGGACCGCTATTAAGAAGATAAGCAAATATGGGTAGGTCGAACAAGACTACAAGAGTGTAAAAGAAGGCCTACATGTTGAAAGTAAAAATGTTACCTATAGTAAAGTGAGGTCCCATTTAAATGTTTCAGCTTGCTTGTAAGATCTCTTTTTTCTTTTAAGTATAATTTTTTATCACATACTGTCCTCATTAACAAAATATTAATAACAAACAAACAAAAAAATTAACAAAGAATTTCGGATCAGGCCCGATCTCTGGCAATTTTTTGTTTTTTGAAATATCCAGTGAACGATTTGTCTGTGAACAATTTGTCTGTGAACGAATTGTTAGTGAACAATTAGTCGCGTGAACGATTTGTCGTGAACCAACTGTCGGTGAACAAGTTGTCGGTGAACAAGTTGTCTGTGAGCGAATAGTCCGTGAGCGATATGTCGCGTGAACGAATAGTCGCGTGAGCGAATAGTCGCGTGAACGAATAGTCGCGTGAACGAAAAGTCGTGAACGATTTGTCGGTGAACGAAATGTCAGTGAACGAATTGTCGTGTCCCCTACGATGCTTTTGTAATTAGTCTATTTAATCTAAGACTTTGTGCCAGTGAAGTATTACCACACCAGCAGGTGATGGAACAGTTAATAAGACTGCTGATGGTTGCTGTGTAGAAAAGTTTGATTATTGTACTTGTTTTATGGTTTGGTTGTTTATCTGAATTTCTGCAATATGGTCTTTGTTTTTCCTAAAATCAATAATCATTTCTTTAGTTTTCTTTCGAAAGTTATTTTCTAAATGAAGAAAATTCAAAATGATGCAGGAGAAAGGCACACTCATGATGTCAATGACACACCTCAAGACAGCAGGAGAATTTTCCAAGAATTAAAAATGTCAAATCATCTCGTTGAAAAACTTTTTTTCGTTCGGTTCGTACGGGTTAAATTTGTTTCCCATCTCTAATATTGACTGTTTGGCATAACTTAAATAATTGTAGTTCAGTGATAGCAAAAAAGAGCTCCACTTACGCTTCTTCATATGGCAAACTTTCTTAGCTTTCAAAAACAAAAGAGTAAGACTAGTTTCACAATATGTACACAATCATCACAATGTGAGGTAAAGATTGTATAGATCTATCACTATCATTCTATGCGACAATGTCTAAAGTCTAAAGATTTGATTAGGTTTTAGATTAACTCCATGAATGTGAATATACTTATATCAAGATCTACCTTACAGACTATTGTTTCTAATTCTAGTCTGTAATTAGTGTAATATTATTTCACCGGTAAAACACTAGCCTCTAGCCTGACTAGGGCAGGGTGACTGACTCAGGCCCCCAGGGGGTAAATTACTCTAAATACTCTAATTCTAATTACTAATTTAAGTAATAAGTAATTTTACTCTAAATTTAAAAATTAGTCTAAATTGACTAAATAGAATAATTATTATAATACTACGTAGATCTACTAATTTAAAAATAAAAAACTAATACTAATATAATAAATAGATCTAATTAATATTAAATATATTATATAGAGATCTAGATCTAGGTACAAAAAACAAATTACAAAGAGTGAAAGACAAAGATTAGAAACTAAAAGAAACTTTCAAACTTCGACTTTAATGTCTTTATGATTTATCATTATCATATTAATTAAATGATATTTATATTTCATAAACTTAAGTTTAAGACTTAAAGTCTTAAACTTAATTAAATTTAAAACGTAGATCTATTACTAGTCTATTAGTATTATGTTCAAATTATTGTAGAGAATTAGAGATTCATAGAGATCTAGTATAGTAAAATAGTATTCTATAGTTACACTATAGTATAACTATAAAACTTAACTTATAATTCTATTATATTATTAAATATAAATTAATTTTTTTTTTTTTATTGTTTTATGGCTCTTCCACTGTGTCAAATACAAACAGGAGGTAACGATTGTAACCTTCAACCAAATCAGGAATACAGGCAAAATGCCAAACAATCAATATATATAAGTAGTCGACACTAGTATCAAACAATAATAAACATTTTAATACTTAAGAAGGGATCCGTTCAATGTCTTTCAGTAAAGCCAAAGCGTCTTCTTTGTAGCGTAACCTAGTGGCTAGGGCTAGAGCGTTCTTATTTTTTAAAAATCTGTCATGTCACTTGTCTCTAAGTAAAACTTTCCACTTATTCCTGAAACAAATACTAAATATTCTAATCATGTCATAACAATATTAATTAGGTCTAGTTAATAAAAGCTAGTAGAGTCTAGTTTCTTAGATCTATACTTTAAATCTATACATGTAATGGTATATATATATATATATATATGTTAATATTACTATATTATATTATTGTATTATATCTAGATGTCACTTTGATTCTAGATTGCTATGGTTAGTCTTTAGAAGGCCTAAGGCTAGTCTAGAATCTAGACTAGTAGTAGACCTAGAAGAGATTATTGAAAAAATTATTCTAAATTAATCTAGATATATAATATTATATATATATCTAAATCTAGAGTTGAGTCTAGTTCTAGAGTCTAGAAATCTAATTTTAAATCGTTGAAATTATTCGCTGAGCACAATCTAGTCTAGAGTTCTAGACTCTAGTTCTAGATCTAGTTGCAACCTGCCTACTGCCACTACCCAGCACTCACACCTGGCATCTGGACTGCCATCATCCTGGATTTATTCCATTTGCATTTCATATCTGTGTCAATCTAGTCATGCATGTTAATCAATAAATTAATTTGACTCTGCTTTAGAAGTCGTTGGTTTTCCTTAATGGCACTAGGGAAGAAGGAGCACTTGTTACCCTTGTACGAATTTGTTCTAAGTAGATCTAGATCCATCATCTAATTATTCTAAATAGTCTAATCTGTCTCTAGAGACTCTATAAATGGGGACTCTGCCTTTAGCTCCCTATGAACTTGGGTGTTTGTTTTGAGAACTTTCATACCCAGTCATCAGCTTGAATAGAAACTGGTCACAACTGGTCCAGACAAGTAATAGGATCATAGTGCATTGAGTAAGCTAAAAGCTTAGAAACAAAATCAAGTGGTAAAAATATTTCTAATCGCACAGATTTATTATGCCTAGGTCAATTCAGCATAATATAATTACATATAACTGATCCAAACTAATTGACACAATTCCATTAAATATAAGCTTTGTTTTAAAGAAAAGTACTTTTTAAATTTTTTTTCTTCTTTTATTTAGTGAATCTAGTCAAAAAGACACATAAGTTACAATAGTTGTTAACAAAAAAAGTATGGCGACCAAGATCAAGTGTCACTATGAAGTCCTTGGAGTTGAAAGAAATGCTGACTTGGATGAATTGAAAAAGACATACAGAAAGCTTGCTTTAAAATACCATCCAGGTAATAAGGCTAATTTATTTCACTATTCATTTTTGAAAAGCTTTTATGTCCTTCTTTATTAAAGAATTCAGTTTAACACATCTCGCTCAAAGCCTTTATTGTAATGCAGTCTCTAGCTGTTTTATTTCATTATAAAAAGTTAAGTGTTCTGTCACATACTCGTTTTGTGACATGAAGTGATTTAGTAGTCATTTGACTATCTCGTGCTTTTTTCACAAGAAAATTATTGGTCTGTAACTGACCTCGAGGTGAAAACCTCAGTTAACTCTGGGCTCCTGAGGAGGTGTATGTATTTTCTCCGCAGTAACAGTGTATAATATATATATACCGGGTATTGAAGGGGTAAAAAATATAATATATATAATATAATATATTATTATTAATATTATAATATTATATATATTATATGTATAATATATATATATTTTGATTCAGAGATTTGATACTAATGGTGAACTTGGAATATTTCATCTGCATGTATGTGAAACATAACTTGTATTTCTTCATGGCAAGTTTTGCCAATTTTATATGTATCTTATTTTATGTGCAATAAAAGAAACGTCTGCTACTCAGAGACTTTGTGATTGATATAATTATTTGTTGTGCTGTGTTGAACAAAGTAGTCAGTCGAGGTGAAAAGTAGTACACCAGTTCAAGTGAGACTAAACATCAGCACCTACATAGTTAAATGTAACATAAGAGTAGTGACATGTTCCTATTCGAGATGCTGACCATGCATTAATATTACACATATTGCTTCATGCTTTTTTGTCTCATGTACACCTTGCAAGTTTTGATAAAATATAGTGGTTGCATACTAATGATATATAGGGTAGCTGCTTATCTGGACTGAATCCTAAAGTAGTGACATTGTTGTTACTGAAAAGAGTAAAAATGGAATCTGAACAGTTCCTGTTATGATGAAAAAATTGGTGACGTCATGTACATATGTGTGTGCATGACAACATCATGATGTCATGTGAACACTGGTGCACAAATTGCTGAAGAAAAGAGAACAGTGCTGGCAGAAGAAAAGTGCCAGAGGAGAAAAGCAAAGCTCCAGCTGGAGTAACCTGCCCAGTGAGCAGCTGAACATTCCGGGCTTACATAGGTCTCACCAGCCACATGAGAAGGCAAAAAACCCCAGTGCAAACCTCTCAGCCCCCTGGATGACAAAAGTGGTCATCATCGAACCGCTATGGACGAACTTTATGTGTGTGTATGTTATTCCTTGCTTTGATAAACATTGAATGCACCAAGATGAATGACAGGTAGTGTTTAAGTCTCAGCAGGGAAGTTCTGTAGTGCCAGCCTTTGTGACAATTAAAGTGCAACAACATTGGCATCAAGCAATATTGACATTGATATAATTTCTTACTTTCCCAATATGAGCTCATAATTTCTTTTTCTTTATCTAATGAAATAACCCAAGCCATTATTTGACAGATAAAAACCCGGACAATGTGGAGGAGGCTACTGCTCAGTTCAGGCTGGTCCAACAAGCTTATGAAGTTTTAAGTGATCCCCAAGAGAGAGCTTGGTATGACAAACACAGAGAGGCCATTTTAAGAGGAGGTATGAACTCAGACTCAGCCATGCTGACCTATAATAACATTACTATAGATCTGCTATACTATTAAACATAGTACTGCAATTACTATTTGTTCTTTTATGGGCTCTTCTCTCTCTCTTTGACTGGGATAAGACACAATTCTTAGATTTTTTTATTATATAGATTTTTAAATAAATCCTAATAGAGCATCTGAAGATAAAAAGCTTCCCAGTATAAAACTTGTATAATTACAATACTGATAACTAATAGCAGTGGTATTAATTAAAATATGTTTTATGAATAATTTAAGCAGTTGATATTGTAAAATTATTTACTTTATTTAGTTCTTTGGTATTAGACTAAATTGAAGAGAGTATTTTCAACAAAAGAAAATTTAAAAAAAAGTGTAGATATGCAATAGTTTGTTCTAAAGGGATGGGTAATTCCCTTTTTATCACTTGGGTGGGAAGAAAGCTTCTCTCTGTCCAAAACAATGCTCTCTTGGCCCAGTTCTGAATAGTGTGCCACATAATTGCCAGTACAAGGGCATAGTTATAACAATATTTAAGAGTGCCTAATTGCTAGATAACTAAATAAACATTTTTGGTCTCAGGTTTAGGTGGTGGAGACAAATATGATGATGAGAGTCTAGACTTATTCCAGTATTTTAACTCTACTTGCTATTCAGGCTTTGGTGATGATGACAAAGTAAGTATTGTTCCTAATAATGCACTTTTTCTATTTGAGATGTTTCAACCATCAAAATGTATAACATCTTGTAGGAATTTTTTAGTAACATTTTAAAACTAGTCAATGCCTGAAGTATAATTTTATTTTTTTCAATGAAATACGATGTAAACTTTCTTTACTGTAAACATTCTCCTAATTTTCATTGTCCTTTAGAGTCAAGTGTGTTCAATCAAATATTATATCAATCACAGCCTTAGATAAAATCATGTCTTACAATTTATTCATATAATGATAATGTTTTTGTTTTTTTTCAATTTGTATACATTTTAGGGTTTCTATGCTGTTTATAGAAAAGTCTTTGAGACTTTAGCTGAAGAAGACTATGTTTATATGCCAGACAGGAAAAAAGATGAAGAGTTTCCCAAGTTTGGTGACCCAGAATCTGATTATGATGAGGTATAAACTTCTTGAGCTTAATTTTTTCTACCAGTGAAATAGTTATTCAAACGTTTTAAATCTCTACAATAATAGACTAGACTGTAAATGTAATGAGACATTTTATGTATGGATGCATTTTCAAATGTGATACAATCGTTCAAACTTTATTGATAACCTGACTGGTATACTGCACTAGCCATAATTTTATTTCATTTTTTTTAAATTGTTGTTGGATTTTTTATTTTATGCTACAGCATGCTTGATGCACTCAGGTCTAACCTCTTTGTTGATATGAATGGGTTACTTGGAAGAATGTTTCTGTCACCAGGTTATTTTAAATGGTCGTTGGGTGACCCTGGGTTCCTATTATAATATTATACATAGGCATTATCAGGATGCTTTCTTGTACGTTCAAACCTCTCTCGTAAATAAGGAAATAACTCTTGATTTAGCAGACACAAATAATATGCTTAATATATACCATAATAACACCATGCAGGAAATATGATACACAATCGAAGAATAATCAGTAATAATCCGTTATAGAAATAAAGTAAGAACTTGTTAACTGGTACTAATCTCAACTGCTTTATAATAAGTCAATAGTGACTTACAATAACTTTCTCAAGTGACTACCTTCAATGACTACCCTTTACTGACTGCGATCAAGTAACTGCTTAGCTCAAGGTTAAAAGTGTTCTCCTTCCTAAACACAAGTTATGAAAAACACTCATAATATCAAATAGTGTATCTACTTTGAGGTGGTGACAGTTTCTATAGTGATTTTACTTCCTAAACACAAGTTATGAAAAACACTCATAATATCAAATAGTGTATCTACTTTGAGGTGGTGACAGTTTCTATAGTGATTTTACTTCCTAAACACAAGTTATGAAAAACACTCATAATATCAAATAGTGTATCTACTTTGAGGTGGTGACAGTTTCTATAGTGATTTTACTTCCTAAACACAAGTTATGAAAAACACTCATAATATCAAATAGTGTATCTACTTTGAGGTGGTGACAGTTTCTATAGTGATTTTATGGTCAAATTTCTAATCACGGTGCTCCCGCTGCGGGGAAGAAGAGGAAACTGTGCCTCATATTCTATTTGACTGCCCCAGACTTGCTGATCTCCATCTCGACAGGTCTGGAGAACCAAAATTCTCGACCTGTATGGCAACATTTATGCACTACGCAAGACAGCAGGGTTTCTGTCCAGGGCTTTTGCAAGAGAGGATTTGAGCCTCTCAAACCCTCACTCAAATGGAGTTTGATGATGATGATGTTAATGATTTTTTTTGATGGTCAACAAAATCACCTCTGCTAGGGTCAAATCACACCTAAAAATATTTTGTACCTGTTTAGATTTGAGCTTCAGCCCCCCTTGTAAGGTAACCGAGTGCCTTATGCTACTGAACCACACATCCCACTAGGCTTCCAATTAACGTCATCTTTTGCAGTAATTTTGGTCGCGTTTTAAATTATTACTTTTTGTATTCGTTCTTACCCTCAGGTTGTTGGTCCATTCTATGCATTCTGGTCCAGTTTCTGCACCAACAAGTCCTATGTGTGGGAGGAGAAGTACGACACTCGTGAAGCTCCTGATCGAAGGTGTAGGCGTGCCATGGAGTCAGAAAACAAGAAACTCAGGGATGCAGCAAGAAAAGAAAGAAATGAAGAAATCAGGGTACTTAGTACAAAGTTGTTGAGCATTTATTACCTCTAGATGTTTTTGTACTTACTTTTTTCTCAACTATTTATACATTACTAACATCTACATTTTCTTTTCTTTTAGAATCTAGTGGCTTATGTGAAGAAGCGAGATAAAAGAGTTCAGGCCTATAAGGTATTCCTTTGGTTAAATTTAACATTAAATAATTTTCTGGTCAACATTAATTATTTTTTTCCTCCAAGATTCTGATGTAGATATGTAAAAAAAAAAGTGAGTTAAATTTATGAGCAGCATTTTTTTAAACTGCTTTTTGTATGAAACACTTTTTTTTTTTTATATAGTATTGCGGTATCCTATCTCTTGTTGAACTTTGGGGAGAGGGTTATCTTGAAGAAAGTTTCTTGTTTTCTTTAAGAAAACAAAACTCAGCTTGATTCAAAGTTGAGGAACCCCCCCCCCCCCCCCCTTTCCCATTAGGTATATGCCACACAGCCCAATAGCGTAAAAATATCTTGGCTTACATCATAGGCATTGAAATTCATGTTTCAGAAAAAGCTAGAAGAGAGACACGCAGAGATTGAGGCCAAGACCAAACAAAAACGAGAAGAAGAACTGAGAGAGAGAAAAAAGTCAGTCTCTTTTATTCTTTAAACACTACTCTTGTTATGTTCACTCTTGTGTAAAAAATTTTTAAAGTTTTTATTTGTTATTTAAGTTATTGATTAAATAGACATGTTTGAATGTTCTAGGCAGCTAGAGAATTACAAGGAAGCTGGCTGGTCAGCTATGTCTGGGCTAGAGAAGGACCTGCAGCAGCTGGAGGCTCATCTTGATGAACACTTTGGTGAAGTGAATGATGGTGAGCTGACTAATTATAGATCTTATCTCCATAGCTCGTTACCTTTACCTATCCCTTAGACTGTTTGACCGCTGGGGCACCAAGCAAGACTCGTCGACCCTCTTTCTCCATTCCTCTCTGTCTTTACATATATATGTTGCTAGGTTTTTATTCAGAGTAAGTTTTTTGATAAATCTATAACATAAATGCTTGTGAATCTTGGATGCTGTCTGCAAAACAAGAGGACTCTAGCAATGGAATTGAGATGCTACAGAAAGATCCTAGGTATCACAAAGACCACATCACAAGTGAAGAGATTAGAAACTGGATTAATACAGCTATTGGACCCCTCGTTGGCCTGCTTACTACTTTAAAAAAAACAAATTAAAAAAGGCCATACCACAAGATCCTCAGGGCTCGCAAAGACCTTCCTTTAGGGAACAGTACCAGGAGAAAAGAAAGCAATGGGAAGACATAAAAGAGTGTACGGGTCTGTCACTGAAAGAGATTCTATCCAAGGCAAAAGAAAGAAGAAAGAGCAATGGGGGAAGACAGCCAAAAGATCCTTTGTGGTGCCCCAATAGCCTAAGATACTAACGGATAGGTGAAAGTGATAACATAAATTATCTGTAATATCAAATTATTATTATTTTTTAAAAATTTGAACAATATATGACATCTTATTTTCAGGCCTATAAAACTACCTACTTACCCATGTCAGTATCCCATTAGGGTGGAGAAAAGAAATTTTTTTTCAAAATAACCAGTGCAATAATATTATAGCTGGGTTAGGGTTAGGGTTATTTGTTTTTATTTTATGCTTTAAAAAATAATCTAATTAAGGCAACTGAATTATAAATCTTAATCAATAAAAGTTAAACTGATTCAGACATTTAAATATTCTAAAATCGTAACATAATTGATCATAAAATATCACAATGTATTTCTATTGTAAAACTAAATAGAATAAAGTACTTTTCAAGGCACAAAAGGAAACCAATAACAAAATGACTGCATTTGAATTCGTTTGTGACTAGGTTGTAAAGAATAAGGGGACATTATTTTTTTTATGTTTGGATATTGTATCTATGACACAAGTCTATGAATTAATATTTGGCAGTTGTTAGAAAAATTAAATTAGTTCATTACAAAATCATCCATTTCTGTTGTGTGCATAGTCTATGATAAGTTTGTAAGCAGCAGTAGTTAACATGTTTTTAGTGTGATTTTAAAATATGTATACAAGTTACAGTTGTCTAAATGTAGCTTTGGGTGATTAACTTCCAGCCACATACATGATGAGTATCTTCTACCCTGTTTGAGTTTTGTTTTGTATTACTTTATGAGTCATCTTTTATATGGACTCATATTTTTTGTCCAGGTCCTTTAGATGAAAATGATGAGCTATGTGAGAATGGGGAGGAGGAACTTTATTTGGATGACCTTTATTGTGTGGCTTGTAACAAGTCTTTCAAGAGTGACAAAGCGTAAGTAAAAGCTTTTAGTGTTCTTTCATTAACTTATGTCACCTAAAGGTTAGACCATAGGCTTATATATTATACTAGACTGGACATGGAGATTTTTTAACACTACAAAAAATGTTGTGAAAATTTTTTTAGAAAGTTGGATCAAGGCGTTGTTTTGTGAAGTAAATAAAAGAAGTAAAGTTGTTTTTTTCAACCCTAACCTATGTAACATATAAATTAATTTTTAGACCTAGATCTAGTAATTGAACATAAAAAATAAGAGTACTCTCGTCTCATAATTATTATTTTGCCATTTTTAGATACATAATCTAGAAAGATCTAGGTAATCAATCTATTTAAATGTACATAAGATGATTTAAATCAACATGAATTATTTCGATCTAGGATTTTTGAAACATTATCTCAATGGAAACAAACAGGACATGGCTTTGTTTCATATATTTGCGTCAATATCCGAGAAATGATTTTGCATTATTTCTAAACTTTGAAAAACTTAAGATCATTAATTTTCTAAGACAGAAAAGATTGATTGGGGCGACTCTCCTTAGAGCCTGAAAAAAGAGTTTACGTACATAAAAATCTATTTATATATAGGTCTGTGAATCGATCAGTTGCAGATAAGAATATATTTCCGGTTTCCAGTTTAGTATAATATATAAGTCTATGGGTTAGACATTTAGTTCTAGTAATATGGAAGAATGCAGTATTTCATGTTTCTGTGAAGACAGCTGCAACTTACATATTTTGTTACATGAGCTGCAGGTGAAGCTGTTGTCGTTGTGGGTCAATTTTTTTTGCTCTTTTATTTGTGTGCTCCTCTTCTGGACCATTTATTATTTTTCGGGTCAGGTTTCAGTAACTCAAGTTATGGCAACTGGAGCTGCACTCTACCCTTAGCTCTCTACCCCAGGCCAAGGAAAACTTTGAATACAATCCCTCCATTGCTTTGCAGCTCAACTCAAACAGGGGAATGACTTTGACAGTCAACCCTGAGATAAAACTGGGAAATCGTTCAGCAGCTTGCCGCACACAGTGCTACACACTCGCAGACCCTGCAGTGCTGCTGACACCAACTTGTATTGGCCTTTGCCATTACTTTTGCCCTAACAGTTGCCTGGTGAGGGGGAAACTGCTGTATGGCCATCAAATTTCAAACATAGTGCCAATGCTCTTCTTGTCTTCCATGAGCTTTGTGCTATAGCATTCCTTACGACTGAAGGAGGCCTTCAATTTATTGAGATTTGAGCTAAGTAACTAGGCTCGCTTCTGGTGATTTGAAAAAAAGGCATAAAACATTTTTTTCTCTCAATTCCTAAAGTGTATATCTAGTGTACTCTGTACAAATACTCATCATCTTTCAACAGTAGGACTATGGCTCTCATGCCTAATTAAGTGTGCTGCATTGTTATTGTATTCTCTTTAAGTTTGAATTCGAGAGAAAAAAAAAATAGTGTCTTCCTTTAGTGATCTCTTTCTGGTTAAGATCATTAACTATTTTCATTTATGGTTTAAAGCATTGTTTTGCAAACTTTTAACCTTTGTGTATCCCTTTTATAATTTTTGTAATGCTGAGTACCCCCCCCCCCCCCGCCTCCCCCACACAACACCACACTTTAATTTATTAACAGAACATAATATATGGGTATTTAAAAAAATCAGCATAGTTAATGCAACCATACCCCCTTCAAAGTCTTCACGTGCCCCTGATGTTACGCATACCCCACCTTGGGGAAACACTGGTTTAAAGGATTAAACTAAAAATGAGATATATACATTTTTTGAATGATAGATGTCTTAAAGCAATGTCTTATTGAAAAATCAAAGCTTTTTATTCCTGTTTATTTAGATTTTCTAATCACGAGAAGTCACGCAAGCATAAAGAGATGGTGGCCATTATAGCGCAGGAGATGCAAGATGAAGACCAGGATGGAGAAGCTGATGAGGGTGGTGGTGAACCCTCCGCGGATGTAGGGGAGGGTAACTCTATTTCATCATCAGAGGAGGACACAGAAGGACAAAAGCAAAAGTGAGTTTCTAGACCTTTTTCCTTTCCTGTTTGAAAATCTTTAAGATGTTTGTCTTATATCTGTCTGAGAAACTTTTCTTACTTCTTTTACATATAGTCTAGTCCAGGCGCTGTGGCCGAGTGGTAAAGTGCTTGGCTTCCGAACCGGAGGGTCCCGGGTTTGAATCCTGGTGAAGACTGGGTTTTTAATTCAGGATCCTCAGGGCGCCTCAGAGTCCAACCAACTCTAATGGGTATTTGACATAAGTTGGGGGAAAGTAAAGGCAGTTGGTCATTGTACCGGCCACATGACACCCTTGTAAACTGTGGTCTATAGCATCAGATAACCTTTCATCATATGCCTCATAGATCGAAAGGTCTGAAAGGGAACTTTACTTTTACTAGTCCAATCTTACATCAAATTCAGTTTTTGATTTTAAATAATTTTAACTGTAACAAAAAAGTGAACAAATTTTTTTTTTTTTCACATGCATTTATTTGAATTTAAACACTTTTTACATGCTCAGCAAATTGTTGCTCCTTAGAAAAAAATATATATAAATATTAAAATATGAATAACCTAATATATACACAAAAAATTGCATGCTTAAAGCCCTGTATATTTGTGTATAAATAACACTACAATACATGTAATTATTGATAGATTCATGTTGTGAATTAATAAATGAAATGTGTTTTTGAACTCTTAACTGCAATCCAATTAAAACACATGAACTATATATCTTATTTTTATGCTGTAGTGGTTCTTGCCATAGCTATTTTCCCAACTGCAAACTGTAAAAAGTTTCTAAAATTTGAATAGTTTTAGTCACAGTTGTATTTCTTAACATCTATTGAAGCTCACATTTTTTTAAATTTTAAAGCAAAGATACACACTCTTTTGTGACTAAATATCAATTGCTAAGCAAGTCTTTAAGATGATACTAATATGAACATGGTCACTGGTTGTCATTGTGATTTTTCTTTTATTAAAAAGATGGACTAACATTTCCTTAAGATTTTTTAAACCATGGCTGCATAATCCAGCTTGGAATGTTTTATATATTAAATATATTTTAAATATATTCTTTTAGAGTAGTAATATTAACAAATCATTAATGGTATTTGAGAGTTTAGTCATAGAACTTTATTTTTAATGTGTAATTATGTTTCATGTTTGGGTTGCTAGTTCTATTTTAAAAGTAGTATAGACAATAGTATCATTTTATGACCCCTTTGTCGTACTAAACACTGACTGTACTAAACACTAGCCAGTACTAAACACTGACTGTACTAAACACTAGCCAGTACTATACACTGTATGATATTTATTAAACAGCCAGACACGTGAAGTCAAAGTAGGTAGATGTATGTCAGATGTACGTCAGATGTACTGATGTGTCTAATCTGACTGATTAGATGGTGATAGAAAAAGTCTGTATAAAAGATATTATATAAAAGCTATAATGAAACTAAGGTCTCTCTTTGAGACCTAACTATCTACTGGTAGTTTCCCTGTTTCAAGGGTTAGTCTAAAAGACTTCTGTGTAGCCAAAATATAGATCACTAGCATCCTGCAAAGAGTTGCCAGTAAATCTGAGTTGTATCAAATCTTGTAAAAAGATCCAGTCTTAATCAAGGGCTCAAGGCTGGAACTGGACTCCCCGAGTTTTACAACCAAGCAGCAGAAGTACTATGCTACCCTGTAACCTTAAGTCCCTTGCACACTACACGGCTTTCGACTTGCGGAATAAAAACAACAACAAAAAAATCAAAAACACACACACACACACAAACGAAAACACACAGGAAAAAAAACGTAAAACTGAAAGAGTCAACAAGGACATAATAGTTTTCACATCATGGCCTTATGGAGCTTCAAAACAACCTTGTCTTATCACTAAACTGTCGGTCGCTGTACGGCTGCCGTAGACTCCCAACATGACTCAAAAGACGATTTCACACTACACGATTTTCCCTCCTACAGCCATAGAAGTGATTTGTTCTTAACTCTTTCTCTCCGTAATTATTTACCACATTCTGGTGGAATCAACGTTGGTATCGTCAGTTAGGAAAGAGAGTTAAACAGCTCGCTTTACAAAAGCAACACACACAAAAATTATATAAATTATAATGTGGACTAAGAAAATGCTTCACTAGATAAACAAACTCAAGTCACAGGGAAAGTGAACTCTCTCATACTCTTTTTTACATCTTCAGCTGTATGCGATTTTTTTCCCCAGTACAGCAAAGGCAAAGCCGTGTAGCTTGCAAGGGGCCTTAGTGTATGATGTGATGTCATGCAATAGAAAACATACATTTGTTATATTAATGATATTTTCCTTATATGAATTATATGTTTCAAAATATTCTCGTTAGTGTAGGAAATTATGAATGCTTAGAAATAGTCTGAAAACATATGTACACGGATAATAGTTATTTGAATTATCACTTTACAAGCGTTGTGTTTCCTCTGATATTGACACTGGCTGGCTGGCCTCTTAGAGACAAGATGTCAGTGGTGGTAATGGTAGCTGGTGACTGTGGTGTAATGTGGGTGATGTTCTCTTCCAGTTGGATGTTGGCTAGGGGTGTTGTATTCTCTCCATCGTAGTCTGGCTCCTCTGTGGTGGTGGTTAGTGCTGATCTGGAGTAAACGTCAAACAGCCTCTGCCAGTACCGCTGGAACAAGGCAGCCACCGCGTCTTCCACGTCCATGGAGCCCTGCATATCTGTTGATGGCGGCTCGTCTGGTTCTAGGGCTCGATGAATCCAGTTCGGGTGGTTGATACCCAGGTGGTTCATGTAGTTTGAGTAGCCCCAGGGGTAATTGTAATGCCTCTGAAGACGTCCCCAGGGCTCATGGGTTGAAAGTCGTCTGAGATGGTTATGAAGGTTATTCTGGTGGAGCATAGTTTGAGGACCATTGCTGTGAGGCATGCTTGTGTTTCTGGCTTGATGCTGTTGAATCTGTTGTCCTGCAGAATGAGAACCATCTTGATTAAAAATGTGACGATTGTCCATCTGGTTATTATCACTTGGTGTCTGAGGGTTGGTAAACTGTTTGAGAAGCATCCCAGAAAGTCTTTTGTGCCTACTGCGTCTTTCTCGTTTGTTTCTGAAATACTCAGCAAATGCCAATGGCTCAATTTGCTTCTGAAGTACAAACATTGGATACTCTTCAGGTTCTTTACGTTGCTGCCCCCCATGCAGCAATGTATTCATGTAACTGTTGTGGTTTCCTCTGTCTTCTTCACGGCTTAACTCTTCTGAATCCCCTTCCTCATTTTCCAGAGTGTCTTGACCCCGGGAACCTTTTTCATGGTTACTGTGTGTTGACCTGAGATGAGATTGGTCGTTGTTCAGGCTATCCTCCTGCTGCAGGAAATGTTTCAGCGCATTGATCACTTGTTGAACTGATTCGTCAATGCTGTTGCTTGGTGTATTCGACAGTTGCTCGCTGATGTCTCCAAACAAAGAGTTCGCGCTTGTATTATCTCGTATTAGGCTGCGCGTGTTCTGTCCTTCCGCATCGACATCTAGTTCCTCTTCATCTTGCAAGTCATCTGGTCCGGCTTCCGCGGATCTGTCTTCACCGTGCCTCATTGTGTTGCTGTCTAACTTCTTGTGTGTCAGATCCCAAGCTCTTCTTATGATGTCTGTCATGTCCGTGGCCAAATCCTGCCTCTGTGTCAGTATTGTCAGCGTGTCGATGAGCCACTTCAAATCTGCTTCGGGGAGTTTCATTGCGCTTGGCATATATGTCAGCCACACCCAGTCTGAACTGGAAGACTCTGAAAGATTGGCTGGGCTTACTTGTTCGTCCGCATATGCTCTTTGCAAACTTATCTTGCTATTATTTTCTGTTTCCTTCATCATTTCCTTTGTTTTAAATAATGCGCTCTTTGTCCGGGACTTGACTGTGTATGCGCGGTGTAATGCTGTTTCGTTAAGAGAGGTTGATTCATTGCCAGCGAATAGCTGCATGCCTTTGTTGACGGATTCATCCGCGGCTGAGATCATTGGTTGAGAGATAAATTGGACGCTTTCCGATCCAGTCATAACGTTGTTTCTGGGCGTGTCGCTGCTGTTCATAGCCCCGAATTCGTTTTCAAAAGTGGAGACCCAAATGAGTTTGTTAAGTTCGTAGACTGCTCGGTCGATGGCTGCATCATTAGAAGCTTGTTGACTCTGGTACTCCTGGAGCTTAGCGCTGAGGTCTTTGAGGAGGGCATCAATCAGGTGGTCGTAGTCTTGCCAGGCTGTGCCAGGAACCCCTGCAACATTGCTGTGATTGTGTACATCTGTGATGTTATAGACATTGGAAGTGTCAACGCTTGAGTCGTGGAGAAATGTCCTCTTTGAACTGTTCAACTCTTCCCTTAGGCTCTGCAACTTGGCAACGTCAGAGAACGTCATCACTGAACCGTTTGTGCTGGTGTCTGACGTACTCCAAGGCTTACTTTGTATTTCCGCCTGTCTTCTCTTCCTGACAGTCCGAGGGACGTTTTGCAGCGTGATGCTAGAAGTCAGTTTGGTCTCTTCGGAGGAGTCGTTCGTGAAGATGTCTGCTACAGACTCAGGCAACTGCAAGTTGTTGATCTGTCGTAAAATCAGACGAGAAAGACATCATTATTATCGATGCAATCTAAACTTAGTATAATATTTATCTAAAATTTAGATTTAAAAGTCCTTATTAAATGACTGGCTGATAATCACTAATTCTTCTACTTGAATAGTTTCTTTTCCAGACCTTGCGATCTATAAGGCAAATGATGTAAAAGGTCATTTGTTTCCGTGAGCCTCGGTTAACGACGGTATCATGTGGCCAGCATGACGACCAACTGCCTTTCCTTTTTTCCCCAACTAATAGAGCTGGGTGGACTCAAGAGTCGCCCACAGATCCCAAAATTAAAAATACCAGATTTCAAAAACGATTCGAACCCGTGACCCCCGGTTCGGAAGCAACTGCAAGTAGTTGATCTGTCGTAAAATCAGACGAGAAAGACATCAGTATTATTGATGCAATCTAAACTGAATATAATATTTATCTACAAAAGCGCTTGCTTTTCCACTTGAATAGTACAGAGCACGATCTCTTCACGTTGTTCTGTTGTTTCTTTCAATCATCAGTCACGCTCATGCATGCTCTCTTGTTAGGATCGAACAAAAAGACTTAATAACAAACGATTGATAGATTTAAAAAAAAAGAAAAGATAAACATTTTTTATCCCGTCCCTATCCCCCCCCCTTTTTTTTTTAAATCTTGGTTAAGCGAATGTATGAATGGTATGTGTGGCTGAGAGACTTTAACAACTTGGCTACGGCTTGGCTATCTAACAAGAAGGGTCGAGTTCAAATCCTGACTCGAGCAGTGTTGTGTTTGCCGGAAGGAGCACAGAAACCTTCTTCCAGAAACCCCCTCGCCCCCCACCTGCACTGATCATACTGTAAGCAGGAAAATGCTCTACATAGAAGCGATTTGAAAAATCAACTCAAAGTATATTGATCGTATATAGGATCTAGATATATGCTATAGAAGATTCTAGTTTGATGATAGGCTTATGGTCCAGACTTAGAAGACGGCTAGCGAAATGCTCCTGGAATTTTATTTGTTTGTTTGATTCTTTAATCAATATATGTGGGTGTACCCAACTTTTATTTTAGAAGATAATATTTCGAAAAAAATAACAACATTCAAAATAGTGTTCCCTCTGTGGCCAACCAGCTAGATCCCCCCCCCTTTCCAAAGATAAACAAAAGTGTCTAATCTTTTAATTTGAGATTTGTGTTAATCCACCTAGATTTATTTTTTCATTGATGTACAATTCGCAAGCTTTTGTGAAGAATTATAAAGATGCCTATCACTTTATCGAATTGTGCTGATAATTATATTACTTGCGCGTAAATCTTAACGAATCATTTTTTTTTTGTAAAGTCACTTTTATCTAGTTAATAGATATTTTATTTTCAAGAAAGGGGCCAAGTATTTACCATGCCAGTAGGTCGTTCTCCGGAATAATCTCTTCCTACAGTTCCGCTGAGATCCTCTAGAAATGGCGATGTGGATTTCTCGGGTCCGTCTATAGGTCCAGCATGACGTACGACTTGGGACAGGTGCCGCAGTCGCACTTGAACAGGCAGCCTTTTTTGTGAGATTGACTCCTTGTCCAGGAAGTTGTTGACATCCGTCTTAACTTCCAGCGGCTCGAAACTTCTCGGGGGTGCTTCTGCTGGCGATTCGCCGGGCACGGCGTTGATCTCGTGGTCTTCTCTCTGAAGCCTCATCTGTTGGAACTGTTGGCCGACGGATGCTGGTGATTTGTGCACGAGCCTGCCCAACGCTTCGCGGAACATGGCCAGGAAGTTGCCGCGCTCCACGCTCATTGGCTCCGCCCATTGGGGAGAACGATTGAAGCTTTCTGTTGGTGGCGAGGTCTTGGTTTCGCCTGTGAGAGATTTTGATCTCGGGGCGTTGTCGTTCTCATCGCTGGTGCTGCTTCCTTCTCTGCTGCTCGCGCCGCTCTCGTTGACGTCTGCTGAGGGCGGTGTCGAATCTGCCGTTTCTTCTTTGTCTTGGACAGCGTTTGCGTCAGCTTGTCTGGCAAGACTTCCTCCCAGTCGTCCTGAGAGAACGGAATAATCTTCGTCATTGACATAGGTCTTGGCCTCGCCATTTTCGACCGCGCGGTTGTTCCTGTCAGCATCGCCGCCAATATCATCTTCATTTGACTCTTTGGAAGTTTTGGTGTTTTGATCCCCGTAGTTCGTATCTATCTCTTTCTTGATAGCTTTAAGACTCTTGGCCTTGTTGTCTGCCTAGAAGAAGAAATCATGATATGTCATCAAGTATCCTTTAGGAAACATCAATCTTTATTGATTTCTTTTTTACCCTGACTTGTTTCAACAAAGTAAAAATAAAGACAAGGTTAAAGATAAAAATAATAATTTTAAGAGGTGAAAAATTCAATCTAGTGATAGAAATAAAATTTAGGGGAAATGTTATACCACAAATCTAGGTTTTTATTTATACTAAATTCTGTGTTATACTTAGGACACGGACATTTATAGAAAGTTATTGACAATTCTTTCTGTCGTTGTTGGCAAGTTTCTTTGTACTGCTGAAGACAATTATCTTTTCTCTTTTTTTTTTGTTCCGTTCGGAAAATTATTATTTTCTTATTAGGTGTGGAGGAGCTGGAATTTCATTTGACTTGAGCTACTGATGCATCAGACTTGAAATGATTATACGTCGTACTTTAACCAATAAAAAAAAAATTATTGGTAATTAATTAATGTTGCTTTACATAGAAAATGGGAGCTTAAACGTGCAATGTTCAGTGATATGACAGCAATTTTGAACGGTGATCTCCCTTCACTCTATATAAGCTTTGGATTTTAAAAAACTTTTGTTTGTTTATAGTTTTTCAGATTATTAACTTACTAGGAGTCATTGAACTTTTAATTGGAAATAGTCGAGTGAAGACAAATTTTACTGTTGAGTTTTGTTTTAATTTAAGCTTAGTTTATCTCAAGTGGAATCTTCAAGTTTGGAGACATTAGTGTCCCTTAACTTACAAATCTTTATAATATACTGAATCCAAGGTACATGTTTTTCCAGCAACTGCTTTTACTGCGTTGTCAGGTCGAATACTGCATTGGACTACTACCTTGGACTTGAAGATAAACTGATAAAGCCTTATTATAAGTACACAAAATTGAAAGAGACTTACCTGCTTCAGGATATCTTCCAGCAGTAAAACTAAGAGCTCCTGTAGCTGTTCCAGGTTAGACACAGACCTCTGCATTGCCAAGAAGCTTTGAATTAGGCTTCCAAGGCTTCCTTCTAGCCGAGTTAGGCTCTGGCTCACCTTGTCAAGGCTGGAGTTGGTCGACTCTTTCGCGGAGGCTAGGCTCTGGCTCACCTTGTCAAGGCTGGAGTTGGTCGACTCTTTCGCGGAGGGTAGGCTTCTGAACGTGCTGAATGTCTTATTGCCAGACACTGTTGCTTCCCGCACGTCCTCGTTTGCAGCGCGGGGGTCGGAGTTTTCTGAAGAGGGCCCCGAGCCAGGCCCAGCCCCTTCGCCCTGCTGGGATGTTTGATTGGTGGACTCTTGGAGGGAAAGCGTGACGCGGCTGAGTAGTAATATCCAGCAGACTATTCGTGTCTGCATCTGTGTTATCCATACCATTATATCAGTTTGAGACCTGCGGTGTTTGGAAACAATTCTTGTTGAATATCTCACAGAACGCTCAGCTTAAAACACCGCATCACGGTGATAGTAAATCAAAACGCGACTCAGATACGCTCAGTATCCTATCTCGAGTGTTTCAGTTAGCTAGTGCGCCAGCAGGCTATGTCCGCTTCCTCTGTTGCATTCTAAACCAATGACCAAGTGGGCTGATGGGTCATGTTCATGTGACAAGACCATCACCAACACCTCCCCCCTACCAACTGTAAAGATCAATGACGTAGTTTGAAAGTGTCAGACGACAAGTCATGTACAAGAAGCAGCCGTCAAAATGTCACCAACGGGTTCCTTCTAGTAAGCAGAAATTGAGTACTGTGTATTCATGTCTTGGTTACAACGCCCCCCCCCCCCACTCACCTTATATTTGTCAGCAGACGTTCTCGGCCTCTTTTTATCTTGCCAAAGGGACAAAACACGAGTACATCAATGATTTTGATTGGTTTAAAAACAGTATAGGATATTTTGTTACGTAAAGGCAAGTCGTAAAGAGCAAGCATTTTTGGTGTATCCGGTGTAAAGAGAGCGCGGTGGCCAAGCGGTTTGTAAAGCGCACGGCGAATGATGTAAAGGTGCTCTGTTTCTTTGGCCCACGGTTAACGAGGGTGTCATGTGGCCAGCACAACGTGAACGACCGACCGCATTTACTTTTCCCCCAACTATTGTCAGGTTAGAGCTATTAGACCTATTAGAGATGGGTGGACTCGCAGGCGCCCATAAATACCGAAATTGAGTCATGGCGTGGTGGCTGAGTGGTAAAGCACTTGGCTTCTGAATGGGGGGTCCTGGGTTCAGATCCTGGTGAAGATTGGGATTTTTAATTTTGGGATCCTTGGGTGCCTCTAAGTCCACCCAGCTCTAATGGGTACCTGAAATAAGTTGGGAAAAGTAAAAGTGGTTGGTTATTGTGCTGGCCACACCGTGGGCCAAAGAAACAGATCACCTTTATATCATTCGCCGTGTATCGCAAGGTCTGAAATGGGAACTTTCACTTACTTACTGTACAAAAGATGGAAGTATTGAAGTACTTTGTGTGCTCTTTTCATCACTATTGAATTTCTAAGATATTCGGTTGTAGCAGAAAGGACGTTATTTTTAATTAGTTGGCAACAGGGATCTGTCAGTATAGCGTCCTTGACATTGGTTAGTTTATCTTTTTATTTCAAAATCTATTCTAGTTTTGCTGGAACGTTTTACTTGTATGTTCCATTATATTGCCAACACATTCTTCTTATTCTTCCTTACTGAATTTTATTGGTTTAAGAACGGAAATAGAGAGATTTTAAAGACTGCTATGGTTAGCTTACAGTGTAAAAGTCCCTAATAGAGAAAGCATTAAAATTTAATTTGATTCAACTTGAAAAGAGTCAAAATGTTAGTATTTATTTAAACTTTAAATGAATAGAAATATCGACTAAGCCTGCACTGAAGTTTTGATTCATATACATACAATTGTAAAGACAAAAATGAGCGAAATACGAAGATCTTGGAAGTGATGTTGGCCCAAGGAACAGAAGGGTTAATATTTTGTCTTATCAGTCCAACATGAGACATCAAATCTGTAACACTTTTACTATGTTGACTAGAACTTCACTTCATGAGGTGGACTAATAGAAATCTTCTCCTATAAGTTTTTTTTTTTCTGTTTCTGACATGGTCTTTGATTGACTGGGTCACAGACGACATTAGCGAATGTCTTTTTTTTTTTGTTTGTTCTTCACAGAAATCTGATCTGCTGTTGTCTTGGTCTACCTTGTTAGGCTGGTCATTTGGTGTCAGATGTTTGTGTGTGTAGGGGGGATTGGGACTGTTGTGGGAAGTGAAATATTAGGTCAAGGTGATGGGGGGGGGGTCTCAGAAATAGGAGGACTGTTGTTTCACTTTCTAATGTTGTCTTACAAGCACAATGCTGGTGGGAAGCGTGGTCGAGAGGCTAAGTGCGCTTGAACTTGGCTTGTCTACAAGGGGGCTCGAGGTTCGACACTGTTGCGTTTACTGAGCGCCTAAAGGCAGCACGGAAAACAAACTCCTAGATACCCCCCCCCCCCCCCACTGGTCAACAAATGAGATTGGACCAAAGCGCTCTGAGCATGCTATAAGCATGAAAGTAGCGCTATATAAAAGCTATAATAATTAATGCTATCAAGTTATGATTACGTTGTAAACACATTTCAAAACTTTTTTCTAATCCAATCCAATTTTATTTTATTTTATTTTTAAGGTTGTCAAAAAAACAGAAGAAAAAACGTAGACAGAAGGTTGCTGTGAATGTAAGTGTTCTTAGACTCTCTTACATAGTAGAAACTATAATGGACGTAAGTGTAATAGGTTTAACTATATCTTCACTGTAACTTGTTTCACTATATTTAAAATATTTAATTATAACTTGCTTCACTACTAAATATTTTGCTAAAAAAAAAACTGTTATTGTAGATATCTCAATATATTTCACCGAAGCGTACCAAATTCACTAAAGATTCAGACATGATTATATAAATGCCATCCTAAATTTCATAACATTTTAACAAAACACACATTCTCAGTTAAAATGTTATTTTTAGCGTTGGATGTAGCTTAGTCCAGATCACCTTCTTTTCATAATACATATCAATAAATTTATGGACTGGCTGTAGTTATACTAAACATTATTACTATTTTTATAGAACTAAATTTCTCTCTCTCATGGCATGGTGGCTGAGTGGTAAAGCACTTGGCTTCTGAATGGGGGGTCCTGGGTGCAAATCCTGGTGAAGATTGGGATTTTTAATTTTGGGATCTTTGGGTGCATCTAAGTCCACCCAGCTCTAATGGGTACCTGAAATAAGTTGGGGAAAAGTAAAGGTGGTTGGTCGCTGTGCTGGCTGCATGACACCCTCATTAACTGTGGGCCACAGAAACAGATGACCTTAACATCATCTGCCCTATAGACCAGAAGGTCTGAAAGGGGAACATTTATTGTATGGCTTTAGTTATATTGTACAAATTGTTATGGATACTTTGGTTTATAAGCCAAGTGAGTTTGTTGTTTTCAGTCAGATGAAGATCAGTTGTCTGAGCAAGTGGAAGCACTCAAAGTTACAGATGAAACTCCAGAAAAAAGGTTTCTATTTTATTCTATTTATAGCAAAATTATTACAATAGCATAACTATTTTTCCTTGACACAGTCTGCAAAAGAGCTCACAGCTCAGCGGCAAAAAGCTGACTAGAAGAAGAAGAATAGCTAAATTATCAATTTAGTTCAAGATCATTAAACTCCTGACTGGGGATACTGTGATGGCATCTGAAACCAAGCTATCTACTCATTCTTCTCATATGCTGTTTTTTGTTTGTGGATCCCGAGACTTGCTGGCCTTCTCTGACACATTGTCTGACTTTGATGTCCCTCTTCTCTTCATTCTTTTCAAAGCTTGTCAGAGTGTGGACTGTAGCACTTCACTACCTGCAGGATGCTTCCAATGGCATGCCTCTCAGTCCAACTCCTGGCTTTCACATGTGACACAGATATTGCATGTGTCCGAACTATTATCACTAGAAAGGGCAAGGATGAGCAACTGGTACCTAAACCAGTGGATTTTGGGCAGGAGTTTCTCGTTACACTTGGCAGGCTATCCACCTAATGGAAGGAAAACTGATTCCGAACCGTTGCTGCCTTGCTGCTATACCCAAACATGGGAAAGGCTTTAGGATTCAACCCTGCCACAGCCTTAGTAATAAAACCTAGCTGTCTCAATCAGAAAAACCACCTGCTGCCAGGTGCTCTCTTTGATGTCAGTTAAAGTTGGCACCTACATTGGTTTTTAAAAAGATTGCCTTTTGGCATATACAGGATAGGTTCCAAGCCCTTTATAGCTGTGTAACTATAAGAAGTCTCTCTATACTGTCCATACTGGCATTTGCAAGAACATCACTATTTGAAGTGCAGTCTTGCCATAGTATGGTCATGATGGACCAAAGACATCTTTGGTGAAGGTGTTCAAAATGTCCTAGTTGCTCTCTGGATAGCCCCCATGACTCAGATCCATATCGAAGGGTTGAGAGAAACACAGCTTGGTAAACACTGAGTTTTGTTAAATACAAGATGAAAAAATAGCAGCCTGATTTCAGTTCAAGCCTGATTATAATTCATTTAGCATTTATGTTGGGATTTATATTTTACAGTTACTTTATTTGTTTAGTTTTTTTTTTATCCTTTTCTTAACATATGAAATCAAACTTTTCAGTTCAACAAAATCTAAGAAGGCCAGAAGGAAAATTGCAAAACTTGCTGAGTCATCTGTAAGTGATATCTTTTATTGTTTTATCATAAAACATTCATGATAACTTTAGTGAGAAGAAATTAAGTTTTGTTTTTTTTTAAGGTTCATGTGGATTTTGTTTATATTTTTAAACATTTGTTTAAATTGTTCTTTTTAATCTACTGTTTATTTTATACCCATGAAAGTCTAAGAGAATATCTTATTAAATCATAAATAATTTTTTTCTCCTGAAATTCATGATAAATTCAAAATTGAAGTACAGCTAACCTGTCATTCAAACTCTTCCCCCAACAACCATTGAACTATCTAGAGTCAACAGTAGTGTAAAAAAAAATCCTGCACAATTTTTGATGGGCACTTCACACACACACACTTTGCCATAATCTGAAGGCTCAGTCTTTTGGATTAAATTAAATTTAGCTTAGAACTTTTTGAGACAGGTGATGTAGAACAACCTGCTGTTGTATTCAACAGCTGTAGTGTGATAATCTCTCATTGTCACCAAATCCCATGCATAATGTAAGCTTTATCTCCTAAATGGTGGGTCTTGTGAGTGAGATCTAGCTAAGTTTGTGATGTGTTTGTGTGTCAGTGAAACCCATACATTGAACTTGTTTTGATTAAACGGTTCACACTGATGCTAATGCTCTCAAGAATGATGTGATAATGTGAATGTAGGATAACATTAGAGATAGAGAGAAAAAAAAAGCTGACAGAAGACATCTGGTTGACTGTTTTTATGTGGCTTTTAGTTTTCTTAATCACTTTTGGGTTTAATTTATATGATGACATTGGATCCTCTCTAGTAGTTGTTTTAATTGAAAAAGTATAGTATGAAAAGTAGCCCTTCTAGACATTGCAATCTATAGGAGTGATGATGTAAAGGTCAAATAGGATGTAATAATTTTATCAGGTATCATTTAGTGGGTACGACATGGCCTAAATTGTGCAGATGTGCCAAAAACTCAAAAGTCAAACTCATCTTTTTAGTGACATTCTTCTGCTTTTTAATTTTTTTTTATTATTATTATTTAATTTTTTTTTGCTTTTAAGCTGAATTATTCAAAGTTTGTTACATCTGATCAATCTATCTTTCCACAGAAGACTACAACAGTTACTGAGGAGAATGTCAAGGTCAATGGAGTATCACATTCTAGTGATGACAAACAGGAAGCTGTGGTTTCCAATGACTCAGGGGTAGTTGAGAATGGGTCGGACGAAGTCAGTGATAACACTGTCTCCTTGGCAACCGAGTCCAAGAAAATGAATGAAACAAACCCAGCTCAGCCCCAGAAGGATGACAGCAGTGCTAAAAATAAAACCAAGCCCCAAAAGGTAGGACTGAAGACAAGGCAAATAATTTTCACAATTCTTCGTGATATAGACTTGCCTAGTTGAACGTTTTTTTACAGTCTTAAATTATATTTTAAAAAGTGTTAATAAAACTTTGTGTTACAAAAAAAAATTTACTTATTAGACTTAGATTTAAATCCTCCCCCGCATGGGTGACAAGCTGTCTCCACAAAGATCTGCCACTGGTATTGTCTTAAGCTTCTTCCCACCTTGTGTCCACTGTTCTAAGGTCCTTCATAAAAGTGTGGCACTAAGTTATACGAGGATATCCCTGTTTGTGCTTTCCTTGTATTCGCCTCCATGGCATTGCAACTCTTGGTATGCATATTTCATTTTGCTGGGGAACATGTCCCACAAACCTCATGCGATGCTCTGTCTCAACCTCACTAAGGGGTCAACTCCCAATTTGGCATAGGGTTTCCTTGTTTGAGACCCGATCTCATAACTGACTCCTAAAATCTGTCTAAGCAATATATTACATGTAACAAAATAAACAGTATTTCTTGCAAACAGTGGCTCCACTATTAAGTTGTACTTTGATGGACTAATGGTATTGTTAGTAGTTTTTTGTTTTAATGTTATCTTGTCACTCTCTGCACTGGATGTAGGGAACTATGTAGGTCAGAGGTAGGTCTGTTTGGCCACGTGAAATACTGCACTCCTCCTTAATCTTTAGTCTGAAACAAGCTTGATTATTTTTAGGTCTGGGTGAAACTGGGTGACTTCTAATTTGATTATTTTATAAAAGGACATTACAGTTTTTTTTGTTGTTGTTGTTTTGTTATAATTATTATTAAGTCCGGCCCTGCTATTTAGTGTTTGTAAAATGTTTGCTTGTAAAATGTTTAATATGTTTCGGATGTTCCTTCGCAGTTGACGATAGTTTACTTCCTAGTCCAAACCTCCCGCAGGACAAAGGGGGATGTGAGCGGGCAGGGTTTGACAGTCCAGCTCGCAGCCATCTGTTTCGACGTGTGAATACCCACTTGTTCCCCCCCACCTTTCTTGTTTTTTCGTGGGTTGACTATCCCCAGAAATAAGAGAGTGATCTTTCCTTTACTTCTTCTCATCCAAACTCTTGAGTGAAGAGGAGAATTATATATATACAAGATTATGCTGTGAACTATTGTAAAGAATGTATGCTAGTTAAAAAAAAAACACCATTTGGATAGTAGCATGCTTTTACAAATGTCCTTTATGATAGAGTAGTAAGTTTTTTTTTTAATTTGTAAAATTTAGTAAACAAAAATTACTGCTTTCTGAACTTGCAATCTATTGGGCAGATGATCTAAAGGTCATCTGCTTCTGTAGCCTACAGTCAGCACAGGGTCAACTGCCTTTACTTTCCACAATTAATATTAGGTATTCGTTAGAGATGGGTGGACTCAGGTGTCCTAAAAATCTAGAAATTCAAAATCCCTGAGAGCCCTTGGTTCTTAGGTCAGGCACTTAGCCTTTCAGCCATCATACCCACTTATTTAATATGTGTGTATATGTATTGTGTATCTTATTGTATTCTAATAGCAGTGACATTAAATCTTCTTACACAGGTCAAGGAATCTTTAAAATGTAATGTCTGTCATCGAGGCTACCAGTCTCGGAACAAACTGTTTGAACACATCAAGCAGACGGGTCACGCCATGAGAGTGGAGCCAGGGGAGGAAGAGGAAGATGTGGTGGAAGAGGAAAGAGGCAAGAAAGGAAAGAAAAAATCCAGAAGATGATGACAGTTTTTTTTAAAAATATGTAATGAATTTAGGATTTTGTTTTAGTTAATTTCAATCTTAAACCTATTCAAGGCATTTGCACATTACCCATGTAATAACATCAGATGTTAGTTGTTTTTTTTTTTTTACCATTCTGTCTAATTGTAAAATTTTAGGAATTTTGATGGACCACAAAGTTTGTTTTTAAACTGTTCACTTAGAGCTATTTGATTCATTTCTTTGTGTTTTTAAATTTGTCAATTACAATAAGGAATTGTTTAACTTTTTTTTATAAAATTTATGATACATTTAATCATTAACTTCTGTTAGTGGTTATATTAAACTAGGTCAGGTTATCCATGTTTTGTTTTTTGCTGTTGCTGAGCTAGATCAGAAGAGAAAAAAAAACCCAGGTTTATTGTTTTGTTTTTCTTTAAATTAAAGCCTTAATTAACAACTCGAATTTGTAAATTCTAGCAAAGCATCTCCATCCATGGGTTCTTTGTTAGATAGTATTAGGACATTTAACTTTACTTATAGTAACTGATTTAAAGTCCATCTCTCTCTCTATATATATATACTCCACATTTTACTCCACATTTTAATCGATGAAATTTAGATTACACTTTTATGGTTCCCTTCTCTCTTTTTAACTATTAGCTCAAACAGCTGGACAACTTCCTGTAGCCATCACCACATTAGACTTAGCAATGGACTACTTAACATATCTGTAATAGAAGCATTGCATCCATGAATAAATGTAAGAACAATGGTCAAATCAGTTGTATTAAATATAATTTATTGAGAAGATATAAGAGGTAATGATAGTTATGACATGGCTATACAAAGACCAGGGGGGGGGGGGGGAGGCTCTACTGTAAATAAAAGATGAGGAAAAACACATTATTGTGTCTGTATTTTTTTTTTTCAACATTTTGTGATGCCGTGAAATGTGTTTTAAAACTTTAACCTACAGCTATTGCTGTTTTATGAACATGGTTAGAAGTCTATCAAATAAATATTGGCTTCCCTGGTTTTGCTCTGTCAGAGGTGTATTAATGATTAGTATAAACAAAAAAAGGGGGTGGGGAGTTAACTTTTTAATTGGCATGCTAAGTTAAATTGTGTGCAAGTGTTTAAATTGTCTAGCTGTGTTAAAGTGTGTACTCATGTGTTCAAAACTTAGCTAGCTGAGGTAAACTGTGTGTGTTTTTAACTTGTCTAGCTGTGTTAAAGTGTGTGTACCTGTGTTCAACTAGGTTTGCTGTGTTGCTGGCTTAAAACAAATGAGTAGCTGTACTTGCCAGAATGACCTCCTAAACATAAGCAGCATGAAAAGTAATTCAATAATGTGTTACATATTCAGACCTTCTTCAACAATCAAATAAATATTTATGCACATCAAATTCATACACATGGAACAATTAGGAAATTTGATTTGCACTACATTTTTTAACAATAATAACTTGGCTTGGAGTTTAGTGAATTTATAAACAGCATTTTTGAAACATACAATGCTGAAACAAAGTTGATGAGATTAACATGCAACGGAATAGCAATATATGTGTAGTTCTTATAGATACAGTACAAATAAAACGTTTGATTTGTTGCTCCGGATAATTTTCTTGAAGAAAGGCAAAAGTGAAACTTTTTGAGAAAAGTTGTAAAATTTTAATAGAATTAGTTTTAGAATAAATAAAAAGTTAACATCAGAAACAGAGTTAGAAATATAGATTCAGCTTCTAATCTACTTTAGAATAGATCTAAATTTTGAAGGTCTATTTACACACTATGACGGACCTAGATTAGATTTAGTATCAAAATGTTATGTCGTGATGATGTAGATCTAGAGTCTACTAACTATCTATCAACCGGCCCGCAATGTGGTTCTGTCATGCCCGCCGAGACGTCGGCACACACACACACACACACACAAAGAAATTAAACATGCAAGTTGTTTGATTACACTTATTGTAGAGATGAGAATATTTTATTAAAATATAAAATAAAAATGGTTTACTAATACCCTCGTTTTTTTTTTGTGTTGATGTGGCCGTCAACACGAGTGTCGGAATTTAAAATGGCTCGCCTGCCTATTAAAGTTGAGCATCTCTGATCTAGCTGATGGGAGACCTATAGACAAGATGGTGCAGGGCAATCCCATTCTTGGTCTCTGTGTAAAATCTTTCCCTTGGGTCAAGGCCATAACAGGGTGCTAATTATACAATCCGAATCTAGTCATTGATGATTCAATAATACATTTCCTTTCAAAGCCTGGTAGTAGGGTTAAGATCCTTCGAAGCAGAAAGCATATAGGCTAATCTGCAGAATAATCATTCCACCACTTCCGAAACACGCAAAAGAACACCAGAAGAAGTTGATAACTTCAAGATTTGATTATACCGGTATCAGTGGTACATCAGTTCTTCATTTATTAATCGTTCCAGAAATTTGGTCGAGAACAAGCTTGTTCGAACATCGACATTATTTCCCCTTAATATATAAAGTGATAATGGAACTCATCCACCAATCGTAAACAAGCAACATTTAGTCACGTGATAATATTGATAAAACAACGAAAAAAACTGTCACGTGGTAGGTGCTGTACATTAAAATTAGATCGTAATTTGTACAGAAGAGATAGAGAACCACGTGGCTAAATGTTGTTTGTTTACGATTTGGTGAATGATGTCCATTAATTTTTTCTTACAGGCCAGATACAGTGTAAATATGTTTTAAAACTAAGCACACTGCATACGGCGAAGAAAGGTCCGAAGCCGTGCGCACGCCGTGGTCATAGCTAGCGATTATTTCCATTTTCAGTTCAATAGTCATTGTCTCTGTCTTCTTCGTCTCCTTCTGTTCTGTGTTGAGTTTTCTTGGACCCACGAGGAAAGATAAACAAAAAAAAAAAAAAAAAAAAGATATACGTTAAGGCAAACGATCAAAGCCTCAGCAGACGACATTCAAGTCATTCTTCACTGACTGATATATCCTCCACCCACGACCCCAACCTCTTTACAAAGCTTATAGCAACTCTGTCTGTCTGTCTGTCCGTCTGTAAAAAGTTTTGTACTCCTTATTTCCCCTGCACCCATTCTCGGATCAAACTGAAACTTTTCACAATTATTTGTTAGCAAAGACAATACATGAATCTTTTTTTTTTTAAGTTAGTCAATTAATTACTGGTAATTAGTTATTTTGCTTGATACCAACAAGGAAAATTAATCCTTTGGTATTTACATATTCGGCTAAATATGTAGGGTTTTGTCCTCTTATATTTTTTTATATGTTTGTGGTAAAAAAACGGGTTAATAAATGTTGTTGGTATTTATAGGTTATTGCTATTGTCTTGGTTACTAAAGGTTAAAGCAACTGTAGGCTATCACTCGTTCGGAGTTCATGGAACGAAACAAATAGAAAATATAGGGCCTATATGTAGATCTATATAGAAAGATTAATTATTGTTTTATATTAATAGTTTTAATATGATTTGGTCTTCTAGTTCCGATATTTATGTTTCATGTTACCAATCATTTTCCTTTTACTGATAAGTAAAAAAAAAAAAGGTTAAGAATTAATAATATTACATAATGTTTTAAAAAATGTTTAAATTATTTATAGAGCTCGATTGAACACATCCACCTCGTCTATTGTTTCTAGAAAGGCTAACTGGGGTGGTGTGAAGAATGTGTGGCCAGCAAAATAAATATTTGCATTGGCTGTCACTAACCTAGATCTATGTCATGGAACCATGAGAGATGAGGTAGGCTTATACAAGTCCCAATTTTATACAATAGCTTTGGAATGTCACTTTCATATTTCATATTCATATCTCTGAATCATTCGTCCACTAAATCCTTTTTTTTTTAAATAACTACAATGTTCACTAATAAGGACATTAAAGACTTATCACATCAGCTGCGCGGAGAGAGGGGGAACTGCTGTGTGGGCAACATCGTTCCGACCATAAACAACGCCCAGGCTTTCGTCTCACTTGTGCGAGATGAACCACAGTCGTTCTACGACTGAAGGAGGCCAACAAAGACATAATTAATTAATTATCATGTAAATAGCAGACCTTCCTTTAAAAAAGATAATTATGTCCATGTAGGCTTACCTAAATATTCAGGCAGCCTTTTACATGCTAGAATAGGGAAGAAGGAATTGGTCATAGTTTTACATGGAATAGTTTTGGATGCCAGACTTTTGTTTTCCATTTAATCAAATGTGACTCGAAGTACCGACGTTTAGAGGGCCGGCCTGATGTATGAATATGCTAAGGCTATGCAAACTATAATTAAAACAAAAAATTTAAAAAATGGGAAAGTGGTTCGAGTACTGGGACAAGTCCCAAAAAGCCCATGGAGTCTGGGAGCGCATGAGGCGCCCTGACCTCACTTCCCCGTGGTGCAGACTATCAAGGCCTGAGCAAGCTATTATAGCACAGTGCAGGATAGGGCACTGTCCTGTTGGCTCATATTTCTCACGGCTATGGCCAAATTTCGATTCACGGTGCCCCCGCTGTGGGGAAGAAGAGAAAACCGTGCCTCATATTCTGTTTGACTGCCCCAGACTTGCTGAACTCCGTCCGACAGGTCTGGGAAACCAGAAATTCTCAACCTGTATGGTGACATGAATGCACTACACAAGACAGCAGGGTTTCTGTCCAGGGCTTTAGCAAGAGAGGATTTGAGCCTCGTCAAGCCCTCACTCTAATAGAGTTGGATGATGATGATGAAGAATAAGCAAAAGAAAATAGTTGAAAATGGACGGGAATGTAGGTTGATACAAACAGTATACATGATGACTGTAATAACAAATGGCAGATGTCGATGGATGCAAGTACAATCAATGACCACTTTGAACTGTTTTGTCCAGCCACGGCGAGCTTATTTTTAGATCTTCCTTTTTTAGCAATGGCGCTGTGTATGGTGAAGAGCCTCTTCCGGTTGGGTGCTCCGAGGTCACGGCTATTTCATAATCTTTAAGAACACTGTAGGTGCCCTTACCTCTGTATAGGACGTAATGCTGAAAGATGAAGAGGGAGTCGAAAACTATCGTCACAAGACCCAGACCAAATTTGGTCACGTTACCAAATATGGAGTCCCAGTCATCTGCAATGATGAAAGGAAATGCATTACAGTATATAGTTCAGATATCAACATTTACAAAGTAAATTTAAACAAGAATTGATAATTAAGTTTTTCTTTTTTTTCTGTCCTCAGCTTCAAAAGCTCAGGGAGAGGCGGTGTAACTGCAGTGTTATAGAGCTATGAGGTACTACGCCGAACAGAAGAGTTTCTTGCCAGGGGCGGATCTGTTCTAAGCCGGTTTGAGCTTTTCAGCCTCAATGTTAAAATCTATACAATCCGGCCCATACATTGTATATCATATGGTGGACATCCAATTCTAGGTCTACCTGTCCTCAAAGTCATTATGTAAGGCTTGATAATGTATCGATAACTGTACGCAAGCATACAGTGGACTCTGTATTTTTAAATGTTAATTTTTAATCGCTAAGTTTGTAGACCCTAAAAGGATGAAGCCTGCAAGTAGCGCTGTATAGTCTACAGAAGTAGGCTATTACATTAATAAGTCGGAAAATGTGTTCAGAATAAATTAGCATTACACTGTCGAGTCTGTGAAAGTTTTTTTTTTAAAAAACACGTCACACAAAGGGACACTTCATAAAAGAATATTATACTAACTTTTAAACAATTTCATACTTGTTATATTGATGGTTTCGGAGGCCCATTTGAGTACAGGTCCGAATGCCTATATATCCAGTCCCCCACTGGTTTTCATATTATCCCCCTTCCTAACCCCCCCCCCTTCTAGAAGCATAAGTACGTGATGTGGGTGTATTACCTCCATTGTAAGCCAGTAGAAACATCTGTATTATACTGAGCCATCCTCCAATGAAGTCCAGCAACACATTGCCAATACTCCACCCTAGAGTGCTCTTTCGTTTGAAGTTTAGATAAGCCTGTTGAAATAGATGTTATAAAGAATTAGAATCCACATGCATCATACCATAGTGGCCTTAATATCATACTAAAAAAAACACGTATATTAACAGAATCTATGATAAATGACTATAAACCATTTCTCTGGTGCATGTTAGCTAGATAGATGTATGATGTTATGCTTAAAGAAACATTAGATGGTAACATATTGATGCAAACTAAAGTTACTGTTAATTTGGTTTGATGTTGATATTCTTGGACTGATACTATATTAACAAATTAAAAGGTTTAATTGAATTCCTGCGATGCTTAATTGCTACATAGGCCCGTATGCACTGACTTCTTTATTAACGGATTGGTTTTATTAAAGACGAAGGAAACAATGAAGGAAGTAGTAATTTTAGCAAGCATAATTTAAACAAAAAAAGGTAATCAAAGGGAAATAACTCTTCATTGACAACAAAATATCTCAATAATGGGAAAGTTATTTCCCTTTTTCTATATCAAACAAAATAATTAATTACATTTATTAATTGACTGATTCATATTTTTTTTTAAAAAGTGATTCGTGCTTTGTTACCGACAATAATTATTTGCTTAAAGTTTCAACTTGATCCCAGAATGGGTGAGGGTAAAATGAGGAGCACAACTATCTAAGGGGACACAACCCTACATATTTAGCCATATCTGTGAATACTGAAGGATTAATTTCTATTGTTGTTATCAAACAAAATAATTTATTATCACTAATTAATGGACTATCTGTTCATATTTTTTTTTCATTGATTAATGTATTGAATAATTGTTCAAAGTTTCAACTAGAACTTCATCCGAGAACTGGTGTGGGAGAAATAAAGTGCTCAACCTTTTACCAGACAGAGATCATTAATATAAGCTTTGTAAAAATAAAATTAGTTTCTTTGCCCTTATGCACAGAGGATTACTGAACTGTTAGCTATGATACCCAAATTCTGACTCTACCAGACATGATTGTCACCTTGGCGATAAGGAAATAGTGTCCCCTGTCTCAAGGGAGACGATAAAAAATTGTCAAGAAAGGGAGAGTTTATAATTTTATAACATTAACCTTGTTGTTTCCTAAGAACGCTTGCTGCAGTTGTATTCCATAAACGTGTAAATGGTATATATATGTCGGTGACGTATCACTTGTTATTCATTTTTTTCTAGATACATTCATCTAGATTTTCATTTTTAAAAAAAGCTATGATATCCACACAATGCTAAATTAACACTGAAATGGGGTAGGTTCTTCCGACAGAAACAATGACGATTAGATTTATGTAGTCTGTCTATAGAATGCTGGTGTATCACCAAAAGGGATAAAGTGATACTTTAAAACGATGTAATACTAAGGTACTTTGGCGAAAGTCTTTGGAAGAGAAGAAACATGTCGAGAAAAGGGAAGAGCAGTGCTTTTAGTACTTGACATTTCGTGGTAACTTTCTTAAACACTATGTATTCCTGCTACTGACATATGGGGTGTACTACTAGCCTGTTATGTGTATTACTGATCTAAGGTATGTACCTATGGTGTGTACTACTGACTTGTTGTGTGTATTACTTACCCGTGGTGTATACTACTGACTACTGACAATAAGAGTGTAATACTGACCTGCTGTATGTATTACTGACCTATTGTGTGTACTGTTGACCATTCGTGTAGTGCTGACCTGTTATTTGTTCTATTGACCTTTGGCGTGCACTAGTGACCTGTGGTGTATACTAGTGACCTGTGGTGTGTACTACTGACCTGTGGTGTGTACTTCAGACACGTGACCACCAGTTTGATGTAAGAGAAGTTGTAGAGAAAGTCCAGCCAGATCATCTCTCCAGACAGGGTCAGGATGAGCGTAATGATCACATATAAAAAGATGAAGCCGACCAGAACTTTACTCCAGACGGATATCTTCTGAGTTCCTCTCTGTCGGTCAGTGAAGAACATTTACATTTCAAACAGTTTAATTAAGTTTGCTCTTTTATATAAACACACATTAAATCACGATGCTAAAGATATTTACAGACTTAATAATATAGCCTACGTGTGTGTAACATTTAAGTAATTAGTTGGTCTATGTAGATTTCCATTAGCAACAGAACGAGACTAGAACTAGAAAGTAAAGACTATAGGTCCTCGTGCTTATCCTTTGACACCACAGAAAACAGATTTTACAACTTTCAACAAAAATAATCAAAATAAAAAACAAATACTTAAAAAAACAACAACAACAAAGCTTATATTAAGTGTTTCAGTTAGTTTGGATCAGTCATGTAATTAAATTTGTAATAAGCCTCAGACGACAATCTATAAAGGGGACTTATTCAACGTATACCACCACTTCAGTCAAGTACTATTTCTTTCCCTAGTTTGAGATACCAAACAAAATAATCTATTAGCAATAGTTAATAAACTAATTGGTTATTTAAAAAAAATAATTCTTGTGTTGTCAGGTAAAACAAATAATTGTGCAAAATTTCAGCTTGATCCGAGAATGTGTGTCGGAAATAACGTGTACAAACTTTTGGCCAGACAGACAGACATAAAGAGTTGATATAAGCTTTGTAAAAAAATTATTTGGCAGCAGTAATCCAGAAATACAGCGTCCCTGACATTGTTAAGAATTGAAAATTTATCATGAGTATCCCTACTATTACTATATTCTATTTTTTGCCTGGGTGTACGGTAGAGGCCAAGTAAAGAAAACTTAACACAATTTTACTGAACACAATTTTACTGAACACAATTTTACTGAACACAATTTTACTTAACACAATTTTACTTTGCTTTTGACCACTGTCTTCTTTAAATTTCAATTCAATATTCTACAGTTTAACAAACAGCCCTGTATAATGTCAAGTCTACTAGGTCAAGATAAGTTTGAATTATAAACTTGAGTCTCTGGTTATACCTACAATACAATACGGAGTATTCTTAGACTTTCGAGATTTTTTAAAGATACTACCATTACAAATGGTTGACGAGTAAGTGCAAGGCTTCTTCTTTAAAAAAACTATGATTAATTAATGATTTTAAGGATTGAAAATAAGAGAAGTTTGAGAGAAAAAAGAGTAAGAAAGAGCTAGAGAGAGAGAGAGAGAGAGAGGTAGATAGAGAGGGAGGGAGATAGAGATAGATAAAGAGATGGGGAGCTTATAGATGGGGAAGGAGATATATATATATAGTGAGAGGGAGGTAGAGACAGAATGAGGGAGATAAAGAGAGAGAGGTAGAGACAGAATGAGAGATAGAGAGAGGTATGTAGAAACAAATTGAGGGAGAGAGAGGGAGGTAGAGACAGAATGGGGGAGATAAAGAGAGGTGGGTAGAGACAGAATGAGGGAGATAGAGAGAGGGAAGTAGAGACAGAATGAGGGAGATAAAGAGAGGTGGGTAGAGACAGAATGAGGGAGATAGAGAGAGGGAAGTAGAGACAGAATGAGGGAGATAGAGAGGGAGGTAGAGACAGAATGAGGGAGATAAAGAGAGGTGGGTAGAGAAAGAATGGGGGAGATAAAGAGAGGTGGGTAGAGAAAGAATGAGGGAGATAAAGAGAGGGAGGTAGAGACAGAATGATGGAGATAGAGAAAGGGAGGTAGAGAAAGAATGAGGGAGATAGAGAGGGAGGTAGAGACAGAATGAGGGAGATAAAGAGAGGTGGGTAGAGACAGAATGAGGGAGATAGAGAAAGGGAGGTAGAGACAGAATGAGGGAGATAGAGAGAGGGAGGTGGAGACAGAATGAGGGAGATAGAGAGAGGGAGGTAGAGACAGAATGAGGGAGATAAAGAGAGGTGGGTAGAGACAGAATGAGGGAGATAGAGAGAGGGAAGTAGAGACAGAATGAGGGAGATAAAGAGAGGTGGGTAGAGACAGAATGAGGGAGATAGAGAGAGGGAAGTAGAGACAGAATGAGGGAGATAGAGAGGGAGGTAGAGACAGAATGAGGGAGATAAAGAGAGGTGGGTAGAGAAAGAATGGGGGAGATAAAGAGAGGTGGGTAGAGAAAGAATGAGGGAGATAAAGAGAGGGAGGTAGAGAAAGAATGAGGGAGATAGAGAGAGGTAGAGACAGAATGAGGGAGATAAAGAGAGGTGGGAAGAGACAGAATGAGGGAGATAGAGAAAGGGAGGTAGAGACAGAATGAGGGAGATAGAGAGAGGGAGGTAGAGACAGAATGAGGGAGATAAAGAGAGGGAGGTGGAGACAGAATGAGGGAGATAGAGAGAGGGAGGTAGAGATAGAATGAGGGTGATAAAGAGAGGGAGGTGGAGACAGAATGAGGGAGATAGAGAGAGGGAGGTAGAGACAGAATGAGGGAGATAGAGGGAGAGAGAGACAGAATGAGGGAGATAAAAAGAGGTGGTAGAGATAGAATGAGGGTGATAGAGAGGGAGGTAGAGACAGAAAGAGGGAGATAAAGACAGGTGGGTACAGAAAGAATGAGGAAGATAGAGAAAGGGAGGTAGAGACAGAATGAGGGAGATAGAGAGAGGGAGGTAGAGACAGAATGAGGGAGATAGAGGGAGAGAGAGACAGAATGAGGGAGATAAAAAGAGGTGGTAGAGATAGAATGAGGGTGATAGAGAGGGAGGTAGAGACAGAAAGAGGGAGATAAAGACAGGTGGGTAGAGAAAGAATGAGGAAGATAGAGAAAGGGAGGTAGAGACAGAATGAGGGAGATAGAGAGAGGGAGGTAGAGACAGAATGAGGGAGATAGAGGGAGGGAGAGACAGAATGAGGGAGATAAAGAGAGGTGGTAGAGAAAGAATGAGGGAGATAGAGAGAGGGAGGTAGAGACAGAATGAGGGAGATAGAGAGAGGGAGGTAGAGAAAGAATGAGGGAGATAAAGAGAGGGAGGTGGAGACAGAATGAGGGAGATAGAGAGAGGGAGGTAGAGATAGAATGAGGGAGATAGAGAGGGAGGTAGAGACAGAAAGAGGGAGATAAAGACAGGTACAGGTGGGTACAGAAAGAATGAGGAAGATAGAGAAAGGGAGGTAGAGACAGAATGAGGGAGATAGAGAGAGGGAGGTAGAGACAGAATGAGGGAGATAGAGGGAGAGAGAGACAGAATGAGGGAGATAAAGAGAGGTGGTAGAGAAAGAATGAGGGAGATAGAGAAAGGGAGGTAGAGACAGAAATAGGGAGATAGAGAGAGGGAGGGGGAGAGGGAGGGAGAGGGAGTTTGAAGAGAGAGATAGTGGGTGTGAGTAGAATAAAAAAAACAAGGTGAACACATAAATAATACAAAACAATAAAACTATAAGACAACTGGTCACCTTAAGTTGTGGCAGGACACCCAACTGACCTCGTATATAAAACATTGAATGATCACAACCAGTGTAATGGCGACAGCATGAATGGCAAAGAACACGTCATTGATCTGGACCGGACTGACCCCATCCTTGTGTTCTTTGAAATACTCAGCCTGGACACAATGAAACAAAGTTTTGTGTCAAGATTTAAAATATGTAAAGTATAGTTCAGACACTGGCACTGCTTATAAATGGAGTTTGAAGGGTTATATTTATAGCTTTCTTAAGTCACGAAACCACTGAGAGACGATTGGATATTACTTGTGGTCGAAACCACTGTGAGATGATTAGCTATTACTTATGGTCGAAACCACTGTGAGATGATTGGCTATTACTTGTGGTCGAAACCACTGTGAGATGATTGGCTATTACTTATGGTCGAAACCACTGTGAGATGATTAGCTATTACTTATGGTCGAAACCACTGTGAGATGATTAGCTATTACTTATGGTCGAAACCACTGTGAGATGATTAGCTATTACTTATGGTCGAAACCACTGTGAGATGATTAGCTATTACTTATGGTCGAAACCACTGTGAGATGATTAGCTATTACTTATGGTCGAAACCACTGTGAGATGATTAGCTATTACTTATGGTCGAAACCACTGTGAGATGATTGGCTATTACTTATGGTCGAAACCACTGTGAGATGATTAGCTATTACTTATGGTCGAAACCACTGTGAGATGATTAGCTATTACTTATGGTCGAAACCACTGTGAGATGATTAGCTATTACTTATGGTCGAAACCACTGTGAGATGATTAGCTATTACTTATGGTCGAAACCACTGTGAGATGATTAGCTATTACTTATGGTCGAAACCACTGTGAGATGATTAGCTATTACTTATGGTCGAAACCACTGTGAGATGATTAGCTATTACTTATGGTCGAAACCACTGTGAGATGATCAGCTATTACTTATGGTCGAAACCACTGTGAGATGATTAGCTATTACTTATGGTAGAAACCACTGTGAGATGATTAGCTATTACTTATGGTCGAAACTACTGTGAGATGATTAGCTATTACTTATGGTAGAAACCACTGTGAGATGATGAGCTATTACTTATGGTCGAAACCACTGTGAGATGATTGGCTATTACTTATGGTCGAAACCACTGTGAGATGATTAGCTATTACTTATGGTCGAAACCACTGTGAGATGATTGGCTATTACTTATGGTCGAAACCACTGTGAGATGATTAGCTATTACTTATGGTCGAAACCACTGTGAGATGATTAGCTATTACTTATGGTCGAAACCACTGTGAGATGATTGGCTATTACTTATGGTCGAAACCACTGTGAGATGATTAGCTATTACTTATGGTCGAAACCACTGTGAGATGATTGGCTATTACTTATGGTCGAAACCACTGTGAGATGATTAGCTATTTCTTATGGTCGAAACCACTGTGAGAAGATTAGCTGTTACTTATGGTCGAATCAACTGGGAGATGATTAGCTATTACTTATGGTCGAAACCACTGTGAGATGATTAGCTATTACTTATGGTCGAAACCACTGTGAGATGATTGGCTATTACTTATGGTCGAAACCACTGTGAGATGATTAGCTATTACTTATGGTCGAAACCACTGTGAGATGATTGGCTATTACTTATGGTCGAAACCACTGTGAGATGATTAGCTATTACTTATGGTCGAAACCACTGTGAGATGATTAGCTATTACTTATGGTCGAAACCACTGTGAGATGATTAGCTATTTCTTTCGGTCGAAACCACTGTGAGATGATTAGCTATTACTTATGGTCGAAACCACTGTGAGATGATTGGCTATTACTTATGGTCGAAACCACTGTGAGATGATTAGCTATTACTTATGGTCGAAACCACTGTGAGATGATTGGCTATTACTTATGGTCGAAACCACTGTGAGATGATTAGCTATTACTTATGGTCGAAACCACTTTGAGATGATTAGCTATTACTTATGGTCGAAACCACTGTGAGATGATTAGCTATTACTTATGGTCGAAACCACTGTGAGATGATTAGCTATTACTTATGGTCGAAACCACTGTGAGATGATTGGCTATTACTTATGGTCGAAACCACTGTGAGATGATTAGCTATTTCTTATGGTCGAAACCACTGTGAGAAGATTAGCTGTTACTTATGGTCGAATCAACTGGGAGATGATTAGCTATTACTTATGGTCGAAACCACTGTGAGATGATTAGCTATTACTTATGGTCGAAACCACTGTGAGATGATTGGCTATTACTTATGGTCGAAACCACTGTGAGATGATTAGCTATTACTTATGGTCGAAACCACTGTGAGATGATTGGCTATTACTTATGGTCGAAACCACTGTGAGATGATTAGCTATTACTTATGGTCGAAACCACTGTGAGATGATTAGCTATTACTTATGGTCGAAACCACTGTGAGATGATTAGCTATTTCTTTCGGTCGAAACCACTGTGAGATGATTAGCTATTACTTATGGTCGAAACCACTGTGAGATGATTGGCTATTACTTATGGTCGAAACCACTGTGAGATGATTAGCTATTACTTATGGTCGAAACCACTGTGAGATGATTAGCTATTACTTATGGTCGAAACCACTGTGAGATGATTAGCTATTTCTTTCGGTCGAAACCACTGTGAGATGATTAGCTATTACTTATGGTCGAAACCACTGTGAGATGATTGGCTATTACTTATGGTCGAAACCACTGTGAGATGATTAGCTATTACTTATGGTCGAAACCACTGTGAGATGATTAGCTATTTCTTTCGGTCGAAATCACTGTGAGATGATTAGCTATTACTTATGGTCGAAACCACTGTGAGATGATTAGCTATTACTTATGGTCGAAACCACTGTGAGATGATTAGCTATTACTTATGGTCGAAACCACTGTGAGATGATTAGCTATTACTTAAAGTCGAAACCACTGTGAGATGATTAGCTATTACTTATGGTCAAAACCACTGTGAGATGATTAGCTATTACTTATGGTCGAAACCACTGTGAGATGATTAGCTATTACTTATGGTCGAAACCACTGTGAGATGATGAGCTATTACTTATGGTCGAAACCACTGTGAGATGATTGGCTATTACTTATGGTCGAAACCACTGTGAGATGATGAGCTATTACTTATGGTCGAAACCACTGTGAGATGATTAGCTATTACTTAAGGTCGAAACCACTGTGTGATGATTAGCTATTACTTAAGGTCGAAACCACTGTGTGATGATTAGCTATTACTTAAGGTCGAAACCACTGTGTGATGATTAGCTATTACTTAAGGTTGAAACCACTGTGTGATGATTAGCTATTACTTAAGGTCGAAACCACTGTGTGATGATAAGCTATTACTTAAGGTCGAAACCACTGTGTGATGATTAGCTATTACTTATGGTTGGACGATGTCATCTACATAGCAGTTCCCAGTCTTTCCTAGCAGCTGATGTATCCAAAAGGAATGGCAAGTGCCGATATAGTTCCGCCGGAACAATATCCGAGCCACACGTGAAGGCCAGGAGTTGGACTGGTTGTCAGGGGATATTTGTGACGCAAGCTATTGGAAGAATGTTATGGGTAGTGGAGTGTTTATTTCCATGACCACTTCCGGCAACGAAAACCTTGAAGGTTTAGTGTTGAAACAAAGGGCGAACAAGTGTGACATGTAATGTGGCAGTACGATAATCATTAAGAAAGAAGAACATTGCGTACAATGCTACATAGATTAACTCTAAGTGTTGTTTTTTTTTTTTTTGGTGTTTATAGGTAGTGCATGTGAAATTTAAAATAAAAGAACCTCTGATTTAAAAGGTTCCTATTTGGGGACTCCATCATGTCGAGTTGTTAGCATTGTACAAGGGTGCCGCCATGTCCGATTTGGAGGACCGTGTTTAAGTCCTCGTCGGAGGTTATCTACGTTTAACCTTTTACAATTAATAACTATGGTACCATAGTGTTGGTATATCCAATGTTACATTTCATGATTAGTCATTATTTTTATAGGAATTAGTTCACGTAATGAGGATCTGTATGTAAAAAGAGTTGTAGGTAGGCCTATTTTGTTTAACTCTTTCAGTGCGAAATATTTTGATCAAAACAATTGAGTTTCCCTAAACTAGTAAAAGTCTTCTGGGTGGTTAGAGTTACTAAAACTATCAGTAACTTTTTGATGTTATAATATAACTTAACATTTGATTTTATTTTACATGAAAATTGGTCTCCACCAGCGCTAGTGAAGTTACTCCTTGAAAGTAACCCAGCACTGAAAGAGTTAATGAGATTATGATTTTATTATATGCATATAAATGACTTTATCACCACCAGCTTGAGTGTCAGTGCTGGTTAACCAGGGCGGAGAGAGTTAAAAAGCCCAGTGACGGACGAATGTGGCTGGATTGCAGAAAGTTGTCTGTACTTGAGAAACATACCTTGACTGACGGGATCCAGTAGAGACCAACATTGAAACAGCAGTAGGCAATGAATCCAATCATGTTGAACAGCACAAAGTCGAAACTCAAGCCAACAACGCTGAAAATACATTACACGAGAATATTGGGTTGTCCCACTGTGTGGTAAGCCATTTTAGCAGTAAGAAAAAAAAAACTTAAGGCTAGGGTATATGTTTTTCTTTCTTTGGGAAAATTGCCTTAGAAAACATGACGACAACTAGAGAGAGTATTTTTTTTAAGTTTTAAGATGTGATATTAGAGGTCAAAAACCTATTGACTACCTGTTAAATGGGTTTTAGTTCGTGCCCCGACTGGGGCTGTGTTGTGTTTACTGAACGCTGGATGGCAGCACGAAACCTCCCATATACCTTTGACCCACTAAGCCACAAAAGCATAAAAATTGCGCTACACAAAAGCAATTTAACAAACAAAAGCCACGTGATACCCCATTACATTTACGCCAACGTAGGCATGTCAACCTGCCCTATGACTGCATTGGACATCCTGTACAACGAGAAAAGGAGAAAGCTGCCGGCTGAATTAATTGAATTTATGTTAATTTTAGGGGCCTATTTGAAACCTATTCAAATCAAAGTTGCACTATCAGATGCAAGAGTATTAAGGCGATACAGAACAACATTACGTATTGTGAGCAGAAAGAGAAATTGTTCAAAGATAAGGTTTTTATTTTATTTTAATCCTAGTATAATATAAATTTGGACTCTTTACTATGTTTAGAAAGCATTGGTCTCTGTACAATTAAAATTGGACAATATACAACGAAGCTTTGTGCAATATCAATTAATCTCTGAACAATGAATAAGGGTCTTTGTACAGTAGGCCTATACAATAAAAATTGTTTTCCCCTACTACGTGCAGCGAAAATTAGTCTATATATAACGAACATTGGTCACTGTACAATAAAAATTGGCCTCTGTAAAATGAAAATTGATCTCTGTACACTGAAAAATAGTCTCTGTACAATGAAAACTACTCCCTATATAGTGAAAATTAGTCTTGCTGAGTTTAGCCAGCTCAAATGAGTACCTGGGAAAATGTAAATGCGGTTTGCCGCTGTACTAGCCACACGAAACCCTCGTTAACCTAAGGCTTTAGAAACAAATGACCGTCATATCATCTGCCCCAAGGTAACTTCACTTTTTACTTACATTAACCTTATATAAACCTTATATAAACATTATATAAACCTTATATAAACCTTATACAAACCATATATAGACCATAAAAAAATGTACAAACTACAAACCTCTTCCTTTTCCAGTTGCTGAAAACTTGAGGATAGAAGGACAATGTCCAGGCTGTGAAATAAATCCACCCGATGACCGAGGCAATGTCGTCAATCACAGCACTATGCATGACTTTGTCGTGACTGGAATTGGACAAATGTTGACTTTGATTGTCTAGGTCATAGTTTAAGTCATGTTCTGATATAACTACATCCATTTTCTTTTCTCTTGCGCCTTCCTTTGTAGCCTAAATTTATCCCGTTTCACTCACTATGAAAGAAACTTGTTTTCCATAAGAAAGTATTGGCTAGTCTAATTTGAACTACATCCCAGCTTTGTAATATGTAGTAATACAATATAAGTACAATATTAATTTGCAATAATTTGCATTTGCCTTTTTCAATTGCAACTAATTCGAGCGTAGAACAATATTCCTTAAGTCAAGAAGATGGTCTCGACCATATGCGAACATAGTCTCTGAATCTTCTTGAATATAACAAAAAACTAGAGTATCTCAATCAGTTGATACTGTTTATACCTTATAAACTTTGATTAAAATATAATTAAAGACTTCCACTTAAGAGAACACTATATTTGGCATCACTGAGCGACACATATAGTGTGTCGTTTTTTTTTATCGCTAGTTCTTTTCTTAGATATTCGTTCACTTTGGAAAAAACTTAATCCTAAAAGCTTATCCAAGAAAGGAAATAAAATATATCCATAGCTTGAACTAAAAAAAAAGTTACAAGTTATCGCATAAGTTCTAATAAAACACTACGCTATAATATTTCTTTCTGTATATGTCAAATAGAAACACATCAATACACGCCACTGATGAACGTATCAACGTATCAACATCAATACACGCCACTAATGAACGTATCAACGTATCAACATCTATACACGCCACTGATGAACGTATCAACGTATCAACATCAATACACGCCACTAATGAACGTATCAACGTATCAACATCTATACACGCCACTGATGAACGTATCAACGTATCAACAACAATACACGCCACTAATGAACGTATCAACGTATCAACATCAATACACGCCACTAATGAACGTCTCAACGCTTGAAGTCGAGACACACATTTGCATTGCTACAGCAAACATGACATAGAGTCTAGAAGCAAAGTTTACACAGGTCAACATATTGACATTATGTTATCTTTAATTGCACAAAGGTGTCTACACTTTAAAACCAATGCGTCAACAAGGTAGCCATGGACTGAGCAAATATGACGTCATTTTGCCTGATTATTCATAAATGTTAAATCGATAGAGATAAACAAAAAAATATAATAAAAGTGGTTCTCAAAACGTTTGATTTAAACGTTACTTACAAAGTAAATAAAATGGAATACACAGCGTCAGTGGCGTCGCTAGCGGTGGGTGGTGTGCGGGCTGAAGCGGGCTCCACCAATATGGGGGGGGGGGGGTGACCAGATGTCTGAAACAAAAAATAAAGATTTGGAGCTCATTTTATAGTTGTGTAACAATCAATGAAAGCACGTTAGTAACTCTTTGAAGTCTTTGTAATATGATTTAACATAAGACTAAAGACAGATGTATTTTGTAATTAAGTTTAGAGACACTATCTTCGATAAAGTTCAGTAGGGAATCGGCGACAAAGGCGTTACTATCCCGTTGTTGGAGAGGCTTTTATCCAAAGAAAAGGCCTGGACCGGGAGCTCTTTACCCCAAGTCGTGTCTGAGTGCTCCCATCGGTAACGGCCATGGACTGAGTAGAGGACCCTACCGCGCACAGAGCGCACGGCGCCTCGTTCCTGGTTCCCGATCGTTATAAGTGGGAACCATAGGAAGTTTGCCTCATATTCTTATACTGTTCAGCACTGTTCTGTGCAGGGGCCGCCACTCCAGCTAACTGGACACTGATGTCGGCCCCCTTTGCGGAACGGTGTGGCGGACTTTTTTGGATGCTTACTGGCTTTTTTTCATCCTCACCCCGAGATAAAAAGAAAAACTAACCCAGGGTCTCCTGCCGGGGTCTTGTTCGCTTCCCGTTCTTAGCCTATCTAGTTTGACTACTAGACGTTTCCATGAAGGCGCCACGCTGAGGCGACGCGGGCTGACACTATCAGCTTATCGCACCGAGTGACACCTAACCTTGCGACGCCTCTGCACCATAGCAGCATGTTTAGGGAGACACATACAAGAAAGAAAGTTTGTGTTGTAGATTTAATTGAATAGATCAGGTCCGGAGCGCAAACTGTTTGACCTCAAAGGGCCGTGTGGCTGAAGAAGCCTTACTGCATAGGGCCGTGAGGTTGAAGAAGCCTTACTGCATAGGGCTGTGAGGTTGAAGAAGCCTTACTACATAGGGCCGTGAGGTTCAAGAAGCCTTACTACATAGGGCCGTCAGGTTGAAGAAGCCTTACTACATAGGGCCGTGAGGTTGAAGAAGCCTTACTGCATAGGGCCGTCAGGTTGAAGAAGCCTTACTACTTTCAAAATACATGATTGCAGTTCAGAATACCACTGGACCCCAACCAGAGGCGCTCTTAACGATCCCCAACATTTTATAGTTGGAAGGAAGGGAACCTTACGAGCCCCTCTCAATAGTGGACCCTGATTACCGATTAGCTCAATGCCCCAACTGCCTCCAACATTACGAAGTCCGGTCGTGTTAGAATGATCAGTTACAGAGTGAAGGATCTTACAATGACACATAGTGAGAAAACGATTATGCAGACGTACTAGTGCATTCAATGAATTGATTTTATAGCCCCGAAGATCTTGCATGCGCTGGTTAATAGACCTGTAGATAAAACTGCCTTACACTAGAGTTTATTACAAGAGTGCTTCAATTAAATGCTTTTAAATTTCCAACTATTAAAGAAATGACGCCCACCTGGATCTAGAAATGTTAGAAACTCTTTTGTCAAAAGGCTTTGGCTATAAATCATTAGCCTATGTTTAAAGAGCTGAAAGCTAATCGTGCTAGTAGACACATCTGCACGCGTAGCCAATTTGAAGACAGTATGTTGTGTAAACAATATATGGCATTCTAATTACAATCAATGCATGACTTATAATATGGTTCTGTGTGTGTAGATGTAGAAAATTATGGGGGAAATATAAATATCTCATTCGCAAACGACGCACCAGCGCCACTGGAAGAACACAAAACTTTTGAATTCGAATATAGTTTTTCCCGCACTCTTGTGTTTCAAATTCTATTTATACTAGATCTAAGTTGACCATCAGTCTATTTTTTTAAACTGAATTAAAGAAGATCTTTTTTTGTTGTTGTCTTTTCTCTGATAATTCTGTGCGAGGCACAGTACACATTTCTTTTATTCAAACTCAAGCATAGATCTAGCCAGGGCCGGTCTTAGCAGTTGCGGGGCCCTATGCGAAACTGATTGCGCGGGGCCTAGTCTGGGTGGGAATAAGGATAATAAGTGAAAATTAAGATTTTGTGTAAGAAAAAAAAATCGACTTTACTAAGTTAAAAATTGCGATCTGTACTTTACGAACCTTTTAACCAATGGCATATTTATAAAAGTATAAATAAAGTATTGGAACTTCCGATTAAGGTATAAATTGGCATGAAAGCTGACAATGCCTTTTTTCCTTTTATCACGCCTAGGATTGGCGTTTTCCATAATTTATGTCACCCATAAAGGACAATTTTGTCTATTTTCCTGGAGATTTTAAAAAGTTTTCAGGAGATTTTAATAAATTCAGGTGATTTCCAGGAGTTTTTCGTATATATTTTGCCATTTAATAATTACACCCTGAATTAGCGCGGGGCCTATGAAAGTGCGGGGCCCACTGCGACCGCATTGGTTGCAGTGGCCTAAGACCGGCCCTGGATCTAGCAACTCAACAATTGAATACCACCTAATTGTGATAGAGTCATTATTATTTTGTGTATGTAGGCCTACCAAAAAAATTATTGTTATTATTTTTTTTAATCCTTTTTTTTTGGGGTGGGGGGATGGGGGGGGGGTGGGGGAGGGGTACTCAGTGTTACACATTTCTAAAAGGGGTATGCATGAGTTAAAAGCTTGAGAAACACTGCTCTATAGCTCAGAAGATAAGAAGAAGTTCGGATAACTCTTCCTTGGAAGAACGAAAAAAAAGAAGATTTTGATTTTGAAACCCCTTCCAAAATTTACCATAAACCCCCTCTTCAATATCAAAAAGAGCAAATTATACACTCAAAATTCTATGAGCGTAGCCAAAGGGGTTTTGAGTTTACCCCCCCCCCCCCCTCTCTCTCTCTTCCGTAGGGTTTGAAGCTAAAAAATACCTCTTCAATATAAAAAAAAAGCTAATTACGCACTCAAAATGTTATGAGCGTAGCTAAATGGGTTTTCACTCAGTTTTGAGTTTAAGTTTAACCCCCCCCCCTTCAGCGGGGTTTGAAGGTAAAAAATACCTCTTTAATAATAAAAACAAAGCAAATTATGCACTCAAAATGCTATGAGCGTTGCTAAAACTGGTTTTCAGTTTAAACCCCCTCCAGCGGGGTTTAACTCAATGAGTGCGGAGCGTCTATCCCATAGACGGTCTGTCTGCCCTAAACGCACGGAACGTCTATCCCATAGACGTTCTTACCCTACCTTTGTTTCGTTGCATTTTTAAATTAAAAATTTTAACTAACAACAGTGGAACTATTTTTAATTTATAAAAGAGTTCTTCATCCTTTGTTTACATAGAAATTAGAAGCTTTTGGCTTTATTTAGACATTTATTTATTACTTTTTTTACAATGTAAAAAAACGTCGCCATGACTACGCTAGTCCAAGACACACCCACAATGTTGACTACTGAAGAAACTTTATAATTATTCTAAAAATTATCACAAATAAATAGTAATAATGAAGAATTTGATCTAGATTAGATTCAGGTAGGTCTAAATTGAGCGTATTTATATGATTATATCTATATTATTAGTATTTAGATCTAAATCTATTATTGTCAGTAGGCTAGGTGTAGACTAGTCTGTAGATCGAGATTGACTAGATCTAAGCTTTTATCTCTAGACTTGGACTCTAGATCTGGATATATCTTTAGATCTAGGCTTCTGGTAAATAAAAAGAAAGGAAATGGTATTTCTACATCCAATAATCATCCACTGTGGGCATTTTTTCCCCATTTTCTTTTTTTTTTTTAGTATTGTTTATCTGTAAAAATCTACAACATCATGGCTATGCTTGTCCAAGACACACCCACAATGTTTACTACTGAAGAAGCTTTATTATTGTTTTATTTATACTTCTATGAATTGTAATAATGAAGATCTTGATCAAGATTTAGCATAGGATGAAGCAGACTTGGACATTATTAGCATTTAGATTTAGATCTAGATCTAGTATTGCCTTATATGCTTAGGCTTAGGCCTTAGCCTTAGACTAGGGCTAGGTCTTGAATGTAGATCAAGGTTGACTAGATCTATGCTTTTATCTTTACACCTTTGTAGATTCCTATAGATCTAACCCTTAGATAAATGAAAACAACAGAAATGGCAGATCTAAATCCAATATTCATCCACCATGCTGGGCCTTTTCTTGGTATATTTTCTAGCAATTTTTTTTAGTATTGTTTTTTGGTAAAAATCATCACCATCACTATACTGGTTCAAGTTGCACTCCAAAAGGTTTACTACTAAATAAAAGTAAAATATAAAACTATTCTAAATCCATAATTTATCACAAAGGAACAGTAATAATGATCTATTCGATGTCTAAATCTTAGGTAAAATGAATTAGGATTTTTATTGTCCTTCATCTAGTTAGAGATTTAGGCTTTGATCTCTCGCTAGCCTATGTCTTGCACTGGTCTAGTATTAGAATGAAAGATGTTCTATGCAAATAAAAAGAAGACAAATCTAGATCTATATCCCATTGATTCAAATGTACATAATATTTGAGTGCATTTGGTTGATAGATTTAGTGCTGGTATCTAATGTTATTGATAGTAATGAAAAGCGCAATAATTTTCACTTTTTTTTCTGACTAAAAAACCAGGTAAAAATAATAATATAATCAATGATTCATCATCTTTTATTGACTATTTTATCACATTTCTTTTTGAAAATATCACAAAGGAACAGTAATAATGATCTATTTGATGTCTAAATCTTAGGTAAAATGAATTAGGATTTTTATTGTCCTTCATCTAGTTAGAGATTTAGGCTTTGATCTCTCGCTAGCCTATGTCTTGCACTGGTCTAGTATTAGAATGAAAGATGTTCTATGCAAATAAAAAGAAGACAAATCTAGATCTATATCCCATTGATTCAAATGTACACAATATTTGAGTGCATTTGGTTGATAGATTTAGTACTGGTATCTATTGTTATTGGTAGTAATGAAAAGCGCAATAATTTTCACTTTTTTTCTGACTAAAAAACAAGGTAAAAATAATAATATAATCAATGATTCATCATCTTTTATTGACTGTTTTATCACATTTCTTTTTGAAAATGCTGTAAATAGTCTAAATATGCTGTTTCAACAGTAATACAAAGAACAAAATCTAAATTTAGGTCTCAAAAGTTCTAAAGTTGGCATCCATTTTTTTTTCTGAGTGTCATATTATTTAGATTATAATTTGTATCTTATATTTAAATAGAAAGATGTTTACATTTTCACATTCTCCATTCATTTACCTTTACTTTGATACCAAATTTGTTACTATAGCATCATTGGTACTTAAACAATAAATTTTTGTTTTAGCCATGTTTGGAACATTTTCTTATTTTTAAAAAAAAAGTAGCATTTTTTTGAAAACAAAACACAGCAGTCAAAGAGTTAAAGCTAAAAAATACATCTTCAGTGTAATAAAAAAACAAATTACGCACTCAAAATGCTATGAGCGTTGCTAAAAGGGGTTTTGAGTTTAAACCTCCCTTCAGAGGGGTTTGATGCTAAAAAAATACCTCTTCAATATAAAAAAAAAGCAACGTACACACCAAATTTATTTGAGCGTAGCCAATCCTATTGGGGTTTTTGAGTTTAAACCCCTCTTATACAGATGGCTTTTTTAAAACTTTAAAACCCCTCCAGATGGTTTTGAGTTTAAAATTCCCCTACAGAGCGTTTTGAGGTGGAAAAAAAACCTCTATCTTCAATATTATTCTAAAGCAAACTACAGTTGTTAAGTTCTATTACCGTAGCTAAATGGCGTTTTGAATTTAAAAAAAAACAAAAAACTCCAGAGATTTTTTAGTTTAAATTCCCCAACAGATGATTTTGACGATAAACCTTCCCTTTTCGATATAAAATCTAAAGCAAACTACAGTCACTTAATTCCAAGAGCGTATTCAAGATAGGTTACACATTTCTACCAGTGGCGGGGCTCCATTAATAAAGTGAAGTGAATAGTCATCTGCCGAAATTGAAAAACACTAAATGTGTCTCAACAAACATGGCTAAGACAGATTTTAGGAGTCAGTTATAGAGATCGGGTCTAAATCAAGGAAATCCTATGCCGGACTGGGAGTCGACCCCTTAGTAAGATTGTGACAGAGCGTCGCAAGAGGTTTGCGGGGCATGTTGTCCGTTAAAATGAATCACGCATAAGAAGAGTTGCGATGACATCCTAGTACAACTTGTCGCCACACATTCATGGAGGTCCTCAGAGCATGTGTGAAGAAGCTTCAGACATTGCCAGTGACAGATTTTTATGGAAACAGCTTGCCAGCAAATGCGCCGAACGGCGCAGGAGGGTCTAAGTCAGTAAGAATAGCACATTAGTTTTTGAAAATAAACTTGTTAATAGCAGAAAAATGCACTGTAGATACCTCAGAAAAAAATCCCCCCCCCCCCCGAAAAAAAATCCTGGCTACGCCCATGAGTGGAGTGGATACTTGTTGAGGCCACACCGGCCACCCCGATATCCACGTAACTTTCCCCGCGCTTAAATATGCAAAACAACATGGACAGTGTGTCCATTCTACCGGCATCTCTTGTCACTGTAGTGACTACGTTACTGGACCTTATTCGTCTCCACTCCCTTTTCGTGCCTAGTTCTACACCATGTGTTTTCATATGGCTGCAGGTAAACACATTTCTACTGTTTCTTATATTGGATTATAATTTTATTTAGTAGTTTATGTAGAATATCGCTATCCCCGATTTTCGTTCGTGTTATAATATTTCCATTTTTAGAAAACCAGCATGTAAATGATTTCGTTTATTGAATTGTGTAACTTTACTATACTAGACGAAATAGAATGTTAACTGTCCATCTTGTAAATGCATTTTAAGAATTAGTGTATAGATTTGTTCTATGTAGTCCTCATTGTTATCTTAGTCTTTTTGTATGGAAAGGAAACAAGCGAAACTATTAAAACAATGTCTGTGTTTGTTTTATGAGGAATAACTAATTGATTTGTTTTTAGAGAACTACGTTGTTATTTAGTTTTATAATGTTTCGGGTGTTTCATATCTCTCTTGTGTTCGTATAAGAGATGATTTTTTTACACTATACGATTTTATTTTTTGTTAGATTTTGTATTTAGACTTCGATGTTGTGTGTACAACTTGGTCTAACCATTTAGATTTATTAATTATGTTTAGTTTATGCTCATGTGTAATTATGTTTATTATTTGCCTTTATTGGCAGGTCTTTAGTGTATGATAAAGAGATTGAAATCGGCCTACGAGTTGCCTTCGTCATTTATTTAGTCTTTCTGTGCCAAACCCAACACATATATATGTGTGGAGTGGAGTTACACTATTTAGTTAATGCTTAAGTTACTCTGGTGTGAACGCCCACTTGGCTCACGCTTAAAGACGGCACTAGACGAATGTACCTGTATTTTATCGTGCTCTAGTTTTTAAAAGCTTTTGAGCATTCGTAGCGTTAGGTTAAAATGGACAGCCTTTGATTGTCAACGCTATCGCGTCTTTATCAGGTTTATTTTTAGCTTATGTTTGTAAACAAACGTGATATTACAATTTAAATGCTGAATCATTATGATGGAACAAGGCACAGAAGATAACAGCAGTGTGTAGTAGACTAGATAAAGTATTGTAATATAATAGAGCTATGCAACTTTATGTCACCTTTTTTGTAACGAATCCTTGATACATAGATATTTTAAATGCGTCAATATACTTGGTTATTCAAAAAACAAGAAATACTGAAAACCCGAAATGCGGTATTCAATTATCCTTCAATCTATTCTATATCTTCATTACCAAAGAAGAGTACTTGCAGCCTTTACCTTTAAAGGCAATGAGATAACATGAACAAAATACCTTACCACATCTTTAAAACAACATTACAAAGACAAAATATGAAATGTTTCCTGATATTAAAAAAGTGAAACATTCTTAAAGACAGAAAAAAAGCTTAAAGATTATGTCTACATTAGATTAGGTTTAAGCAGGTTTCCACATTTCTGACGAAAGAGGTGCAGTCATGCAGACCCCATTTCACAAATTAAACTCTGCTTCTTCTTTGTAATTGTCCAGAGTTAAATCGAAGACTTCGAAATTCTAAGTCTAGCCAGGAAATTTTCTCGGGGGGGGGGGAAGTTTTGTGGGGGATTTGTTTTCCTTCTTTACTTACACACATAAACACACATACACGCACATAGAGCAGTGAGATCCATAACAAACAAATATTCACATTTGATCAGACTTAATTATTAAATTTAGAAAGCCTTCAGGATAGAAGACTTTTAGTAAAGTAGAGATTACATATAAAACACTGAACCATAATCTTCAAATGCAAAAACAAAACGCTACGAATGCTCAAAAGCTTTTTAAAACTGGAGCACGAAAGACACACACACACACACACACACACACACAAAGACACATTCATTGTTCCATATGCTAGGACAATGTGTACAAATGCTCCTTCTTTCCTAGTGCTATTAGAGCATGGAATGGTTAGCTTAAGTCGGCCAGGAAAACCAATGTTTAAGTCATTGATTAACATGCATGACTTGATTGACCTAGGGTCACGCGTAGGACGTAATCATCTTTTTGAAGTAGCGTCTGTGTTTCATAAGATGAGAAGAATGCAAAACAACAAGGTAGTTCTACTTTCAAATGATTGAGAATCCTTGACGTTAAAACTTTGACGTAGTCGTACTGTGTGATCTAATCCTCGTCTGTTGTGGTGTTGTTTGTGATAGGAGTTAATGCTCTTGTAATGAGATGTCTTCATTGTGATCGATTATCTCACAGTAATAATCAAAGTAGACCTCTTCGTCACAGAGTTCAATAATGGCAGCTATAGTATTTCGCTGGTTATCACGACATGACCCGTGATAATTTTTTTTGAATGGATTCATTTTAGGCCCAAAGAAAAATCCATTGAAGAAGGCAGGCGCAAGAGACGAAAATTAAATAGACCCGCGTCTTTGTCTGCATTAGATGTGACAAAATATGCAGGTCAAAACCGGGTATGCAAAAATAGTCATGTAAAGTACAGTAAAACACTGCACGAATCCTTAATCTTTATGGTAATATTATTAGACCCACATCCTACATCAAGAGGTCAACAGGTCCGGAGGAGAGGACAAGGATTTGAGAGAGAGGCTGTCCTTGTACGAGGGCAAGGCGACCTTAAATCTCACTGCCCGCTTCCTCTTCCGTGCTCTATGGGAGTAATTCTCAGCATGATTAGTTAACAATGAGATTTCTGATTCGGATTAGAGGCAAGGGAGACAATGCTATAATTCGAAGAATTATTTTGTCTTATCAATGCTTTCTGCTAGTGACCTCCCCTTTCATTATTCTTTTTTTTTTAACCCACGTGACTCGGAATAAAAAAAACCTATGCATGTGACACAATAATTTGCAATCACGGAGTTGAATGAATGCATGAATATCTTACTTCTAGTGCAGGCCAGTTTGTGACCTGTGACCTTTCACTTCGCTTCTTATTTTGATGAAAGTAATACCCTGACCCATCAGAAGATAATTAGTTTTAGGTGGTCAGAGATGGGCTACCAACATTATCGATGGTGTTACTATAATGATAATCAATTCATTTAATGTCTTTAGTCTGTCGGTATTTAAGAATATATGTAAGACCTATCTACTCAAAACGTTTTAGATAGTCATTTTAGCTCTCGTGTTTATTTTTTAAATGGTATTTATTTTTCAAACGTTTCACGTTGAGCCGACATTATAAGTTTCATAACAGTAGGACCTACTCTATAAATTAAATTATTATTATTATCAGGGCCAGATTTAAGGAAATGCTAGCTGGGCTACAGCCCGGGTCTTCCACGTAAAAGGGACTCCAAAAAGAAAAAGAAATTTTTTTTTTCCTAACTTTTTTTTTTCGAATTTTTATGGCTGGCAAAAAAATCTCGTAATTAACAAGTGTACTCTTATAGCATTTTATTAATAAATAAATATAGCTCCAAGTTTACGACAGTGTGTCTACCAAAGGATTTACCCTCGGCAAACTCCAAAATGTAAAATTTTCAGACTAAAATCTGTATATCAAATATTTAAAAAAAAATGAAAATGAGATTTAAATGTTCAAGAACTCCATTTTATTCTTCTAAAATACCGCCTACTTTTAGATATCAGTATTTCCATAAATGGGTCTTTATTAAAGCTTGTGAAAAGTTGTAGTTGCCTCCACCAAAATTTTTATTCCGGGCTCCACACACTTAAATCTGGCCCCGATTTGTATCATTCGAGAAACAGTCAAATTATAACAGGATAATGTCTGTATAGGTTTTGGAAAATAGGTCTATGTAGTTTGCAACAGGGTTTGCGTGGCCATGTGAAATACTGTATTAATCTTCGGACAGTCAAATAAAAAACGGTTCAACTCACCAGCTAGTGACGTGTCATAGAAGACAGAGCAGACGCAAGGCAAGAACGACTGGTTAACATGGTACATACATCTAAACCTACAACATATGTCACAGGGCTGCTAAGTATAGTCATTGCCTGTTTGTGTATCCGCTGTGTTGATTTGTTAAGACTTCTCTTGTTAAGACGTTGCCTAATATTTCCACTGTGTCTTAAGTTACGTGTTAATTCCAGCGAGCATTGTGTGTGTGTGTGGGTCTGTGTGTCGAGAAATTGATTAACGTCCCTTTTATGTGTAAGAAAAAAAAAAACGTTTCAATCAATACCAGCTGTGCACTGACTAGATGTGTATAAAGGCTAAAAATAACTTGATTTGAATAGTTCATTTTTTTTTAATTTTATTTTTAATTCAGTGGGTGGCAATGGAGAAGCTCCATTGTTCATTATTGTGTCGTGTAGATCGAGGGCCGGATTTCAGTATTTGGAGGCCCCGGGGTAGAAATTTTATGGAGGTATCTACAATTTTTCGAAAGCTTTAATAAAGATCAACTTATGAGTGAAAATATGTATATCTAAAAGCATGCTATGTTCTAGAAAGAAAAAAAAATAGAGTTCTTTTAAATGTAATCTCGCTTTCTTTTATTCTTTTAAATTTAATATGTACAATTTTTTTTTTTCTTTTTAGTTGTGTGGAAAGTAAGGCCTTTTGTAGATGCACTGTCGTAAACCAGGAGCTTTATTCACTTATTCCAAGCATGATACAATTACCTACACTTCTTAATCACGGCATGTTTTGATTGCTGTATAAATTTAAAAAAAAACTAAAAGTTTCTGACCTGTTGAAATTTGGATATTTTTATCTCTATTCTGGAGGACCCTTTATTGTGGAGTCCTCTATGCCTGCTCTCCATTATTTTTCTATTTTGCTCGTTTTCATCCTGCAAACAAAAAAGAACAACTGTTTTGGTCCGCCTTTGCCCTCTTGAAGTTACCCAAAACAAACGCCCCCCCCCCCCCTTTTTTTTCAAACCACTTCGTCTTTCTGGCTCGTCAGTTGACGCCGATACAAATATCGTCACCCTTCCTTATAAAAACACAATAGTCCCTCGACACTTTTTTTGCTCGTCAGTTTTCAAGCCCTTCTAAAATACCTTTGGTTTCTATTCTTCTATAGGACAGACATTCCCCTTCACGCTTCTTTAAGTCCATACATACATGCGTTCACATGTGGTATTGTTTATTTCAACCAAGTGCGATTGAGTCTTTATGAAACGATACGTTGAGAGGCGGCTCCTCCTTAGTTTCATGACAAAGAAATAAAGCCCAGCGAGAAATGAACATATTTTGTATACAAATGAAAATCTTATTACAAAAACTTTATCAACTCTGTCTGGTAAAAAGTTTGTACAAGTTATTTCTCCCATACCCGTTCTCAAGAGCAAGTTGAATTTGTGCACAATTATTTATTGGCATAGAGAAGACATGAATTAAAAAAAAAAGAAATTAACCAATAGGTGAATTAATTACTGGTAATTAATTATTTTGTTTAATACCAACAAGGGAAACTAATCCTTCAGTATTCACAGTTATGGCTAAATTTGTAAGTATTTTTTCCCTAAGATAATTGTTAACGCTATTTATTTAACACACATTCTCTGATAAAGTCGATACTTTAAACAACTATTTACTGCACCTAACAAAACATGAATCAATAAACAAATTAACCAATTAGTCAATTAATTGTTTTGTTAGATATCAAATAAGTGAAATAACTTCTACGTGATTGAGAGATACAGTTGTAAGTGCACAGTTTTCCCTTGTAGAAAAGCTTGGTTTTTCTTTTTTATTTAAATGATTTGTAAGAAAATATGTTGCTTGTTTTTATATTTAAAGTTTATTTTTGGCTTGAATATTAATTGACTAAAATGAATACCTGGAAGTTTGATCTAAAAACATTTATTAAACTCTTTACTTTGGAATGCCGCAAATATTCAGCAAATGTTTCACAGCAATTACCAGTTACACAAATGCAAATTTTTTTTTTTTTAAACTATGACAATACTGTTGCATGGTGACATAAAAAGATACTTAGGCAAACATTGACCTAACTATAAAAAGTCTGTCACCAATTAATATATGTAGTACATTTAATAACAAATGTTAATAACTCATGAATTAACGAGTAACCAATGAAAATAATGTAACTGGTTTGAATTCATAAATTACTAGTAGTTGTTTGTAATGAAGTCTATTAAAAAAATCAGCTGTAAATAGTTGGGAGCAAATATTAAGAGTCAACCCTGAGGAAAAATGAGGAGCCGATGGCCCATGGCCAGCTTACAGCTAATAATGCTTCACCCTGGCAGAGCCTGAGACGCTGCTGATAATACCAAACTGCATCGGCAACTGCTGTTTCCCTGGACATATCAGCTGCATGGAGAGGGGGAGACTGCTGCTTGGGGGGCATCATTGCAACCATAACAAATGCCCAGCATTTATTTCCTTATTTGTACGAGATGATTTTTAGTTGCTTAGTGAATGCAAGGAGCCATTGTCAAAACTGTAAGACTTAAGAGTGAAATGAATATGGTCAGCTTATTGACCCATCATAATAATTCCATTTTTTCCAGCTTATTGACCCATCATATTTATAGTTCTAGTTCTATCCCTTAGTCTGTTGGACCGTTGGGGCACCAGGCAAGATTTGTCGACCGTCTTTCTCCATTCCTCCCTTTTTTTTGCCTTGATCAGAACCTCTCTCAATGGCAGGCCTGTCCATTCTTTAATGTTGTCCTCCCATCGCTTTTTCTGTCTGCCTCTTCTTCTTTTTCCTGGCACTGTTCCCTGAAGAAAGGTCTTTGCGAGCCCCGTAGATCTTGTAATGTGGCCAAAGGTTTTAAGCTTTCGTTTTTTCACAATAGTAAGCAGGTCGTCATGAGCTCCGATCGCTACAGTAACCCTGTCTCTGATTTCTTGGTTTGTGATGCGGTCTTTGAATGTGATGCCTAGGATCCTTCTGTAGCATCTCAATTCCATTGCTAGGATCCTCCTCTCAAGCTCTGCATTCAACGTCCACGACTCGCAAGCATATAAAAATGTGGCCATGACCAGAGAGCGCATCAGTCTAATTTTGGTGCCGAGGGCTAAGCCCTTATCTTTCCATATTATTTTAAGTTTTGAAAGGGCTGCTGTGGACTGTGCTATTCGAGCCAATAATTCGGGTTTTGTTCCCTCATCTGAGACAATAGCTCCGAGGTATTTGAAGCTGTTAACACTAGTTAGCTTTTCACCTCCAATACTGATGCCTCTTTTAAAGCCCTGATGGCTATTGGTCATAATTTGAGTTTTTTCGGCATTTATTTGCATGCCATATGCTGCAGAAGTCTTGTCAATGCGCATCACCAGGTCAGCTAGTTCTTCTTCTGTCCCTGCTAGGCCGTCAATGTCATCTGCGAAGCGCAAGTTAGTAATTCTTCTTCCTCCAATGCTAACAGTACCTTCATAGCCCTCGAGGGCATCTTCCATTATCCTTTCAAGGAAGATATTGAAGAGTGTTGGTGACAGTAGGCAGCCTTGTCTTACTCCAACTGTGGTTTTGAACCAGTCCCCAATATTATTGTTGAAGTACACCGCACTGGTGGCCTCCTTGTAGAGGTTCTGGATAACTTTGATTATGTTTTTATTAATGTTGTACTTTTCCATTGTCGCCCAGAGTGCTCCGTGCCATACTCGATCGAAAGCTTTCTTGAAATCAATAAAGACATGGAAAAGATTCTCTTGGTGTTGGAGATATTTCTCACAGAGTATTCTGAGGTTTAGGATTTGCTCTGTTGTGCTGCGACCTTGTCTAAAACCTGCTTGTTCTTCTGATATGATGTTGTCTGCTATCGGTTTTAGCCGGTTTAATATGATTTTTAACAAAACTTTGCTGGGGTGACTTATGAGGCTGATGGTGCGATAGTTTTGACAGAGTTGTAAGTTGCCTTTCTTTGGAAGGGTTATTATGAGTGATTGGGTCCAGGGTTTGGGCCAATCTCCTGATTGCCAGATCTTGTTGCAAATCATATAGAGTGCGTTTATCATAGTTTCTCCTCCCGCCTGAAGAAGTTCGCCAGGAATGTTGTCAACTCCGGCCGATTTTCCCTTTTTCAGGGCTTTTACTGCTGCTGCTACTTCCGAGCGAAGAATCGGATAGTCGTCAATGTTGGAAACTGTCGGGACATTTAGTATCTCTGGATCTCCTGAGATTTCAAAGTTATACAACTCTGAACAGTATTCCGTCCATCTTTTCAACACATCTTTGTCTTCGGTTAAGCATTTGTTGTTTTTGTCTTGTATTGTGTTGGTTCTTCCATGCTTTGAAGTAGTGAGGTCCTTTACTAATTGGTACGCTTTTTTGCTGTTGTTTCTATTAAGTCCCTGTTCAATTTCTTGACACTTATTCTCTATCCACTTTTTCTTCGCTTCTTTCATTCCCTTTCTAATCCGTTTGTTGACGCTTTTGTATTCTTGGACATATTTTGGGTCGGACAGCTTTTTCCCTTTAAGCTCCCGTCGCTTGTCACAGAGTTGGAGTATATCCTCTGTTACCCAGGGTTTTTTGGGCGGGCGGAGCTTCCCTAATATTTCCAGGGCTGTATCTGTGACTGCTGTGTTTAGCATATTGACTTGCGTATCGATATCCTGGTCATTGGAGTCCAAGATGTTGAGGGCTGCAAAGCGTCCTCCTACTTGTGCCTCGAATATGGCAGCCATATTCGAGGCCCATCATATTAATTCCATTTTTTCCATCTAAAAAAACACATGGTCATAATAGGTGGAACTGTGGAAGGACTCAACTCTCAATAAGATTCCATTATATCAGATGGGTATTTAAACACACAGTTTGCATCTCAGCAGCAAATAAGATAATACAAATATCTCAGCAATGAAAACCTTTTTTTTTTTTACAGCTCTAATGTTTAGGTCAAGACAATAAACATTTCAAATTGTAAGGTTGAGTTGATTATAAGAGTCTCATTAATGCTAATGAACAGTTTCTTTTTCTCTTTCTAAATACAAAATATCAAATCTCCCCTCTCAGCATGTATTCAACAAAGGTACCAGACCTACATTGCAGCTAGTAGGCTACATTAACATGCTCTTGATTTCTGGGGCAATCCTATGGGTTCATGATTGGAGTTACATGATCCTTTATTCATCCCATAGAGGATGACCCTTTTTTTTAATCCTTGTTTAATGCGTTTGTAAAAAATTGTGCTTAAGCCTTTCAGTAAGCTTTTAAATATAAACTATGTTGCAACAAGGCATAAATTAAATAATGATTCCATCAGAAAAGTATTTGAGTGTATCTAACAAGCTACTTTACAAGTAAAATGTAAATCTATACAACACTATTAAAATGTACATATATATCATGCATTTAAATTAATATAGAAACATAGATTCACATTGGGCTAGGAAGAGACAATATCACAAAAGAAACTCCATAAACTCACAAGATCTGTAACAGAAATCCTATCAAATTTTTATTTTATTTATAAATTATCAGTTGTCCTTTAGTATCTGTTTAAGTGAAAAACAGTTTCCCTTTCAGAACCTTGCAATCTAAAGGCAGGTGATGCACAGGTCATCTGATTCTTTGGCCAATGGTTAACCAGCAGGGTGTCATGTAGCCAGCACAACGACCGACCACCTTTACTTTCCCCAACAAAAGTCAGATACTCATTAGAGTTGGGTGGATTCAGGTGCACCCTAAAAATCCAAATCTTCAGAGTTTTGAACCCAGGACCCATAGGTTCAGAAGCCAAACACTTAACCACTTAGCCACTCAAGCCCCAGTATCTATTTACACATACAAAAAAATAATCATGTGAACTTTATTGCACTAATTATTGCAACGTGGAAGGGAATGTTAGGGGTAGGTGGAATGTTCATATCACTAAGTACTCAATGTCCCTCAATGGAATTAAATAATGGTGTGAAAGTCCTGTTTAGATACTTTGATTTAGTTATAACTTTGTTTTAGTTTACATAGTTTGGATATTCCTTCAGAATTGAGATTATTACACCCCAGCCCAAACCTCCTGTAGGACAGTGAGGAATAGCCAAGGGCAGGACCAACAAGAGAACAGCCGAGGGTTGTTTAAAAGTTTTAGTATAAAAAAGGACAAAGAAATAGACAAAATATTTTTTTTCTCGTAAGTCTAGTCAACTAATTTGAATAGACCAGCAAAACAAAACAAAACAAATAGCAGCTGGAGAAAGTCAACTTTTAAAAAGCTTTTTTGTTATTGTTTGCTTATAGCCAAGTTTCTCAAACTGTGTTCCGCAGAACCTTATAGATTGTGTTCCCCGAGGCTTGAATAGGTGTTCCATGAACTACAGGAATAATTAACTATTAGGCCACCATGTGAATTAATCTCTCTAAAAAAAAAAACAAACAAAAGTGTTCCAGTAAATACTCAGATTGTGCGAAGTGTTCCGTTACAGAAAAAGGTTTGGGAAACACTGGCTAATAGAATTTATTATTTTTTCTGATACTATTTCATGAAACTTAAAATCATATAGAGCTTATATCTATCTCATACACATATTATTAAATGTTTCCTTCAAAAAAAAAAAAAATCGAGCATGTGATATACGGTTCATCAATAACATTGATAAATGTTTAATCATTTTTATTTTAAATGTTTTAGGGGTTCTTTAAGCAGTGACAAATACTAATTACCTGTCCATAACCTACTTCAGAATTACGGGTTGACAGTGGGCAGGGTTTGAATGCAGAACTATTGTAATGACAGTCCAAAGTGCACACATCACCCGGCAGCCATTTATAATATCACAAATACCTAATATATAATATTTAAGTTACGTAACAATACATGTTTTATTTTTACAAATAAGCATAAAAATGTACACATTTTCAGCTTAAAAATATATTACAATAAGCTTTCAATTATGCTTGTTCACAGCAAGACATTGTGAAAGACAAGGAATTGTAGTTTATGTGGAGGGAAGGAAATACTTTGTTCCAACAGATACTTGTACATTTGAAATGTTCACAGATGTTATGTTTCAATGTCTGCCAATGTGTAACAATCAATTCACACTTATTCAATTACATTTCATATGTTTTAAATAGAATGCCATGATAACTATGCACAATAAGGAACTTTGACAACAGACATAAATATTTCTTGTAATTATACTCATTGTTGCAAATCACAAATTTCATACTACGATTTAAAAAATAAAAAGAAAAAAAAATAAATCAAACAAACATTGCAGATTCATAAGTGTAGATAAATTTTGATATTGTTAGCATGTTAAAATAATTTCTTATAAAACATTACATATCTTAATACATAATGAAGATAATAACACAAAAAAAAAAAGAAAAAGAAATGCAGACAAAATTATATACATTTTGTGTACCGTAATTACAATAAGAAAAAAAAAACAAAAAAAAAACAACTGACTACTCACATGAAGATGGTTAATAAATAGCATTTGATGCCATTTTGTTTTGATCTATATAATAAAAATGAAGCTAATTGCGTTTTTTTTTTTTTACTAAATTAAAAATACCTAGACAATTTTAACTTTCATACACACGCTTCTATATCAACAATACTCTATTACTGCTCTAGTTTTTATTCTTTTTTACAGGGCCATATTAAATTTCCATTTGTAGTTTACATAAACATATGCAAAAGGTTAAGTTCTTCATATAAAAACTAAAGCTTAGATATAAAACCATTTGTGTAATCCTAATACTGATACACACAGTTTGTAGATAATCCAATAATCTGGACTTGTAGTTGACTTTCCTTATAGAAAAGGTTACAAGCAGTTCATTTCCTTAAGGAATATAAGTCTCTGAGATTTTGAAGCTATTTATAGGATCAAGGGAGGCTATAGGTACAACTCACACTTTATACATTTCAGTTATATACATGGTATAAACAAAGAACACAATCAAGCAACTTTTTAGTAGATATACTGCGATTGTTGGTCATTTTCTAGATTGACATTTCTCTGACCTCTACGAGTGGAATCATAGGAGGTGTATGGTGCTGGAGTGTCTATAGTCTCCCCTAACAGCTCATATGTGCCCCTGCCTTTATACAGGCAGTAATGTTGGACCATGAACAGGATATCAAACAGGATGGAGAAAAGTCCCAGACCAAATTTGGTTGGATCACCAAATATAGAGCCCCAGTCATCTGGTGGAAAGAAAATAAAATGTCTGACCTTCAGTCAAGTTTCCAAAAAGTTAAAAAAAAAGTAACAATAATAAAATAATAGAACACAAAATGAACTCTCAATGACATTTACAAATATTTAGTTATATATATATATGTAATATATATATATATATAATATACATATAAATATATATATATATAATTATTTAATTTAATAATTACTTATTAAAAATAGTTATGCAAGTGTGATTAAAATAGCTTATTATTATTATAACATCTTTTCATTGTTAGATGATTCTACTTTATCATTGCAGCTGAAAGAAAGCTTCTTTGTATTCATTTTTATTTTATATATAGTTAATAAAAGTGTTTTTTTGTTTGTTTTCAGCAAACCCCTGTCACCCCTATTCTAAAAGGCAACTATGTCCACTGTTAAAGTTTAAAAAACAAAATAGCTTTATCCTATTCCAGATTTAATTGTATAAACAAACAGATAAAAATAAAATTTCAAAAAAAGAACATGTCTGTGTATATTATTTATTACAAAAAAATTATATGATTTAAAATATGGCAAGTAGAGAACATTTTAAAAAGTATTGCACAAATAGTAGGATATTGCACTAAGCAAGAAGATGATGATGATGATTATACTAGATAAAAGTAAGGGTTTAAAGCTTAATGCTGCTCAGTTCACTAGTGCTGATTTGTATCCTATAATCTTCTATTCTCTCATAGTAGCCTTGAGTCTTGTACAGGCAATAGTGTTGAGCAATAAATAAGATATCAAACAAGACTGAGAAAACTCCTAGGCCAAATTTGGTCGGGTCACCAAAAATTGAGCCCCAATCATCTAGTTAAGACAAACAAAAAAAAAAAAAGGTAGAAACTAGCAAATCTTCATCAAACAAAGCTACATTATAGATAGAAAATACACAATCTCACAAGAGCACCAACTTGAGAGAACATCTTGCTCATTTAACTATTAATGCATAATAATGAAGTTGGGTCATCACATTTATTTATCCCTTTTGGAACAGAAATGTCTCAGCTAATTGGAAAAACCTTGGAAGACAACAGCGTTCAGCAACACAAGACACGTAGGTATTAGACTCCAGCTCCGGCCGAATATCATTTTTACTATTCGACTATATTCGGCTCCGGACGAATATCAAAAAGTACTATCTGGTGCACCCCTAGTAGTAACCTAGTTAAACCTTTGCAGACAAAGAGGCCTTAGGCCTTGGCCACTAGAAGGAGATAAATCTAGCTGTACAATGAAGCAGCTGTATCTAGGTTATCACTATAGGCTGACTAGTGTAAGCCTGGTACATACATTGTACAACATCAATCACTTGGACACTTTACAAGATCAATCAACCTTTCAAATACAAAACAACTGAACAAGATAACATCAATAGTGTATGGGTGTGGGAAAAACATTCATGGATCAAAACAACAGATAATACAAAGTTGGTTTTTTTTTTAAGGAAAATAACCTAACTTTTATATTTCTTGCCATATTTTAAATCTTTATACTTCTTTTTTTTTTTTCATAATATTTTAATTTTGTTAAGACTTGATATCTGTTAAGTTATAATGGCACTTACCACTGTTATAAGACAAAAGGAACATTTGCAGTAGACTCAGTGATCCACCAGTAAAATCCAAAAGGACATTGCCAATGCTCCAGCCATCAGTACTCTTGCGTCGAAAATTCATATAAGCCTAAAAATTTTTAAATAAAAATGTGTAAATATTTAATTAAAATATTCAACAAAAATTATTGGAAAAAAAAAAGATTTATAACATAAGATCAACCCAAACAAAAGCACTGTGTTAAAGAAAAATAATTATTTACGCTACACTGTTAATGGAATGTGTCCATAAATCTAGTTGTACAGTGAAGCAGCAGTAACTAGGTTATCACCATAACTCAGGCTGACTAGTGTAAGAATAGTATTGTCAATCTAATGTCAGTGTCTACAATGCCTCAATATCATTCATCACAACCACTCAGCATAAGCAACACTCTGTATGCAAAAGAGCTTACAGCTCAGAAGTAAAAAGTTGGCCCAATGAAGAAGAATGTGTTCGGTCTTCATTAAACAAATATGACTGACACCATGACGCGTAGGACGTAATCATCTTCTTTTTTGAAGTAACGTCTGTATTATATAAGACATCAAGATTCTCATCAGTACTAGTGTTAACGCTGCCAACAAAAGATAACAGTAGAAAATAAAGCCTTGAAAAAAAAAGGTCTGAAAGAAAAAAGAAAAGAACTTAGATGATGCTCTAACACTTAACAAAATGTATGGCCCAATAACGAATAAATCCATTTGTCAACTTGCCTTACACAACATGAAACTTAGAATATAGGATATGAATAAACTCAGAAAAACAACAAGACTGTGTATCAGAAAAAACTGCAGGGCCAATATCTTTTTCTTGATCAAGATTGCATATTTTATTTTCCCAGGATGTAGCTTTCTGTTTTTGATGGACTCATAGCCCCGAACTTAACCACAGTAGGTGAATTATATTCTAACATATAAAACTTTAAAGTAACTTCTTTGTGAACCAATTTAAACATAACTTTTATTACCAAGTAGAAAAATTTAAGTTGAGATGAAATTAATGTAGTAGACTCATGTAATACCTAATAAAATAGTATTTTGAACAAAAAACAATTCTCTACATAACTAACCCCCCACCCCAATAGAAAGCAAAAAAAAAAATGGATCAAATTTCAATAATTAAGGATAGTTCTAGACAGCAGCGTCAAAAGCCTTGAAACTAATTTCCCACAAGGAAATATCCCTGTCTACTGAAGACACTCTTACCTGTGGTATATATTTAATAAGTGTCACTCCCAGCTTGATATAAGAGAAGTAATACAAGTAGGTCAACCAGGTGATGGTATGTGTCAAGGTGACTACGAGAGAGGCCAAAGCAAAAAGCCATGCGCCTGTAACCAAGGCGATACAAATTTTGGACACTTTTTGCCCTCCTTTCTGCAAGATAAAAAAAAAAAAAATTTCACAATAATAATCTAAAAATTATTAACTAACGATACAATTAATCTTGGCAGAAAGGTCAGAGATGTAGGGTTAACAAAAACTGATGTATACAGGCCGATCAATATTTTAAAAGTACAGTATAGGTATTACATGCTGGCACTTATAATCTGTACTCATTTTTATATTTTATTAGTAATGGAGGACAAGTAGACAAATTTTGGTGTAAATTTAAAACAAATCATTTTAAATAACATTAATTTTTAACCGTCAGCCAGAACTTAATAAAAGTCCTTAAGGGAATGGGAACGCTGTACACTCACAGTATCCCCCTGAACACTGACAACGATTTCTCTCAGGGGATAAATGTGGACTGGAAGCTAGGACAATACTGGAACGCCTAAAAGATGCCCTAGACAAAAGACTAAGACCAGTACAGGCTGGATTTGGCAAAGAGAAATCATGCACTGACCCCATTGCTACACTATGTTTTATCATAGAACAATCTATCGAGTGGCGATCTCCCCTGTACATGACCTTTGTCGATTTTGAGAAAGCCTTCGACAGTATTGACAGAGACACAATCTGAAGACTGATGAATCACTATGGAATTCCAGCAAAATTCATCAATATCATTAAACAGTTATACGATGACTCATCATGTCAAGTAATACACAATGGTAAGCTGACCAACCCTTTTCAAGTAAAAACAGGAGTAAGACAGGGATGTATGCTTTCGCCCTTGATATTTTTGCTGGTGATTGATTGGGTCATGAGACAGACAGTCTTAGATAATAAAAGCGGCATACAATGGAAACTAACATAAAATTTAGAGGACCTGGATTTCGCTGATGACATCTGCCTCCTCTCCCATAAACAACAAAATGCTCAGACCAAACTGACCAGACTCTCAGAAATAGTGAAAAAGACTGGACTTCTAATCAACAAAAAGAACAGATGTTATGAGGATCAACAACAGACAAGAGAACCCAATCGTGCTACAGGGAGAAAATATCCTTGATACAGACCACTTCACTTATCTTGGAAGTAGAGTTAGTAAAGATGGCGGAGCGGATTATGATATACTAATTCGGATCAATAAAGCTAGGTCTGCCTTTTCAACTCTTCAAACAATCTGGCACTCTAAGGCACTACATAACAAAATACGAATCTATAATACAAACGTTAAGTCTGTCCTTCTATACGGTTCGGAAACTTGGAGAGTCACTAAAACAAATATGGAAGAGCTCCAGACTTTTGTTAACAGATGCCTATGCCGGATATTAGGAATTAGGTGGCCAGAAAAGATAACTACTATCGATTTGTGGGAGAGAACTAGACAAAAGCCCATAGCCCAAGACATCACAAAACAAAAATGGAGCTGGATAGGACACACCCTGCGAAACCAGCTACCAATGTTGCAAGGCAGGCACTTGACTGGAACCCACAAGGAAAGAGGAAAGTGGGCAGACCCAAGCAAACCTGGAAGAGGTCAGTCATCAGTGAAGCTGAGGGTACTAGAATGACATGGGAGCAGATGAAGAAAGGTGCTCAGAACCGAGTTCGGTGGAGAGGTGTGGTTGCGGCCCTATGCTCCCCTTGGAGTACACAGGATTTTAAGTAATTAGGAAGCTCTTCAACCCTATCTCTGTTCATCAATGAATGTGAACACAACTTGATCGGATTACACCACATACACACAGTGTGAATTGCCAAGTTTTTACCAAGCTATATGTAAGGGATGGGGCACATGAACCACTGAGAATTTGATCTTTTTCTTATTCTGTGGAAGGACTGCCACTCCAGCCAATGGGACACTGATGATGGCACCCTCATGGAATGTTATATGAGAATTTTTGGACTGGGCTACGGGGTCTTAGATGAATTAGCACCCCAGGACTTGGATATTAACACACTGCATGAGTTAGTAACTACATAGGGACCAGTTTCACAATTAGTTGTTTTCCTATCAGCTTAACACTAAATGGGCCCCAAGGAGCTGGAATCCTTGGACCAGTTATACCAGATTGGCTTACCTCATAGACTATACACTGAATGATTGTCAAGATCGTTACAAAAACTGCATGTAGTGTGAAGATGACATCGTTAAGTTGTACAGGATTTATGCCCCTCGGATGCTCTTTAAAATACTGATTCTGCAAAAGTCAAATAACATTTTCAAATGAGTATACCGGTACTCATTTCCCAATAACATTAAAAGAACAAAAGATATTCCATAATTAGATTCATTATTACTATTATAATATTTTATTCACTTTGTATTATGTGTCACCCATGCTCCAACAGCATGCTCAGTGTGCTCTTGTTAAATCTCTTTAGTAGACATGTGAGGTGGAGGCTTACTTAAAAGAAAGTTTCTGTGCTGCCTTTGGGTTCTCCACCAACACAATTTAGCCCTATTCAAATCACAAATAAATATGCCTCGACTACATCAGGTTTCAAGACCCATCATTATATAGCTAAGCAGTTTATGACACCCAGCCACACATCCGGTCAATGATGTATCAAAAACATCACTTATAAATATTAGGGATAGCGTCTAATTTTTTTAATTTAATAAGTAACTAATGTTCATTGCAATACCAAGTGTCCCATGCAATGCATGATTGAATCACGTTAATTTTTTTCTGGAAACAGCTGCTTTTACTTTCCACATTAACAAATCATGTACCACATATGGTTAACTGAGGGATGTACCCTAAACCTAAATTTAAAAAAAATACCAGCCTCCTCGTACTTCAAATGTATATAAAACCTTTTAAAGTGTCAGCTAAAGGTTTTATCATTCATGTATTCAGTACATGGTTTTAAATTTCACTTTAATCTTAACTTACTTGAACTTCATCCACCCAGTACATGCCAACGTTGAAAAATCCATAGGCTAAGAATCCAGTAATATTGTAGCAAAGAAAATCAAAATTCAGGCCTACAACACTGTGGTAAATCAAAAAAATCTACAAGTTAGCAGATTAAATCTTTTTTTTTTTTTAAAGAATTGTATATGAATGAATAAGCTATTACCTAAAATCTAATTACATCTTTTTGAAGGAGCGTGTATGTACTTTATTAGTAAGAATTCTTATTCAATATACAAATTACAATGTAAACAGTAGGTATATAAATGTATGTCCTTTATTGCAATCAAAACCATTAGACCAATCTTAATGAAACTTGACATGAAAAATCCTAAGATAATAGAGGTGATCTAAGAATAGGTAAAGTTGCCCTACAACAAGATTTAGGTCAATGAAGAATCCTGATATAGATTTTAACTACTAAAAAAACATATATAATATGCCTTTAATTATATAACAAAACAAAACAAAAAAAATTAAGACCATAAAAACTCGAGCAAAGTCAGGTAAAAACATAGCTAGTAAATGGGTAAAAATAAAATTGCTAACCTTTTTCTTTTCCAATTGATGTAGACTTGTGGATAGAATGAAACAGACCAGGCCACAAAGTAAATCCAACCTATGACTGCATTGACTATCACCAACACAGAGTTGTGGACAATATCAATGCGTATAAATGTTTTCTCTATGCTAGAGACAAACAAAATTTTACAACATTAATAAATTTTAAATATTGATAAGAAATTATAATTTATCTACATGTACTACAGAAAAATAACTGACAAGCACCAGCCTAAAATTTCCACAAAAGTTATAGCAATATTTTGGTTGAAAAAAAAAAAAAAAAAAAAGGCAGCTAGGTCGTTAATTTTAATATTTCATTGTTTAAAAAATCCACTAACTCTCTAATCTCAGGAGAGGAAGAATTCACTCCAAGTATTGTGTGTCCAGCTTGCTTTCCTTTAATGACCACTGTCCATTTTATATGTTCCCCAGACACCACAATACCCTCCAGTGGCTCAATATACTCAGTACTCCCTTCTTGCTTGTCATCGTAAGTAAAATTCAAGACTGCACTTCCATTCAATTTGTCACTAAAAACAGAGATATGATAGAGCTTTTATTGAAAACATTTTAGGAGGATGATTACAAAAAGCTGCATAAAAAAAACAGACATTGTCAAAATGTATTTAACTTAATCTTCAATCTTAATAACAGAAGAATGTGACTTATTTTTTTTTTTACACTGCAATAAAAAAAGCACAGGAAACGTAGTCGTGAGGCTAAGTATGCTTGAACTAGCTATCTATGAAGGGGGCTCGAGGTGCAACACCCAACTCAAGCAGAGTTGTGTTTGCTGAGCGCCTAAAGGCAGCACGGAAAAACCTTCTCCCAGATATCCCCCCTCCCACGGGTTCACAAATGATATTGGACCATAGTGCTCTGAGCGTGCTGTAAGCATGAAAGTAGCGAGCGTCATATATCTATATAAAAAAAAGGTAAAATATAAAAAAACTTAAAGAATTAAACTGAGTGTTATACATATCAGATGGTTATAAAATTAAGCATACATTTTTACCTTAATGACAATGTAACATTGACACTTTCACCTATTTCAATGTCAAGGCTATCTGTAGAAAATTTTGCTGTAACATTATGACCTAGACACAAAGAAAAAAAAAGACAACTTATATTTCAGCAATGAGTGTGTTTAATTTGAAAGATTAATTCAATGTTGTCAAAAGTATAGATTCTACTTTGCTTGATAATAGTGATTCAACTTTGTATCTTATTTTTTGTCAGAACTATTCACATTTTTGACATGCAAAGATCCAAATAATTAAAATTTATGCAAATGTGTAAGAATAAGTAAAGTAACAAAAAAAAAAAAGGTTTTAAAAGTCAATTCCTCCTTTATGAATCTGATGGTGACCCGCAATTCCTCATTCTATTTATCTCTTATAATGCTTCACTATTGCTAGGAATCTTTCCAATGAGATTTGCGCAATCTTCTATTAACCGTCGAGCTAATGATTTTACAAGGGCATGTGGATGGGTACTTCTACATAAGATGGTGTATAAAATGTTTATGTACATCTATTGATCTACTTAACCCTTTACTGAATACTAATCAAAAGTTAATTAGATAACTTCCAAAAACAGTGGTTTGTGTATTCAAGACTGTTTCAAGGTGACCAATAAGGGTGGGCTTTTGTTAACTCTTTATCTTTTTAATTATTTTTCATGTTCAGATATAATTTTTTATTTTTCATATTTGTGTATATACTATCCTGTTATGATTAAACTTCAATAGCATTTTTGTTGGTAATCATAAAACATTATTTTTGGTATAGAATTATAGGAGAAAGCATACTTTATTTATATAAATTATAACACAAATTCAAGTTTATGAAGTTTATCCTTGATAAGGTGATGCAGAACTTTGTCTAGTAATCAAGCTATTAATAAAGATTAATTCTCAAACATTATTTTATATCCAAATATAATAGACCTAGACTAGAATATCTAAAAATATTGATATCTTATAGATTTAGATCTAGTATCATCTAGATCCATATAGTTTAGATAATGTTCAGTAATGTCTCTCTAAATTAACTAAATATATATTGATAATCTATTATTTTATGGTCTTATTATCTATATATTATATTAAATAAAATAATCACTAAAACAGGAGGAGGGTCTATAGACCATACTATTAGATACTTAAAAATTATAGATCTACAACTCGGACTCTAGATGATCTATAGTCATTTTCATTTAACAAACACCCCTATTTTCTGATATTAACAAACATCCCACAAGCTTTGTTAAAAAAGAGCCTTTATTTTGATAGCTATGGCAAAACTAGTCTACTGTTATTGTTTATACTCCATTTCTTTATAGTTCAGACACATTAGGTTTCGTTTACTCCAAAAAACAAAGAGCACTGGTAGGACGATGTCATTTTTTTCTTCTAGGACAGGAGGGTAGGTCCGGGGTTAAGAAGATTTTTTTTTTAGAAAATTCAGGTATCAGCTAAACATGAACTATCCAAAATTCTTCAAATAGGCCCTAAAACACATACATGTCAGAGCTTTTGTGTAAATAGTATTCATTTATTACTATGAATGACATTAACGAACACTATTTTAAGCTATTGTAGACTTCTAAGACAACTCTAAATCTAATTTTTTAAACAATTTTATATTACAATTTAGCTACAAGTCACTAATCAAGACAAAGGCAATCTAAATTAATAGGCTACTAAGACTAAAGCAAAAAATATGCTACGACAATTAACAAATAAACAAACACAGTGACAGGCACAACCCTGCTCTCCCTCTCTTATTCTGTCTTCTTGGTGCCCTAATTATTGATAAACCAAGTAGGTACTAACTATGGTATCATCAGCATAGTATCAGAAAAAAAACTTAGCATAAGGGATAATTATTAATCAATCAGGTACCAAATTAGGTCACAGTCACTGACCAGAGTGAAGCAAGCAGTCACGCAGTTTTTTAGTTTGGGTCAACTGTAGCTATCTAATAGATAAAACTTGTGTCTTATGGCCTAGTTGTGGCATCCGTTATAAACAGAGAAGAAAGCCATTGAGAGTGGGAAATGTAACACATATAAAAAAAGAAAATTAAAGATAATAACATTTTTTTAATACAATAACTATGAGGTGTTTTTTAGCACACTGAGAGTGTTGACTAAGTTACAAAGCAGGGAATTGGTGTTTGTTAATGTTAGCACTGAGCACTGTAACTATGCATAGTATAACAAAACAACATATCTAATTACATCTATTTACTGGATGATGAGTTTAAAGATGTTTGCTGTTTTTTCCTAAAGCCTTAACAGACCTATAAAAATTCAAATGTAAAAATTGCAGTTGCAGAACTTAAGTAAGTGTTGGTTAAAATATATTAATAGATCTATATTATATACAGATCTAGATCAAGAAGGAATTAAGATCTAGAATCTATAAACATAAAGCCTAAATAAAATGTAGATTGTCAAATTAAATTTAATGTAGATCTATATAATATTAAAAAACTATATATATTAAGTATATTAAATTATATATAATTATATATTTCCTTAATTTACCTTGAGCATGAGATAAAGCAGGTGTTGTCACAAATCCAACAAGCAGAAATACCAGAAAATGAATGTTTTTCAACATGTTCAATGATGTTCAGATCTAGATCTAAATCTAGATTCTATTAATTTATGATTAAATTTGTTGATAGATTTAGCTTTCTCTAGACTCCTAGACTCTAGTCAGTCTAGTTAGTAACACTCTTACTAGAGTCTAGTTACTCTTAGAGTCTTACAGTCTTAGTCTTAGACTTACACTTACAGTATTTTATTTTAGAAATTGTGTAGCAGGGTATTGTATAGATCTAGACTCTAGTGTGTGTATAGACTCTAGATGTAGATACTAGATAGATCTACATTTCCCTTCTACTTTCAACATTGTGTTAATAAGCACGTAGATCTAGATCTAGTCTAAATACAAAGTAAATTGAAGACCTCGAAGAATTTCAGCGTGTAAGACTCTCTATGTAAGAGTGTAGGTGTTGTTGTTGATTGCAAGTCACATGAAGGCAAGTCATGTGACCACTTATGGGAGACTACTCTATTGTCTGTTTAGAATAAAAATGGCAGCCTCCATTAGCAGACTAAAAAGTCAAAGGTCGATAAGGTTTGAGACTTTTTAAGTTATTTAAAAGTTTTTTCTTTTATTTTGTTAGCCGGACATAGAGATCTACGTTTTGGACTTTAGACTTAATTCAGAATTGAAGATAATTTGATCTACACTCTGTATTGTACTATAGATCTTACTCGAGTTACTGAAACTCACATCCCGCAGCCTCAGCCTCAGGCAGGGGCAGGCTTCAGACTCAGAGGACCTGAGAGGAGGCTCAAACTCAAGTACACAGACGTGACAGAGTCAAGTGAACTCATGAAAACATTAATAATATTAAATATAGACTAGACCTAGACCTAATACGTCAACTAAGTCTATAAGTATTTATTAAGTTGATTAAGCCTTAAGGCTAAGGTTGTGATTTAAGTTGAAGAAACTGGAACAGACTTAACTTGACTTAAGTTTAAGTTGACAGAGTTTAAAGTGACTGTAAAGCCTAGTAATAGATCTAGTAGTAAAGGTTACAGTTACGTCAGACACAAAATAGGTTAGGGGCTTCTAAGAGCAGTGAGATTCAATTATTCATAGATTTCTAGATATAACATATGAATATTCACATTTGACTAGTGACCAGAGAAACAATGAAACTATTAATTAGAAAAATCACTAAATTTTCTCATGGCTGTGATGGCCAAAGTTCAATTCACTGTTCCCCCGCTGCGGGGAAGAAGAGGAAACTGGGCCTCATATTCTGACTGCCTTAGACTCGCTGATCTCCATCTCAACAGGTCTGGGAAACCAAAAATTCTCGACCTGTATGGTGACATGTATGCACTACACAATACAGCAGGGTTTCTGTCCAGGGCTTTAGCAAGAGAGGATTTGAGCTTCTCAAGCCCTCACTTAAATGGAGTTTGATGATGATGATGACTAAATTTAGAAAACCTTCAGGATAGGAGACTTAAAAAGTAAAGTAACAATTATACAGAAAACACAGAACCATAATTTTCAAATACACAACCTAAGAAAATACTCAGAAGAGAAAGACATAAAGATAAATCATAAAGGCACATTCCTCGATCCATATCTATATCTAGGAGGACAATTTTGTAGAAATGCTCCTTCTTCCCTAACTAGTGCTATTAGAGCATGGAATAAGTTGCCTGAGCCAGCCAGGAAAACCAGTGACTTGGCAGAATTTAAGTTTAAGTCATTGGTTAACATGCATGACTAGATGCAAGACTGGTAGGACGTAACCATCTTCTTTTTTGAAGTAACAGAATGTATTTTATAAAAGTAACTTACAATAAAACGGAACCAAAAAAGTCAGCAGACAGCTGCAAAGTGAATACATTAATAAAGTAATATCTGAAGGTAACAATACAAATGAATAGTCATACATTGAAATCTAAAAAAATTGAATTAACCCCATTAAAAAGTGAAGATAACTTTTACACATTATGATAAAAAAATTAAAACTAACATTCTTTTAATTTAATTTTCCATCAGCATTCTCAGCACCAGGGACAAAGACATATTAATAAATTTAAACCAAGTAGAAAACATCTAGAGATATAAATTTACAAGAAAAAGGAATCCAAAAACTTTTAGCTAGCATAAAATCCAATAAATCTTCTGGACCTGGTATTCCAGCTAGATTGCTCAAAAAACTAAGCAAAAAGCTAGCGCCAGTATTCAAAATACTTTTTCAGGCACCAATAAATCAGGACAGGTAACAGAGGGACTGGGGAAAAGCTAATGTCGTCCCCCTTTTTAAAATAGGAGAAAAATTTGATCTGGGAAGCTACATGCCAGTAACACTCACCAGCATCACATGTAAAATACTAGAACACATTAATTGTAGCAACATCATAAATCATTTCTAAAGATAAACATAATGTCCTCACTCCATACCAACATGGCTTTAGGAAATATAGAGATCATGAATGTGAAACTTAACTAATAGAATTAATTCATGATTTTTCAAAAGGATTAGATAATAGTAAGAAAATAGATCAATTTTATTTGACTTTTTAAAGCATTTGACAAAGTTCATCACCATAGCTTGCCTAAAAAACTAAAATGCTAAATAAATAGCATTAATGGTTAATTACATCAATGAATTCTGGATTTCCTAATAGGAAGAGAACAAAAAACTGTAATAATAAATGGCTCCTAATCAACACCAATAATAGTAAACTCAGAAGTACCTCAAAGAACAGTCTTAGGCCCACTACAGTGTCTAATTTACATAAATAACCTACCTAATTACATTAGTTCAGGAACAAAAGTCAGAGTATTTGCTGATGATTGCATAATAAAAACAGCAAAAGATAATGAAAGAATTTTTTAAAACGAATGACAGAAATGAGAATCAAAATGTCTTTCCACCCAGAAAAATGCCGTTAAGAGTAACAATAAATACTAAAACAAATAAAAACTACATATTTTATTCATGATAAACCTGTTACACAGACTAAAACTCAAAATATATAGGTGTAATAATAAATAGTATGGTGCCGTATTAATATTAATTGTCTCCATATAATAAATGAAAAACTGTCATGGAATACCCATTTTGATGAAATTATTTTAAAAAATCAAGCAAAACATTAGGGTTTATTAAAAGAAATTTGTACAAATCAAACAACAACAAACATTTTTTATTTAACATTAGTTAGGCCAATATTAGAATATATGCATCCTCTGTTAGGTATCCTTCAACTCAAGAAAACATGAAGAAACTAGACAAAATACAAAATAGAACAGTAAGATTTATATCATACAAATATTCAAATTGATTAGAACAACACCATTAGTAAAATCACTAAACTTAGAGACACTTCATGACAGAAGAATAAAAAGTAAAGTAGCAATAATAGATAAAACACTAAACCATAATTTACAAAAAGAAAAACAAAACCTAATGAAATACTCAAAAAGACACAAAGTTAGAGGCTTATTTTTTATTTCATTTGCTAAAACAAATTTGTACAAGTGCTCCTTCTTCCCTAGTGCCATTAGAAAATGTAATGGGTTACCTGAAAAACCAACGACTTAGCAGAGTTAAAAGTCATTGATTAACATGCATAACTAAATTGACACATGATCTTCTTTTTAAAGTAACATCTGTAAGATAAAAAGATATTGGTTCAAACGTTATTGAGATTTTAAGTCGTTATTGAGATTTTAAGTCGTAAGCAGTCTAAATAGTTCAGCATCATTTGTTTTCAGTTTGTTGCAAAGATTAAAATGTATTACTACCACCTGTGCACAAGAGAAACAAACCTCAATGATAAATATTATCAGAGATAATTCCAATGCAACCAGTATTACAAGACCTCACAGATTTGCATATCCAAGAACATACCCAACGATATTGGTGTTTCCAGATGGCAGTACCATTAACATCAGATACCACGAACCTCGAAGTATCATAAAGGTATGTTAGTAGCAATATTATTTATTTAAACCATTTTCTCTTGTCTATTAACCCATCATTCAGGAAGCAACTATGGATCATGTCAGAGAAAGAAAATGAAAGCCTGGGCATTAGTAATGGTCAAAATGTCTCTTCCTCTCATTAAAGCTGAAGAAAGGTCAGGTGCCAATACAGTTTAGGATTAGTGGCATCACTGATAGTCCAAGGGTGTAGCACTGTGTGCTGCAAATTGCCTGAGGCTTCACATTTTTTTTAAAGCCTTTCCCATGTCCGGGTATTGCAGTAAGGCAGAAGTTCACTATAAATTAAAAATAAATATCTATCTACTTTTTAGTTACAAAGCTCATTTTGCTTCACTTCACCACTAGTTTCCTAATGCATATTTATTATCTTATTATCAATATCAACTTTTGAGAATAAACACAATGCCAATATAATTGTATTTAATTTAAATATTGGAGGGTGGGTTAAGCTTTTATTTATATGCACACCGTAAGAAATTTAAGGAAGCAGTAGAAAGGGTCTAGGACGTCTCTCTGCATCATTTATTTAGGAATGTAAGTACGGTTGGGAGTTTAGTGCAAATGTGGATTATCAGCCTTGTAAGGGAATTAATCTTGGAGAGAAGTACTCGGATTTTAAACCTTTGATGGCATGAGGTGACAAGGCTGTAATCGAAAACCTTGGGGTAACTCAGGACTGGCATCCCTTTGTTTTTTTCTATCAACTATGGTATTCCCTCTTAGAGCTCCTATAAATAAGTTTGTTGTACCAATAAGTATAGAACATAATTCCTTTCTACCATTAAAGAAAGGTAAAAGATGGGCCATGATGCATGGGCAACCCATAATCTTTTTATCTAAGGCTTGGGAATGTACTCTTAATGGAAATATTGTTGCTGCTTAGAGTAGCAGGGTTAGTTGTTGGTCTTGATGTATTCATTGTCTCTTTGAGTTAGAATAAGCCATAATGATGGCACTTACTTTGACTGTCAAAGAACATTTGAATGAAACATTAATTGCCTTTTGGATGTTTCATTTTCACATATCCCCTAGTCTGTTGAACTATTGCGGCACAATTTGTCAACTGTCTTTCTCCATTCCTCTCTGTCTTTTGCCTTGGATAGAGTTTCATTCAGTGACATTCCTTTATGTTGTCTTCCCATCAGTTTCTATCTCTGCCTCTTCTTCTTGGATGTTTACATTTCCTTTTAGTTTGTTTTGTTTAAATCTTCAGTTATCTAGGTTTTTAAACTCTTCCTGTTATTATGAATAGTTACCTGAATTTTTTAATATTTTTTTTTTTTTGAGGACTGTACCTGTTTCCCATCAGTTAATTTTCATTGAAGGTATGGCAAATAGAAAAGATATCCATTCTAATAGCTATCTGTCTCAAAAACAGGGGATTAAGGAGTGTGTGTGTGCATATGATGTGATAATGAGGAAAGTAAGGTGGATGTTTTGGTTGTGTAGGCTGAAGACATTCTGATGAAATCACAAGCTGGTCTGTCGAAGTTCAGATTAATAAATACTGGTGTGAAAGTTGAAGAGGAAACTAGCAAGAGATGTGAGAAAGAAATGACATGTATTGAGTTTGATCTTGTTTAAATTATATTTCACTTGCAGTTCTACATACATCTACTTTTAAGTTATATTCATTTAAAAAGAAGCTTATTTGTGTTTATTGCAAGTTCTACATTAAGAATTTAATACAACTACATCAGTTTGGTTATACAACCTGAATGGACTCGGGGCTACAACTGATGAATGAGTATTAACAAGAGGGAATTTTAATTTATATGGTTTGTTTTTAGAAAGCTTATGTCAGCTCAATCTGTCTGTCTGTGTGGTAAAAAGTTTGTAGACATGATTTCTCCCACACCCAATCTTGGATCAAGCTGAAATTTCACACAATTATTTCTTTTGCCTGACAAAATAACAACAACAAAAAATTAACCAAATTAGTTAATTAACTATCTATAATTAATTATTTTGTTTAGTATCCTGAACAAGGGAAAAGAATTATACTTGAAAGATATGATATGATAAGTTGAATTAGTGCCCTTGAGGAATCTTGAGCCCTGAGGGAACATTTTTTTTTATACATTCAGAAAAGGATCATGAAAACATTCACCAACATACCCCCTTCTTCCCAACTGTTTCCCAACTGGTCCCACCAAGTGATATGATCATAGCGCATTGACAAAGTTAAAAGCTAACAAAAACAAGTGGTAAAAATATTTCTATCACACAGAGTAATATGTCTAGGTCAATTACACATATAATTACATGACTGGTCCAAACTGATTGATAAATTAGAAACGTTTTTCTTGTTTAACAATCCGCATTCTCTTGGTAACATGAAAATTCTTCTGCAGCTTTCTCGCTACATATCTAATTTCGCACAACATCTTCTCTTCCATTGTATACTGTTGTTCTCCATTGAAAAAACCCCCACATTCTCAATACTAAAGAATCTTCCAATTTTGTCATGTTATAATTATTTATCTTACTCTTATTTAATCCAACAGCTTCCAGTTGATATGAGTGCTCTGACAGAGGCTGAGAAGAAAAGAATTTTAGCACTAAGGAAACCCAAACAGAAGTTGGAAGTGATTGAAGATTTGAGTGTTGATGTCAATTTCAATGAATACAGCAAATTCTTTAAAAAATGATCTGTTTTGCAAATTGTATATTTTTTTTATAGAATAAATATTATTATTTTTTTTTTTGAATATTTATTCTTGTGTTATTTTGATTTTAAAATAGTTTCCTTTGTTTTTTATTTAATTTATTTAATTCTACAGTTTGATAATGACATAACTTTTAAATATACACATTATTAATAATTGTAATAATTATGTTGAATGATTCTTTCTTAATTTCAAACTAGGAGTCACAATAATTATAAATGAAATAAATCATTGCATCTAAATACAGCAAATTGTTTGTTAAACATGCAATAGAAAAAATAATATTAAAAAAAACAAAGCTTATCATAGGGAAAGAACTGCTAATTACTGTCATTTAATGAAAATTATCTCTTTCTGATATATTAAACAAAATTAATTAATTAGCATTAAATGATTAACTGATTGTTATAAACTGCGAATAATTATGTAAAATTTCAACTTGATCTGTGAATGGGAAGTGGAAGAAAAAACCTGTAGAAATGTGATAAGTGGACTAAATCCATATATATATATATATACATCCACATCTCTCATAAAGTACCATTTATTCCCCTTATTTTAAAATCAAACAAGATAATTAATCACTGACAATGAATTAACTGTTTATTTTATTTATATTGATTCGTGTCTTGTCAGGTTTAAGGAATAATTGTGTAAAGTTTTAACATGATTCGAGAAGAGAAAAAAACATGTTCAAACTTTTTACCAGACAGAAAGATGGACAGACAGACACATTGAGTCGATATAAGCTTTGTAAAGAGATTTTTTTTTTTAGAAACCTCAGTATGTCAAGAGCTATAGGAATTAGAGTACCATCGTTTGCAATTTCAAACTGGGAGTCAAAAATCAATGAATTCATTTTAAAACAGGTTTGTGTTGAGGAATGTTATAGGCCTGAAACAAACGATGTATTAACGGGAATGTAACTCATAAAAGCAAAACAACAACATAAAAAACAAAGGTAAGAACTGCACAATTGCAGCCATTATATCTCAATACTTTAAGATTTATTTTCATATATATATATATATATATATCAAAGAAGATTTATTAGATAACACTAATTTGTTAATTAATTGGTTAATTTTTTTGATGATGTTTTGTTAGGGACAATGAATAATTATGCAAAATTTTAACTTGATCCCAAAGTAGAAAGTGGTAGAAATAAAAAGAATTTGTACCAAATAGACCTTTCAAGTCAGTAACGTTAGACCCTCACCCAGGGTTGTGGTTGTTTTTAGTTGAAAAAAAAAAGAAGTATTTGTAATCACAACATTTCTGTTCAGGATCAATAAAGTCTTCAGTTCTTCTGAGACCCGCTTTTAGCCTGAACATATTATTTTTTTTGTCCACAATCGCTTGTCCAAACAGTTATACATTAGGATCAACAAACATTAAAGCCCACGGTTCCTTCTATTGACAAGTAAAGATATAATCGCTTTGCGTGTGTTCGCCTACATGAGTTATACGTTTTGTTTTTGTCTCTTGTCAAAGGGCGGATACATAAACATGCTTATATAACATTTTGTTCTCCCACTGAAGCTTTAAACTCTATTTATGTTTAATGACTACTTTGCAGAAGTTATCTATATGCAGTGCTTTTTTTGTGTGCGTCGGTACGCACCTACCGGCACCTTTTTCAATGTGGGGGAAAAAATATTAATTTTCTTGTATTTTAACGTTTATTATTAATTTATTAGTTCTTAAAAGTTAGGCAATCCATCACTGAGTACCGGCACCTATTTCTGTACAAAAAAGCACTGTCTTTTTGTATTTATGTCGTCAGTGGCGTAGCTAAGAAAATTGGGGCCTGGAGGGAGGGGCCTTACCTCTTTTTAAGGTGTCTCTGCATTTTGATATTCAACATCATGATATGAGATGATGGCGTAATATTTGATGTAAAAACAAATTTCAGACTCTCATTTAGGGGGATTTTCTCATTTTGACCTCCTATGCCACCACCGTAGCTACGCTACGTATGTCGTCCTGTTCTACTGATAGAGAAATAAATATAGTTGAAATTATGGCCATTGCTTGAAAATACGAAACTTCATGCGAATCTCTTTGCTTCTTTAAGACATCTCTTGATCTGTCAATCATATTTTACACATATAATAAAGATTAGTTAATGATTTGTTAGCTTGGGGTTTTCCAAGACTGTTTATTTAATCTTCAGTGGAAAAGAAAATATAAATAGTTTATAAGTAAATCAAACAAACTAATCTTTAGCTTGATAAACCCAGCAGCCGAGACGATGTGAATGTTACATCTTGCTGTCAGGTTATCTGTGATTCAGCCTATAACTATAACTACAGTTTGAAATGTAAAGAATGTAGTTAATAAAGGTTCGTAGAATAATTAAGAACAAGTGCCAACAAAAAAAAAACTATAGGCGTTTCATTTAAAAGTAGTGTGTATGTGTTGAAAGATCAGAAACGAACAATTTTACGCCTTCAAAATCTGGCTACGCCCATGGGACTTCAAACAGCTTTTAAAGTTAAGTCCATTTTTTCTCAATTATTTATTGCCTTTTTTTTTAAGGGGGGGGGGGGGTCGGGGAGAGGGGGGGGGGTAAAAATCTATAGTTTAAATTGAGAAATACATTTGATAACTAAACTAATTTCTTAATATGTCTTACAGATGTCGACTTAGTATCAGAACTGTATTACTACAAGTAATTGAACTCAAATGTTGTCTACGTTGATGTTTGGCAGTCACACGGAGAGAAGGATTTAATATGTTTTATACTGTAACGTTTCTCACTAACCAGGCACTCTGCAAACTGCACCACACGACACAACTAATTCAAAGAACTCAGTGCTCCAAAGTAACGTAACAGTTTAATACTGTACCATTGGCAACAACATAGCACCGACTGTAAAAAAAAACTTCGCCTCTTCCTGGACTTGTACTCAATTCTCTGTTCCGAACCGACTTCTTTTCGCGCTGGTTCTGACTTCGACTCGTACTTATGACATTGCTAGGTGTTACGACACAAGACTCTTTGAAATAATAATAGACTCTCAGGTTATTACTCTATAAATACTTTAATATTACAACAAGTTATGTAAATACGAACATTTCATTTCTCTTCCTGTCAATCTCTCCCGGCTTCCCCTTTTCAACATCACTTCCATTCATTACACAAATTCGCACCATTATTCATGCACACCGTGCTGCGCTACGACCGTAACACCCCCCTTGTTTGCCAAGTTCGATGTACATCGAACGTCTTTTAAATATCAAATAAAATTATAAATCACTGTTCAATATACTTATATTATCTTCATTAATTCTCATTCTTTTAAACCAGGTAAAAGCCAACAACAACAAAAAAAAAAAACAACCTCCAACATCAATATTAAATATCACCATTCTTTACATTATTATTTTAGGTTCAAAATTACTTACATCCATCCCAATGTATAATGTCCAGGCTTCCCCAACGAACCAATCAGAATAAATCTCATAATTCACAATTATAAACTATAAGTAACTATGTAACTGTAATACTATATTTTACATTTCTAACAATGGTTTCATCAAATTCTCAATATAACACCATATATTAATATCTCGACACCTCACACATGTAACAAAGCTTCGTCAGTCCATACAGTCTTCGATTACATATACATGTAATATGTGTATATTTACAAAATGTTCCAATCTGTTAAAGATGTCTATTCATTACACTGCTATTCATTGTGTTCTCACCAAAATGATTTTACTGACATTATTCTTTTAACCAACCAATAGAAACAAAATTGACGTGGCCTAGCTCCTTTCCTTACTTCCATTTCTTTTCCTCCTTAGGTACACCGTGATAATGTGTCAGCTATCACATTGTCTTTCCCTGGTATTGTCCTGACCTCAAAGTTATAATCCATAAGTTGCAATGCCCACCTGGCTATTCTGTTGTTCCCTAGTTTATTTGTATTAATGAAGGCCAAGGGAGCGTGATCCGTCCATAGTTCAAATTTAGCTCCCATTAGATAGAACCCTAATTTTGTTATACACCATACAATGGCTAGTCCTTCCTTTTCAATGGTGGCATATTTCAACTCAGATGCTGTCAGTTTTCTACTCACATATAAAACAGGATGTGGGACACCATTCCATTTTTGCATTAGACAGCCTCCTATTGCAATGGCTGATGCATCTGTAGCCAAAATAAATTCCTTAGTATTGTCAGGTAATTTCAAAATCGGTGCCCCAGAAAAGAAAGTTTTAATTATGTCCAGTGCTTCTTGACATTCCTCCGTCCACACTATATTGTTAGGTTTTCCTTTCTTTGTTATATTTGTTAGTGGTTCAATTATTTCTGAAAAATTTGAGATAAATTTTCTATAAAAGTTGCATAGACCCAAAAGGCTTCTAATTTGCTTCTTTGTCTTTGGTACCTTAATGTCCAATATTTTTGATACAGTTTCTTCCAATGGTGTAATGTACTCATTTTTAATCTTATACCCCAAAAATGAAATTTCACCTAGGCCAATTTTTATTTTTGTTGGTTTCAATGTTAAATTGTTTTCTTTGATAATTTTAAAAACCTCTCCAAGGCTTTGTATATGCTCATCCCATTGCTCACTAAAAATGCATATATCATCTAAATAACAAATTGTGTCTCTTCTATGGCTGAATAATTTGGCCATCATTCTGTTAAACGTGGCTGGAGCATTTACCAAGCCAAAGCTCATCACATTCCATTGATATATGCCCGAAGGTGTCTTAAATGCCGATAATGGTTTAGCTTCTTGTTTTAGAGGTACTTGCCAGTATCCTCTTGACAGATCCAACGTGCTAAAAATCTTTGCATTTTTTAGCTTAGTAAACATTTCTTCTGCTTGTGGCATTGGAAATGGGTCAAATTCTGTGACTTTATTCAACTGTCGATAATCCACACACAATCTTAAGTTGCCACACTTTTTTTTAACAAGCACGACTGGTGCAGCCCATGGTGAACTAGATGGTTCTATCACTCCAAGTGTTAGTAGCTCATCAATTTCCTTCTGTAATGTTTCTCTATGGTGTAATGGGATCGTATATTGTGGCAGTTTATTCGGTACTTTGCCGATTAACTTGATATCATGTTCTATAATACTTGTTTTTCCAGGTAAATCCGTAAAAATATTCTTATAATCCTCAATTAGTGCCTTGATTTCTTTAGCTCTATCAAGAGAAACTCCATCCACCATGACATCCTTCCATGTTTGCCTACTTTCTGTTGCCACTGTCTCTATTGGTCTAAACCTTTCCTCTGTCTCCATTTCTTCCGTCACACAGGCACTCATTGTCATTGACTCATCTTTACTCCTTTCTTCACTTCTTTGTCTTGGTGTAAATTCTTTTAACAAATCCACATGAAATATTTTTAACATCGAATCAATGTCTATTTCATAATCCATATCGCTAATTTTCCTTGCTACTTTGTATGGTCCCAGCCAATTTGTGCCCGAAGCATTATTGTTATCCTTATGTAAGACCAAAACATCTTGTCCAACCTCTAATTCCGTCATTATTCTATGTTCATTCACTCTGGAATGTGTTAATTCATTTCTCTCTAGCATCTGTCTATCCGCTTCTTCACATGCCTTTATAATCTGATTTCTAGTTTCTGTCACAATATCATAACTGTCATTAGTTACTACATGATCATGTGGGATTATCAAATCTTTCAATATTGTCATTGGACCTCGTGGATTTCCTCCATAAATCATTTGAAATGGTGAAAACCCTGTTATTTCATTACGACTCTCCCTGTATGCAAATAGTATTGACGGTATTGCCATATCCCACTCTTTGGGTTTATCATCCATTACTTTATATAATGATTTCTTTAGATTGACATTAAAACGTTCACAAGTGCTCTGTGGATAATACGAGGTTGTAAACCTTTGCTGGATCCCAAACATGTTCAAGAATGTTGTAGCCAATTGACAGTTGAATTGAGTCCCCCTATCTGACAATATTTCTTTAGGAAATCCAAATCTTGTACACAACGTATATAATGCTTGTACTATATCTCTGGCTTCAATTTGTTTGAGTGGGATAGCTTCCGGCCATCTGGAGCACACGTCTATCACAGTTAGGATATAACGGTGACCCCTATTTGATACCACTGGCATTGGACCGATTAAATCAATCGCTATTTTACTAAATGGTCTATCTGGTACATCCACCCTTTTTAATGGTGCTTTTATGTTTCTTGCTCCTTTTCTAGAACATAATTGGCACGAAGTCACATAACTTTTTATGTCCTTACTAATTGATGGCCAATAAAAATTCTGAAATATTCTTTGTTTCGTTTTGTGTAGTCCCAGATGTCCTGTGTGTGCTATATCGTGTCCATTTTCCATTACAAGTTGCCTGAATTCTCTGGGTACCACAAACTGGATTACTTTTTTTCCATGCCATTCAATCTCTCTAACAAGAGTTCCTCTTTCTACATAGAATCTTCCTCCTCTACCTCCTTTCTTTGCTAGTTGGCGTAACTCTGGATCATTTTTTTGTTTTGTGATAAATTTTTCTTTGTTAAATCCTATGTCTTTGATTTCAATTGTTTCTGTGTTTTCATGTTGTTCTTCATCTTGCTCTTTTTCCTTAGTTGATAACTCGAACAACTTTGCCAAATCTCCTTCATCCACATCTTTACTACAGGATCGAGTAGTGGCCATTCCACAACAATTTTTCCAAACTGCTATCTCATTTTCCGTGCACTTCTTTATGTTTGGTATATTGCCAATAATCAAATCAATTTGATCATGGTCTATAACACATGCCTCTACGATCCCGGTATAATACGGTGTTTTAATGTTCACTCGGGCCACGGGTAATCGAACTGTTTTACCATCAAACATAATACATGCTTTGTTTTTTCCAGTATATTCATGATCTTCAACCAATTTTCGGTTTATTCCAACAATAGTGCTCCCAGTGTCCCTTATCGTTCTTGCAGCCTTATTTCCTACAAATGTTTGAAAACAATCTAGACTTCCCGAACTCGACAATAACGACAAACTTTGATCTCTTCCATTTCTTCTGCCGTCATATCTTCCCTGTCTGTTTCCTTGATATCTTCCTTGATATCTGTAGCTATTATACTGGCCTTGTCTACTATCTATTTGGCTCCTTCCTTGTCCTCTAAACCTATTCTGTCCTTCATATCTAAATCTTCTATTATTGCTATAACTGTCTTGTGTTTCTCTAGCTCTATTAAATGCTACTATTTCTTCAATATCGCTACCTCTGTTTAACTTTTTTTCAGGATGTGCCACTTTGTAAGCCCTTATTAATTTTACAATCTCATCTACAGATTTTGGCTTTCTCTCCAGCAGGAATATTTTTAGTTCGTCCTGACTCTCATAAATGACTTTATCCAGCATAAGAAATACCTTTAGTCCATCAAACGTCTTCTCTATTTTTGATGACTCTGTCCAATTGTCAAAGTAGCTATTCATCTTGTCTAAAAATGTTTGGGGATCCTCGTTGGTTTCAATGGTGCAATTAACATATTGTTGACGATAAAACGCCTCAGTTTTTCCAAATGTTCGTAGTAATTGCTCCTTTACTATTTGGTAATTATTCTGATTCATGCAGATCTTTGACGGTACCTCCGCTGCAAATGACTTCGATAACAAAAATGTCCATTTATCTTCAGGAAAAGCCAATTCTTTCATTTCAATTTCAAACTTCTTTAAGAAAATATCTATGTCTATTTTATTCTCATCAAACATTGTACCTTTATATTTTGCCAATTTATTTCCAGACACGTCATTTTTCTTTCCAGTACCTTCATCTTTAGCTTTTCCTTTTTTTATTTCCAACTTTTCTTTCTCTATGGCTAACCTTTCTTTCTCCATAGCTAGCTTCTCTTTCTCAATTTCTTTATCCGTAACTAATTTCTCTTTACTGATAGCCAACTTCTCTTTCTCTATTTCTTTATCCATTGCTAATTTATCTTTATCAATAGTTAACTTCTCTTTCTCTCTTTCTTTTTCCATGGCTAACTTCTCTTTCTCTATTTCCTTTTCCATGACTAACTTCTCTTTCACTATTTCCTTTTCCATGGCTAACTTCTCTTTCTCTATTTCCTTTTCCTTGACTAGTTTCTCTCTTTCTATTAATCTTTCTTGTACATATTTTCTCAGCTCTGCTCCTTCTAATTCCAATAGTCTCCCTTCTTCTTTCAAAGCAACTATTTCAGCTTTATCCGCCATTTTTAATTTTTCTTTATCGAGTTATCTGGCCATATCCATTAAATATATTTGATTCTCATATACTTAATGCCTGGACCCAACAATGTTCATATCTAAATGTAATGTAATGAACCAAACGTTTAATGTTATTCGAATACAAATATGTATCTACTTCCCGGAATACTCTTCTTCCTGCTGGTATAACTGCCAATGCTAGTGTATATTCTCCGCCGGTGATATGAATCTTTCGTTGGTTGTTTATATGCCGTGGTCAGTGTATATCCGTTGGTCCTAAATGGGCACTGTTCTCCACCGTAGTCAAAATTCACTAGTGTTGCCCACGGCAGTGCTAATAATCGTACAAATTTCCATTAATATTGAATGTTAAAGGTTATTGTTGAGAACTATGACCCGCCAGACCAATGAAGATGTACGTTTTCACATTGGTGAATGTAGAGAATGGGCCGTCATAATAATTATAATGATATAAATCTAGATTTAAATGTAAATCCAATTGTTTAATTCAGCAATAATGTTTTTAGTTAAGTTTCAACTAAAGGTTTATGTTTACCAGTGAGTCTAGTACATAGCTTTAGAGATTTAGATGACGCTAACTTTCTCAATCTTAATAGATCTAGAGATCTAGAGATTTTGTTACACTTTGTAGTACTAGTAATACCTCAGTAGACAGGAATTAGATACCGTTATAACGCAGGTCTTGCCTTTTCCGTTGGGCGCCACTTGTTACGACACAAGACTCTTTGAAATAATAATAGACTCTCAGGTTATTACTCTATAAATACTTTAATATTACAACAAGTTATGTAAATACGAACATTTCATTTCTCTTCCTGTCAATCTCTCCCGGCTTCCCCTTTTCAACATCACTTCCATTCATTACACAAATTCGCACCATTATTCATGCACACCGTGCTGCGCTACGACCGTAACACTAGGTAACGTGAAGTCACTTAACCCTGACACACTCGCTCTTATGTAGGGTTCCAATAGGCCTTCTACAAACTGGAAGGAAGGTCGCTCGGCCATTCTGGTTGATCACATGACTACATTCGACGTGACTTGCCTCAGCAGGGGCGGACTGGGTGTCAAAACCGGCCCGGGCATTTCTATACAATCCGGCCCACAAATTGTATGCCACATTATGGGCGTCCAATCATACCTGTCACCAAAAACATTGTGTAAATTTTAATAATGTATGGAAAGTAGTTAGTGTATGAATAATGTATTAGATGATTTTGAAACTATCAGATAAGCGCTATTACTAAATGAATAAAGTATACACTCGGAATGGGGAATCTCTTAATGTGAAAAGTTATTGCTACCATATACATTAGCATTCACATTCAAGACACCTGAAGATTCCCCATTAATTAACATATTGTTTATGATTCACTTTCACTCCTAGCCTTTTTCTCAGACATTTGAACTTCAATTTACAAATACAACTCTTCATCCTCCATTATTTTAACTGTCCATCTCACGAGGTCATGGGGGCGCGGTGGCTTCCGAACCTGGGGTCCTAGGTTCGCATCTCGGTGAAGACTAGGATTTTGCATTTTGGGATTTTTAGTGCTCCCCTGGGTCCACCCAACTTTAACGGGTACCTGACTTTAGTTGACAAAGTTAAGGCTGCTGGTCATTGTGCTGGCCACATGACACCCTGCTCGTTAACCATTGGCAAAAAAACAGATGACCTTAATATCATCTGTCCTATAGATTGCAAGGTCTGAAAGAGAAATTTACTCTTATATACTGCTTTCTGAATAACTTGGAAACCTAGTTTGATTGCATTTTAAAGCTGGCTACACACATACACAACAGAACATATCCACTTGTTTTTATAATATCCTTACGTTCAGTAAAACAAATGCTGTCAAGATAATCTGATGTTCTAGCAAAGCCTCTTTGTATTTAGACTTAAGTCAATAACTTTGTCGTCTTGGCATTAGTGTTCCTTATGGCGTTAAGCCTGTTCATTCGTAAATGCTGTCGTCATAAAGTTGGTGAATGACACCGATCTAAATTAGACTAAATAGAGGCCAGACGTAGATTTAGATTTAAATGTATTAAATAATTTGAACGAAATTCAAATCTATAAATTATTAAGATATAGCTTATCTTCTTACTGCTTAGGGGGTGCAGATTTATTTATTATGTAAACAGTAAATCACATTAAGAAGTAAATCTGATGCGAAAAGCATAGTACACAATTACCCAGTAGTAAAGTAAGTAAAGTTCCCCTTTCAGATCTTGTGGTCTATAGGGCAGATGATGTAAAGGTCATCTGTTTCTGTGGCTTACGGTTTACGAGGGTGTAATGTGGTCAGCACAAAGACCAACCGCTTTTCCCCATCTAATGTCAGGTACCCATTAGAGCTGGGTGGACCCAGAGGCGCCCAAAGATCCCGAAATTAAAAAAAAAAAGTTCTTAGGTGATCGGTTAACGTTACTCAACTTATTCCAGAAGAGTTAGAAGAGTCTTATCAAAGACGACGTGTCGTCCTGTTTGCTTTTATGTGAAATATAACGCCAAATGATTTTTTAAAAATTATTACTTTAAACGATCAAAACAAGACTATGGTTTGAATATTCCTGGTCCATTTGTGAATTCGATGGGGGGCAGCCCCTGAGTTTGTGTGATAACATAAACTCTCTTTGTAATATTGTTTTGCACAGCATTCCAGCAATAGTTATTATTACTTATTTTCTGCTCCTTCTTTTAAAAATCTTTTGCATTTTGATTCCAATAAACACATTTCAACACGTTTCAGAATAACAATTGTGATTTGTGAAGGACTTCGTAGCGGGCCAACTCCATCAAACAAACAAAAAAAAAGAATCCGTATGGGACTGGACATGTCCTCTATAGGACTTGGAACGTTGTTGGTGGTCCCTTTATAGATTCACACTAACGTCGATTTCTATAAGAAATAAATGCCTTAAGTTTCTTGCTTATCGTTAAGGGACGTCTACTAGAAGCACTATAGATAGACGGATGAAGGATATCTACTACCATGCTTTAGATTAGTATTAGACTTGGAAAGTGTAAACAGTATTTTTGTTCAATCATGACGCTCTAAGTTTAAAGAGAATAATATAAATCTTGAAACAATTTACTGGCATTCATGCGGCCCTTTCGTTGGCCCTGCGGCCCAAATGGGTACCGGCCCACCGGGCATTTGCCCGAATGCCCATATAGCAGTCCGCCCCTGCTTGCCTGAGTACTATCCACAACACAAATCCTTCCCGAACTGGCGTGCACTGTCACTTGTCACGGTTGACCTCTCGTCTAGCGCTAGTCTTGGGCGATTTGCGTAGGCTAAAAACACACAGAGCACTACCCCAACCTGTCACCACCAGGTTTATTACAATATTATAACTTACCAGCTTAGGCCCCAAGTTGCATTAACTGACATAGAAGAGAGAAACTGGTTACAGGTGTCTTCAAAACGAGACAGCTGGAGGTCACTAAGAGGCTGCGGGATACACATTTGAGACCAAAAGAAAATCCGATGCGGAGGACAGACGTAGACGGCGAAAAGAAAATTTAAATCGATCACAGGCGGACAGTGGCTATGCCTGCGCTAGATGTGGCAAGATATGTTGGTCACAGATGGGGCTGCATGGCCACTGCATTCCTCATTAATCTTTTCTTCTTATTATTATTATTATAGAACTTACTATCAGTCCGCTAATATGATACAGGGACGCACTGACTATAGGCCTATGTGCATTCGAGGAAATGCCCATGGGCAGATACCCAATTGGCCGATAGGGCCAGTGAAAGGGCCGCGTAATGCTGCTAAGACTTTTATAAATTGTAAAAAGAATTTATTATATTTGAATTAGCCTCCTTTATACTGTGTAGGTCGCCGCAATAATGCTGAAGCTAACTATAAAAACTTCTATTTTCATAAGCGATTCGCTGGCACAGTGGTTAATGTGTAAGTTTGAGTAGACTTGAGCCCTCGAGTTTGAATTCAGTTCTGTCAACTTTTTTATTTTTAAAAAATAAATGCACTGAGAAAGCAACCACTCCTCTCCCCTTGTTCCCAACTGGTCCGAACTGGTGAAAGAATCATAGCGTAATGAGAAAGTTAAAAGCAGGGAATAGAGCTAAACAAAAACAATTGTTAAAAAAATATTTCTAATCGAACAGATTTGTTATTGTTAGTCTAGATCTATTAAAAATTTAATGACATGACTGATCCTAACTAACATTTTTTTTTTCTTTTCTTTTGTATTTTCTTGTTTAAATTATAATTGCTTTTTAAAAGGCAGAACTTAAACCTTTTCTTAGATACCCCCTACAATCCCCCCCCCCCCCGAACCCCTTCCCCCCCCCCCCCCCCACTGGCCTTCAAAAGCGATTGAACTCTTACACACGAGTATGCTGTATGTATGAAAGTTGTACTAAAGAGAAACAATTGATAAAGATTTTTCCAATTACTAAATTTAGAAAACCTTCAGGACAGAAGACTCAAAAGTAAAGTGGCAACTATACATAAAACACTGAACCATAATCTTCAAATACAAAAACAAAATTTAATAAAATACTCTGAAAGACACAAAGATAAAGGCACATTCCTCGTCCCATAGGCTAGGACAACTGTGTACAAATACTCCTTCTTCCCTAGTGCTATTAGAGCATGGAATGGGTTGCCTGAGCTAGCCAGGAAAACCAGTGACTTGGCAGAATTTAAGTCATTGGTTAATATGCATGACTGAATGCATGACGCGTAGGACGTAATCATCTTCTTTTTTGAAGTAACTTCTGTATTATATAAGATAAGATAAGAATCGCGCACATTTATTATTGTTAGCATAGATGTATTAAAAAATAATTACATGAATGATTCAAAATAATTGATGCTATTTCACCTAATATAAAGTGAGGTTAAGGAAAAAAAAAAAAGAAGGTATTTATTTTTTCTAATCTAGAGAAGTTTTGAAGTTTAATTTAGAGATACGTATATTGAATCCATAGAAAAATCTCCTATTAATATGTCAGCTTATGATCAGAAATATACTATTGTCATTTAATTGAACTTTCCGGATTAAATCAAGTAACTAGATTACATTTAATAACAAAAGGATTTTGTATTCTATTTAAAAAAAAGCGAACGGTTAACTAAACTGTATATAAAACATCCTCAATTTTCCCAAAACTGGGAGCTAAGAAAAAAAAAATAGGGGGCTTAATAAAAATACTATACAATGTTGATTTTGACCAGTTTGTTTATTTCACTGCTTGTTGTGAAAGTGAGTTACGTACTAGGTAAGAATTTCTTTTTGAAATATATCGAAAAAAAATCGCATAATAGCTGCTAGACTTTAAAGCTGTTGGTCTAGGTTTTCATTGTCTTTTATATTTACCAGTATATGTGGGATTTTCTTTCGCCCAAAATCAAGTGTTGAGGTTGTAACCACTGGACTTAAACCAATAAAACTCCAGTAATTATATTAAATCAAGATTACTGTCACGTCATTGTTTGGTGGCTGCTGTGACATATATTGGTTGTGGAGCACGAGATGCACTTGTTTATGGAGAGTAGGATGTTGCACGTGGGAATCAAGGGGTCACGGTTGCATTGTGGGTAAAAAAAAATCTCGTTTTGAGAGCTTACCACATGGTCAAGAGGCATTCGACGCCATGAGTAACAAGAAGACAGACGTGTCTTATATCTTTAAGTTGAGAGTATTGCTAGCTGAGTGTTTAATGAAATTCTATTTGGATTATGTTGTATAATTATGTGAATTAGTTCACGTGATCTCACTGACGGCTGGATTTGCCAATGAACTGTTATTTTATTCTATGGTAAAATAAAAATATCGTCTGCTGATCAAGGTTTTAATTGGTGAATTTCAATATCTGTTGTTCTGTACTAACTAAAGTAGACATGCGCGATATCAAGTAGCTCAACAATGTAAAGAGAAACAAGGCATCTTGAATTACTTTAATAAATGTCATTTAATAAGTAGGGACATAATTTTGGTGGCCAGTATGGGGATCGAACCCACGACATTTGCGTTATCACACAAAATCAGAGATGGCTCCCACCAGATACTCACAAAGACAATGATAATTCAAGCCATGGACTTGTTTTGATTCGATAAAATAATGAGTGCAGTAAGAGCTGGGCAACTTACAAAAGTGAAGAACACAGATTATTATGGACCTAAACAGATAAAACTCCAGTAATTAAATACAAACAAGATTACCAAGAGAGTTTATGTTATCACACAATATCAGAGACGGCTCTCACCAGATTCGCCCAAAGACAAGGAATATAATATATAATGTGCATCTCCTGGAGGGATCATGTCTCCAACCAGGACGTTCTGAAACGGGCCAATATGCACAGCATCTATGGTCTTATTACTCAGAGAAGACTACGCTGGCTCGGTCATGTCACTCGCATGCCAGATGGAAGAATCACTAAAGACATTCTATACGCTGAGCTTGCAGAGGGAGTCAGACCCAAGGGACGCCCAAGACTAACCTATAGAGATGTTTGCAAGATAGACATGAGAACCACGGGCATGGAACAAAGTATGTGGGAGTAGATAGGGCAAGACCGGACAGCATGTAGAACTTCGCCGAGTGCAAACGAAACGAAACTACATCAGTAAAGAGAAAGAAGAAGAAAGCTGCCCTGTCAGCTATCCCTAGGACAGATGCATATACATGCACGAACTGTGGCAAACTCTGCCGCTCCAAAATTGGCTTGATCAGTCACACCAGATTATGTCCCATCTCAAGACGAAACCAAAGCCAGTGACTCATCTGGGCATATCCATTGTCTTCCGAGACATGAGGAGCCAAATGAATAAAATAATACAATTTTCAATAATCACCTGGCGTTGTTGATCGCTTGAAAACAAAATGAACAACAGATAAATACAAAAAGGGATTTCAAACAATTTTTTGTTTTTCCATTACAAACAAGTTTAACAACCTATTCTTGATTATGAGATTTGTGATTTTTCCAAAACAAAGAAATTAACTTTTTAATAGCTTTTCTAGTTTTTCATTGTAAATAGGACACACTGACAGATTAAAAAAAAACTAATTGAGGCTTTTTATCTTACGGTGGTCGCTTAAACAAAATACAGACTATTTAATACTTTTGTGGACTAGCCTAGCCCACTGCGTACAAGTTCGACTATACCAGATACTGAAATCTTACAGTTGTCCAACATGAACAGTATCAATGCCACAGTAAAAAGGTCCCAATTTCGATGGGCGGGACATGTAGTCCTCATGCCAGACTAATGCTTTTTGAAACAACTTCTGTACGGGGAGCTGTGTGCAGGAAAGCGCTCCCAGGGGTCCAATACAAAAAGTGCGATATCGACATACACAGCTGGGAAGCACTATCTCTCGATCGCTCCTCATGGCGTGCAGATGTGAGTGTCGGAGTCTCAAGATTTGAAGCAAAAGTAATCTGAAAAAATGTATAAAATATTTTTGTTTAAGTCGTGATTCGATTTTACCTGTCTTTGTTAAATAGTAGCCTTTTATAACAGCTTAACTCCCTCGAAATTTTTCATTGAAAAAGTGGTAGATTTTTTATAAAAAAAAACTATTTGCATTTTTAATAAAAAAACAAACAACTTTTTCATTTCAGAAAACAATAAAGGAATCGGTGCACCAGAACTAAAATATCATATAAATCGATTTTCAATATATTTTCTAGTTTCTGTGATCTAAATGGGACGGGCAGACAAACAGACGGATAGATCACACAAAACTTTAAGCAGCTTTTCCCTTTTCAAAGAATCAAACAATCAAATCAAAGAATCGTCTCACATGATAACTGTATCATTTTTTTTTGTTTCTTTAAAATTGCGATATATTTTGTCATTTGTTAAAGAAACTATTAAAATCACTCTTTAATGTGTTTTTTTTTCTTCAGCCATTAGTTCTGTTGGTAAGTCACTAAAACGTATTGTTAATGGCCAGACTGCTACCATGTTTGAGATCCCTTGCCAAGCTGAGCTTCAAATAAAACTTGACGGCACTTGGAGTCATTGGTGCGGAGGAGTTCTGGTCACTCCCAATAAAGTAAAATGCTTGAACTATAATTTTTATTTGATTGTTAGTTTAATAAATTGTTTCTCACAACTGAAGGCTTACACTATTTCTATAGAACATTATGATCAATATTAAAACAAATTCTTTTATCAGAGCACTACGCAAGACAGCAGGGTTTCTGTCCAGGGCTTTTGCAAGAGATGATTTGAGCCTCTCAAGCCCTCACTCAAATAGAGTTTGATGATGATGATGATGATGATGATCAGAGTGAAGGCGCAGTGGCAGAGTGATAAAGCACATGGCTTCCGAACCGGGGGTTCCGGGTACGAATCCTGTTGAAAATTGGGATTTTTACTTTCGGGATCTTCAGGACGCCTCTGAGTCTATCCAGCTTTAATAGGTACCTGACATAAGTTGGAGAATAGTAAAGGCGGATGATCGTTGTGCTGGCCACATGACACTCTCATTAACCGTGGGCCACAGAAACAGATGACCTTTACATCATCTGCCCCATATAAAGTAGAACTTAACTTTTTTTTTTTTTTTTTTTTTGGGGGGGGGGGGGGTCAAAGTAAGTGGAGGAATCACGAAGAAAAAGTAGTCCAAAGAAAAGCTGTGGGCCAACCAAGTCAAAACAAATGGACTGGCCTCTCTCTCTCTTGAAACCTGCTAAGAACAGCTGCTGTCCTCTGCAGTGGAAAAATTTGGTTACTCGAGCTGTCAAAGTAGGCCCGATCCCTACAACGAAAGTCAATGATGTATGATAATGATATGATGATGAGGATAATTGAGTGCCTTTAGTGTAGTATTAAACAAATTTACAAGATTCAGCTGTTGCATTGAGCGATAATAATAATAACAATAATGTCCGTCTTTATGTTTGTCAGTAGCAACCGCAAATCTCAACGAGCACCAATTTCTATTTTCTTTAAATTTGTGATAAGGCTCATTATGACAAATGAATCCACGTTGTACCAAATAAAACGTCGGAAAAGCAGTCAATAACTTCTTTACAATAGCCCATATTGCAGAATATGGAATTTGAATCCGTTTTTGTAACCTTGTTCAAACTTTGGCCTTTAAGTTTCTTGTTGTTTTTTTTTGTGCATATTTCAATATGCTGCTCCTGTATTAGTATGGATTTATCTCTGATTGACATTTGAGTTGGCGCTAAAATGATCAATACCAAGTCTGGAATCTCCATGTGAAGTATGTGTCTCCAAATGTTTCAGTTAATTTTACTAAAATTACCCGATCGGATAAACTGGCTTTTAGCTAAAAAAAAAAAGGTTTTGTAATTGTACACAATTTTCATCTTTCTGAGTAGCCCCCTACTGTCGTCTTGCGGACCGCTGAGGGTCCTCGTACCCGAAGCAGGACGTTTTGGCGCCGCCGTTTTGGCGACGCCGTTTTGGCCCCGCCGTTTTGGCGCGAAGGTCGTTTTGGCGCCAGCCGTTTTGGCGACGGGACGTTTTGGCGCGATATACATTATGTACGTTTATTGTATTATTTCTTTTAAAAGAATTATTCATATCTAGATCTATGTTTTGCATGAGTGTTTGTGTTAAGACATATTTTTCACGTATTAAATGTAAATGTGTGTTTGTGTTTCACATTTTATTTAATAAACATTTTGGCTTGTGTATGTGTGTTTATTAAGAGGCACACTTTTATTTTCAAAAAGTTTTTTTAAGATATTACTTTAAAATTTTAAAAAAAAATTTAAAAAAAATGAAACGATGATAGACTAAAAATTGATGCAATTATTTGTTTACATTAACATTGGTTTATTTAATGACTGTTTGGTATGTAGACTTTGGGCCGCTCTCGGAATTAAAGATTAAGGATTATAAATTCGCACCTAGGGATGTCAAGTGGAGTGCTAGAAACAGATTATCGTCTTACGCGTGAGAGAGGGGAGGGGTGGAGGAAAGAGTATATACAAGGAGTGAAATGTGAGCAGAAGAGAGGGGCGGGATAGGTGTCACATGTAATGACCATTCCCAAGGAGATGATCGCCAGACGCATGACGCCAACGACCAGTGCTCGGTGCTGGTCTTGTCTTCATTTGTTTAACTCTACCTGCGTCAATGCGAGATGTGTCACCCAAATCACCCCTACCCAATTTCTCAAAATATATCTTTTCAAAGTATCTTAGTGTCGTGAATTTGTTTCTATCTATTGTCGCCCATAGTGTTTGTTTATATTGGTGGATTCACGTTAGAGTTTGTACTGACCACATTCCGAGTCTTGATCTTTACTATGTGTGGAGTTATTGTCGTCATTCAGCGTAATAGAGCGTTAGATGTTTTGTTATATTACAGTGTGAGACTTAGCTAATTCGTATATTACACTAATGTCAAATAAAAAACTAAATCTTTTGGAAAGAAATCCAAAAATGTCATCCAGTGCGATTAGCAGAACTCATATATAGCATGTCATAACCATTCAGGAATCTGACTTATTATAGGCCTATATTCATGAAATAAGCAAAACCTTTATAATTAAAAAAAACAAACAATTCGCTGAACGGTGTTAGAATTCATACTATACATACAATATTATGGTAGAGTGAAATAAACATTATTATAAAAGTTACGTGCTTATTAAATTATCGTCAAATGATATCTCGCGCCAAAACGTCCCGTCGCCAAAACGGCTCGCGCCAAAACGTCCCGTCGCCAAAACGGCGGGGCCAAAACGGCGTCGCCAAAACGGCGGCGCCAAAACGTCACGTACCGCTCGTACCACAGTTTGAGAATCACTGTCTTAATGAAGAGGCGCTATCTAAAAGTTATTTAAAGTCCTCGTACCACAGTTTGAGAATCACTGTCTTAATGAAGATGCGCTATCTAAAAGTTATTTAAAGTCCTCGTACCACAGTTTGAGAATCACTGTCTTAATGAAGATGCGCTATCTAAAAGTTATTTAAAGTCCTCGTACAACATTTGAGAATCACTGTCTTAATGAAGATGCGCTACCTAAAAGTTATTTAAAGTCCTCGTACAACATTTTGAGAATCACTGTCTTAATGAAGATGCGCTATCTAAAAGTTATTTAAAGTCCTCGTACAACATTTTGAGAATCACTGTCTTAACTCTTTCTCTCGTAACTAATGATACCAACGTTGATTCCACCAGAATGTGGTAAATAATTACGGACAGAGAGAGTTAATGAAGATGCGCTATCTAAAAGTTATTTAAACACAAAAATGGATGGAAATAAATCGGTGAAAGGAAATAAAAGTTGGTTTGAATTTTTAAAATACCTGAATAATTTAATTAACTCTTTCTCTCCTTAATTATTTACCACATCCTGGTGAAATCAACGCTGGTATCGTCGCTTAGGAGGAAAAGAGTTAAGGTACTTTTTTTTACGAAAAGACATTTTTTTTTGTGTAAACTTAATACGAAAAGGTTCTTACTGCTGCCCATTGCATGGATGATTCAGCGGTGAGTAATTATCGTGTGGTTGTTGGGATGCTGAACTTGTATGGACCATCGAGCAAGTACCAACAAACTCTCAAGGTCTCTCACATCCACAAACATGAAAGTATCAAAGACAAATATGATTATTCCAACCCTCATGACATTGCTGTGATAACACTGGCCACCTCCGCTACACTTAACAGGAATGTACAGGTAACGGATATACATTGTTCTTATTTCAAGTAAAACAAATTTATAGTATAGGCTACATAGAGTTTTGAACAGTAATTTTTAGTTCATAAAATGTAAAATTAAACAAAAAATTTACATTCTCGAAAATATACATAATTTACTTTCGTTTTATATATTTAAATACTAGTTCTTAAAAAAAACTGTATATATAAATTTAACAGTAGGTTACAATAGTTAGTTTTAGTATCTAATTAGCAAACTTTACAATATCGATACGCGTAGGACATAATTATCTTCTGTTTTGAATGAATGCCTGTAATTTATTTGGTATGAACACTTTAGTTAACATTTTGCTTCTAGTTTGGATAATGTCCATGGGATCTAAATAATACACGGTGGCCCAAAAGTAGATTTACAGTACCTTTTATATGGTTGAAAGTGCTTGAAAGTAATACCATTATAAATCATTCCTCACAGTATAAACCTTACATACACAGCTTTTTATTGTATTATATAATGCTAACTTAGCAAACCCTCTCTTCTAGTATCGAATTTGCAATAAATATCTCATCTCATCCATGACTGTGGTTCCTTCTGGGGCATAGTTCACCAACCAACTTCCTCATGGCGTCTCTGTTCTGAGCGAGTCTCTCAAATTGTCCCCACGTCTTGGAGTCTGCTTCCAAATCCTCTTTCCTTGGGGGTCCTAGGTTAGGGCTTTACTTGTTATGGTGAATTAATCGTCTCTGAAGGATATCTACTTCGATTTTCTGCTGCTTTGTTCTTTGCCACAGTTCCTTATTCGGGATCTTGTCTGGTCAGCGGATCAGAAGAATCCTCCTCAGGTAGGTATTACAGCGTGGTCTAGAGGCATAATGGCTTGGCTACCTAGAAGGGGACTCGAGGTTCGACACCCGACTCGGGCAGAGTTGTGTTTACTGAGCGCCTAAAGGCAGCACGGAAAGCTAACTCCTAGATACCCCCTCCCCCCCCCCCCCACTAGTCGACAAATGAGATTGGACCAAAGCGCTCTGAGCATGCTATAAGCATGAAAGTAGCGCTATATAAAAGCTATAAATATATATATACCATGCAACTAATTTGTCACGTGCAATCGTGTTTAGTTATAGGACTAATGAACATAAAATAGCGTTCCTAAAACCTATTGTAGCTTATATAATTAGAACTTTCTCTTAGAGTATCTGACTTTTATACAAATATTTCTTTTATTAGCCTGCCAGATTAGCAAAAAATGTGAATCAATATTTCTTAACGGACTGCTTGATAAGTGGATGGGGTTACACCAGCGGAACTAAACCAAAGCCCAACACACTCCAGAAAGCCATAACTAAGATTGTGCCTAATTTTGAGTGTGTCAACTATTGGCCTACGATGAGTGTGGCGTTAAATGGAGGACTGTACCTTTGTGTCTATGACGACGAAGGTAAAACTCAAACACACACACACACTCTCTGTCTCTGACACGCGCACACACTCTCTCTCTCTCTCTCTCTCTTTCTCACACACACACACACACACATATATATATATATATATATATATATATATACACGAATACATATATATATAATAAATACTTTTCTGTTTAAACATATATTGGCTGCAATATATTCCATTATGCCGAAACCAATATATTTTCTAAGGTTCCCCACGCACTGGTACATGTGTTGGAGATAGTGGCGGCCCTTTACTGTGTGGACCAAACAAAGACACGCTTGTTGGAATACTCAGTGGTGGAGATGCTGAATGCGATGGTAAAAAAAAATTAAATATTATAATAATAAACTGGAGACGAGTTGGCTGAGTGGTAAAGCGTTTGGCTTCCGTTTTAGGGGTCACGGGTTCGAATTCTGGTGAAGAATGGGATTTTTACTTTCGGGATCGTTAGAGTGTCTCTTAGTCTAGCCAGCTCTAATGGGTACCTGACATTAGTTGGAGAAAAGTAAAGGCGGTCGTTGTGCTGGTCACCTGAAACTGCCATTAACCGTGGATCACAAAAACATCATCTCTTGTATAGATCACAAGGTCTGAAAGGGGAATTTTATTATTTTTTTTTTACCGACCTAATAAACTTCGATAGAGATTTTATGACTTTGTTATTATTTTTTCTTTCTGATTTTTTTATTTTTTTCTAACCATACGGTTAACCCGCGGGTTATGCAAGTTCCTTGTGTGGGGTATACAAAGGTGCGGGTTTTGCATAACTTCTTTCACTTATAAACATAGTATAACGGAAACTATGGACATACCAGTGGGTCTTCATACCTGTGTGGTTGTGAAACGTACATTGAAAGGCTTTATGAAGATCTCATTACAAACCTCAAGAACACAAATAGTACCAACGCGGCGGACACGTAAGTAAGCAACTAGACTAATTTGCAGATTAGGTAATATTGATGTGTTTATATTTCAATAATGTAACGTTGCGGTTAGTCCGATTTTGTATTTACTTATTTTGGAACTTGTGTGGGGTTTACACGTGTGCGGGTTATACACGTATGCGAGGTATATGCACGAAGATACGGTAGTTTCCAGATCTGTAGAAATAGTAATTTGTATTAAGAATATTTATTTAAATGTTTTTTTAAAACATGTTTCTATTTTAAAAGTATTTATTCTCCTTTCATAATGTTTAATGAATCAAATAAATTCCATATTTAGTATTTTTTTAGTTAATGAAATTGACAATCGTCGTTTCGCATTGGTGTTTGTTATGAGGAAGGGGGTAGCTGGTTATGAAAAGAAATCAAGTTGTGAAAAAAAAACCTTCTTAATTCTTTCTCTCCGCAATTATTTTTCCACGTTTTGAAGGAATTCTTCATTTCGCTCATTACTATTTCATTACCCTGTTATGATTGGGCTTCAATAGCTTTGTTGTTTGTTATCAGAAAATGTTGTATTTTGTATATAATTAAAGAGGAATTGATGCTCTTTTTATATAATTCAAAGTCAAGTTAAAAAAATTAAACATTAATTTAATTTAGTGAGGTCAAAATCAACGATGGTATCGTCGATTAGGAGATAAAGAGTTAATAATGAAAGGGTTGATCCTCAGAAAGCCTAGACGATACGCTCAATGTAGTAACTGTAGTTTAATTTACGTTTTTTTTTTTTACAAATCTTAAATCACTTCACTCTGTCTGTCTGTCTGTCTGTTTGTCTGGTGAAAAATGTGTACACGTTATTTCTCCCACACCCATTCTCGGATCAAGTTGAAAGTTCACAAAATTATTCATTGGCTTAAGAGTCGGCTTAGACAAAACACGAGTCAATAAAAAAAAAAGTAACCAATTGGTCAATTAATTACTGGTAATTAATTATTTTGTTTGATACCCAGAAGGGAAACTAATCCTTCAGTATCGCATATGGAGCTAAATTTATTGGGTTTAGTCCCAATATATAATTGTTAGAGCTCTTTCCCTTCACGCATTCTCCGATCAAGTTGATACTTGGTAGGACCAGAGCGCTCAGAGCATGAAAGCAGTGCTATATAAAAGCAATAATTTACTTTAAACAATTATTTATTGTAGCTAACAAAACAGGAATCAGTTTTAAAAATACCCAATTAGTCAATGAATTATTGGTAATTAATTATTTTGTTTGATTTCAAACAAGGGAAAAAACATATACATTATTGATATGGTTTTAAGGGCGGAGTTCTTTCCCTTTAGATATAAAAAAAAAAGTAAAGTCCCCCTTCTCGGTCTTTCGATCCCTTTAGATGAGAAAAAGAATTTTCAAAAATATTTTGCTGGTTTTAAAATTGGTTTCTAGGTTTTGAGCAATGTAAAAAAAAAAGCCCATTTAATGACGTTCATGCATTTGTACTCTTGCTTTAGTCTATTAACTTTTATTTTGGGCGCTTGAGACTCACTCTCTCCCCTTCTTTTTTGTAACTGTAGTTATATTTGGCCTGTGTCACGTGAAGCTCATACTTACATAAGTGCCATTATTGAAGCACAGAAACTGGAAGTAAAACAGGTCATTGCGAAGTAAAGCATATTATATTTTATTGTGGGTGTAATGTTCTATATAAATCTAAAATAATAACACTTCAAAAAATGTATTTTTATATTTCAGCTGATTACCCCGCCTTGTACGTCAATCTCTCTGCATACGGAGACTGGTTGTCTGGTAAACTGTAAACTCTTCGCTTGGAGACAATTCAATATAAAAATTATTAAATATTTTTCAATAGTCTTCATTCTTGCGTCTTTAATTTCATTTGCTGCTTTTAAATTAGAGTTTGTTTAACATGGTATGGAGAAGAATGACGTCAAACTACTTGGTTGTTCAGGCTTAAGTTTATGAAATTATTAGACTTCAGTGGTGTAGCTAGGGTGTGGGAGGGGGGTTTGAAAATCCCCAGGGACCCACTTGAGGTGGGGTGCTTCCAAATAAATGTAATAAATTAAAGCTTTTATAGAGCGCTTTCATGCTTTTAGCATGCTCAGAGCGCTATGTTCCAATCTCTTTTGTGGACCGGTGGGGGGAAGGGGTATCTGGGAGAAGGTTTTTCCGTGCTGCCTTCAGGCTCAGTAATCACAACTCTGCTCGAGTCTGGTGTCGAACCTCGAGCTCCCTTCATATGTAGCCAAGTCAAGCCAAGTTCAAGCGTACTTAGCCTCTCGACGACGCATCCCAAATGAGTGTTCGAAATTTTATTATACATCAAATATTAACTATTACGCAAAATGCAGTGGCCCTCAAAGAGGTCAAGCCTTCCCACGGGCCTTTCTGGTGTTTCCGGTGTATAAAATAAAAATAGGGGGATATAAAATAACATGTTTTTTTTTTTAAAAAGGTGTGTGATAAATTATTTTGCAATTCGTTAGCTACGCAGTCTAAAATGTACTAACCTCTTCCAAGCACAAAATAATTTCAATATGAAGGAAGTTTTAGACTTTTATCTAGAAATGCAACTATGCAGTCTTAATTCTTGGAAATATATCTAGTGTAGATCTGACTGGAAGTAACGCTGAACTCAACTACTTCAGTAACACCGGCGAAAGGCCTAAACAATCAAAATATGTAGTCGACGCTGATGTTGTTCTACAAATATATTTAATAATCAAGAAGGAATCGTCCGATGTCAGCTATGTCCGTAAATCCGTATCTATTCTACTGTTCTACAAGAAGCGTCTTCTTTGTAGCGTCACTTAGAGCGTTCTTGTTTTTTAACCAACTTTACGTCATCGTCGCTAAGTAAAACTTTACCCTATTCCCGAAACAAATAACTAATTCCTAATCATGTCATAACATATTCTAGGATCTATGCACCTATTGATAACAAAATTGACAACTAACTAGATGTAATAAGAGAAAGTGGATACAAAGATCAACTGCTAGCGAGGAACAAAAGTCAACACTAGAAGCTTTTTGGATTCTATCGCAGAAGTAGTTCTGGAACATCCCTACCAACGTGGTGAACATCTCCTGGTCCCGAGTTGTTGAAACGAATGAACAGATCCTCTAAGTATGACCCTTTTACAGAAGAGGTAGAACTTGTGAACAGTAATCGTCAATACGCTCTTATCAGAACACCTACGGACCGAGAAGAAACAGTTTCTTATAGATTGGTGGCGCCCAAAGAAGAAGACTTTTTCACAGAAAATGTGAGACCCCTGGTGCTGAGAGACAGTTCTTTCGGGAATGCGACACCCTCACTTCTATGCGAAACAGAAAACAACGCAGAGAACTCGGAATCCTCCTTCTTTTTAATCAAACAACCGAGTCAATCTTATTGGGGGGAAGTGGACTCGGTTGAAGCCCCGACCATCGAGTCGCCAAGTTAACTTTGTTGATGCAGATAATCCAAATCTAACCTGCTAATACAACCCAAGAGAAAGAAACTCAAAACCCAACTACAGGGTTTAACTGACAAGTGTATTGGATAAACAGTTTGCTGTCAACCTGTGTTACAGATGTTTGTAGATGTTTTTTTTTTCTTTTCTAAAAGCGAAGAACTAATTTTTAAAATCACTTATGCAAGCAGTTTTTTCATAAAAATACACCACTTTTACAACTATTAACTATTAATAGTAACAAACACGGAGACTCTTTAGCAGGGAAGGTAAACATGTACCAAATTTTTAACACATTTATGCAAATGCTTTTAGATTTTGTCAATTGTTTTTTTTTTTACATTTTTATTGCTACGTTATATACATTCTGTTATACTAATTACTACATTTACCCAAAATAATTTTTACTTTTTGTTTTAACAGAAAAAAAATCTACTTAGTATGCATAATTTAAAACAACAATTAATAAGTAGAATTTAATATAATCGGTGAACTGCAGTGAGCTGCTGCAGCCGTATATTGAAGTATACATGCCCTCCTAACTGCCTGGGTGGACCACTTTGGAGGCCGATTTTGAGTTTGTGTTGCCACACAAACTATCTTTGTAACCTTGTTTTTTTTTTTTATTTAAGTAAAACAGTCCTGAAATTACAAGAAAAATAAAAAACGTCCTGGAAATCTCCTTAAATTTTTGAAAATCTCCCGAAAACTCATAAAAATATCCTGAAGAAATTCACCAAATCGTCAATTTCGGGGTGTCTATCCATATGAACAACGCCAATCCTACCAGCGATGAAAACGGCATGTCAGCGTTCATTTAATCAAAAAGTTAATTCAAAGAACAATTTATTTTCTAATATAAAATCTTAATTTTCACTTTGTACCCTTATCCCTACCCAGACAGGGCCCTGCGTAATATCAGTTCGCATAGGGCTCGCAATTGTTAGTGCCGGCCCTGCATACCAGAAAGAGTTACGGAGGGACATGTATTATTTCTTGGACTGGAAATAAGCACTTAATTTGAGCCACTTCTTGATGTGACTCCTAAATAAGAATGTTTGTCGCCTTCTCAACTTGTGAATCCTCGGATTATTTCGAGAGCGTTCCCAGCGACATTGACTAAAATTAATTGGGTCTGGACAGAGACGTTAACGGTTTCTCGTAGATTCTTCAGAACTCTCCAAACTAGAGAAAATATAAACTTCCCCTTTCAGACATGGCGATCTATAGGGCAGATGGTGTTAAGGTCAACTGTTGCTGTGGCCAACGGTTAATAAGCCAGCACAACGACCAACCGCCATTACTTTCCCCAAATTAAGTCAGGTACTCAGGAGTGACAAAAAAATCCAGAAATTTTAAATCCTAGTCTTCACCAAGATTCGAACTCAGGACTCCAAGTTCGGAAGCCAAGCGCTTAACCACTCAGCCATCGCACCCGCGGTTCAGCTCGTGAAATTTATATTTTGAAAAAATATCGGCTAGATGGTTCAGTCCCGAATATCTTCGTTTTTATTTGCATATTTCTGTCGATTGCGATAAGTTTAGTTAAATGCTAGCGAAGTTTTTCCAAAATAAATTTATGCAAGAATTTTTGGCGATCAACGTTGACAAATATACGACTCAATAATTTGTCTTTTGAACAAGAACTGGTGGGAAAAAATTGATTTTGATAAAATAATTGATGGCTTTACCAAAAAAAAATAGAACGTAACATTGTATCTTGTATCTATTTGTAAAATTTTCTTACCAAAAGCAATACCTTCATATTGAGCATACATTTTTATGCGGGAAAAAAAAACGTGTTTTCGCAGTTTTATTTTTATTTTTTAGGGCGTCATGAGGATTAGCCAGGTGTCAAATACCCTAGCTACGCTACTGTCAAATGTAGAATGTCTAGCCATCTCCTAGTTGAACAGTTTACGTTTACAAAATACATAAATAAGTAAATAAACAACTTAAACACTGCCCATAAAAAATTTGTTTCGTTGACTGTACACATTGATTGTGTCCACTTAGTCTAATCTTTCATGTTGGGGAGATAATCAAATGATCAATACTATATAAGAGGTTGTCCCTCCTGATAGGGATAAAGTTTCTACAATTGTCTTAACCCATTCATTCTATGAGACATTTTTGAAACTTGTAAAATTCGGTTTAAAAAAATGGAATCCAAAGAAGCTAGAATTGTGATATTGATTGCTTTTAGCGTTTTGTTTGTTAGCATTGCAGGTATGTTGATCCGTCTGTCTGTCTGTCTTGTCCTTCTAGTCTGTCTGTCTGTCTGTCTGTCTGTCTATCTATTTTTCTATCTATCTATCTATCTATCTATCTATCTATCTATCTATCTATCTATCTACCTATCTATCTATCTATCTATCTATCTATCTATCTATCTATCTGTCTGTCTGTCTATCTGTCTGTCTATCTATCTATCTATCTATCTATCTATCTATCTATCTATCTATCTATCTATCTATCTATCTATCTATCTATCTATCTATCTATCTATTTATCTATCTATTTATCTATTTATCTATCTATCTATTTCTAATATATATAGTAGAGTCACTATTGCGGAGCAGGCATGTTTGCGGAACAGCTCGTCGAAATTAGTTAAAACCTACTTTATTTTGAGATTTTCTGCTAAACTACTGTAACGGTGCTGCGCATGGTCCATTTCTCTACATTTCCAATATAAGGGTTTTCCTTTCACAGCAGAAAATTAATTTTGACTCCAGGTTAAAGTTGACAGGTGTGGAATCGTCCATTATTTTTCACGTACCAGGAGAACCGCATAGGTCAGGGCTTAAGGCTTTTTAAAAATGATAATGACACATCACCTGCATGATACACCTATTTTTAGGTTTATAAATGGATGTGGAAAAACTTCATGTCGTAGCCATCCACCAGGAATTTAATTTTTAAAAAATTGGGAGGTGTTAACCCAGTTTTTACCTTTTTAAAGATAGTCACAATTGTGGAACACTATAGATGTCATTTATTTGACCTGCACATTTAGCTTAATATTTAAATAGTGATATAGATTATCGGAATTTAAATATGAAATTGTATTAGTACACATAAATTTAAAAACATTTAGACAATAATATTACTTATAATATATAATTTATGATTACCAGACGTCCAGCAAAAAGAGGACAAATCATAATATCAAATAATATCATATAGGCCTATATAATATTAATGTAACAAAAAAAGAATTACGGAATAGTGGAAAATAAAATCTTGTAAGGAAAATCAGGGTAGTGTGACGTCAATTAAATTAAAGAGGTAAAGGATTAAAAAGTGACAATGTGTTGTCTTAAGCTTTGGTAAAACAAAATTAATGTAAAGGATAAGGAGTTCAAGTATTAGAGTAATAAAATATATGCTTTGTTCCGACATTTTTACCGTGTTCCGCAATTGTGACTTCTTAAAAAATCCTGTTCCGTAATTGTGACTGGCCATATCTCAGTCGATTTGAATGTAAAATTTAAATATCTGTTGAAAAACTAAACAATGCGTCTATTTTTATCGGAAAATGGATGGGCAATGCCTAGATACTTTTAGTTTTTCCATAGGTCTAACCATTACGGAGCAAAAAATTGAAAACTAAAAGTAGCTGCAAACTGTTCCGCAATAGTGACTCTACTCTATATATATCCTCCTTCTTGGTCGAAGATGAGCGCATTTCTTATTTCCTATGGACTCGAAGATGACTGTAAAGTCCAATCCTCACTTTAAAAAGCCGGCCGCATATGTGGCATGGGTGGGTTAGGTCAGTTGCAGATGGGCCTGCTTCTTCTCTCACCTTTTTGTTGATTCTGCGCTCTTTCACCCTGGCCACTCTTCTTGTTTCAAATCTCGAGACTCCGAGACTCACAGCTTCAAGCCATGAGTAGCGATCGAGAGCTAGTGCTTCCCAGCCGTTAATGTCGATAGTGCATTGCTTGAAAGAGCTCTTGAGAGTGTCTTTGTAGCGCTTGTATTGGTCTCCCTGGGAGCGCTTTCCTGCACACAAATATATATGTATTTATGTCTGTCTGTCTGTCTTTCTCTACATACACACACCAAAATATGTTTTTTTTTTTCTCAAAGTGCAATGATCCCATCTCTTGTCTGGACCACTTGGGAAAGGGAGGGGGGTAGGAGAAAGACGTACATCTGTGTGAAGGTTACCGTGATCGCTTTTAAATGAAATGCATAAAAAAAGTTTAAACAACTTGAATACGAAATGGAGGCTTCAAGCCTTCCTAAGTCTATACGCTAACCACTGTGTCCATGAAGTGCTTATGAAAATGGAAGGTTTAACATTTATTGTTAGTTGAGCACCTGAATTTCTACACAAAGTATTAAGGGGACTTATTAAACTTGTAAACTTGTTCAATACAATATATTTGCACTGTTTGATACCAAACAAAATAATTAATTACCAATAGTTAATTTGTTTTTTAAAATTAATTAATTACCAATAGCTAATTTGTTTTTTAAAATTGATTCTTGTTTTGTAAGGTACATGAAAAAAAATGAGCGAAATTTCAAATTAATTCGAGATTGGGTGTGGGTGAAATAACATGTAAAAATATATTTTTTTAACCAGACAGACAAAGTGAGTTGGTGTAAGCTTTATAATGTTATGACATGATTAGGAATTAGTTATTTGTTTCGGGAATAAGGGGAAAGTTTTACTTAGCGACAAGTGACGTGACAGATCTTTAAAAAAGAAGAACGCTCTAAGTGACGCAAAAAGGAAGACGCTTCTTGTAGAGTAGTAGACTTGAGTACGACATAATTGACATCGGACGATTCCCTTCTTGAGTATTAAACATATTTGTAGAACAACATATCAGCGTCGACTACATATTTGATTGTTTCGGCCTTTCGCCGGTGTTACTGAAGTAGTTGAGTTCAGCGTTACTTCCAGTCAAAGCTACACTAGACAGATTGCCAAGAATCAACACCGCGCGTAGGCCTTAACAATAATTAATATTGCTTACAGAATCATATAATTAGTAAAGCCTACCCCATTAAGGTCTAGGGAAATCGCGTCATTATTATTTTTATCATCTGTGTTTTCAAATATCTAATGGAACTATTTGAGTACTTTATGTCTCAAACCTTTATTTTGAATCAGTTTCAGCCCCAGGTCATTGCCCAAAAGACAACTGCGAAGATTTAACTTGTAGCGGCGCCAAGGGAAGATTCAGAGACGTAGACGATTGTCCCTACTGCAAGTGTCTCCGCAACTGTCCGCCCTTCCAATGCACTCTGAACTGCGATAAAGGCTACTTGTCCGACGAAAACGGCTGTCAGCTCTGCAGCTGCAAGAAGTGGTGCCCCAGTGTCTCCTGCGCTCTGATCTGCCCGAGCGGAATGAAGAGGACCAAGGACGGATGCCCCTACTGCAGCTGCTGCAATGATCTACCGTGTTTAAAGACGCTGTCTTGTGAAGAGTTTGAGGTCGACTCCAGTGGCTGTGCTACGTGCTCGTGCAAACAGTCACGCTTCAGTGACTTAATAATATAAGTGGCTCTGATTATCTCTTATAACGTTACGTGAAATAAAAATTGTTGTGATACAAACACTAACATGTATCACTGTGTAACTTTAAATGAATCATTAAATAAACTTTTTTTTTTTATTTAAAAAAATAAATTCACGGTGAGATCAAGTTTATTTATGTGTCTTTATTTTTTTTAAATTCTAATTACTTATTCCACTAGAATGAGCCACTCGCTTAAAATTAAAAAGTTTGCACACGTTAATAAGCAATTTGTCAATTAATTGCTGGAAATTGATTATTTTGTTTGACTCCAACAAAGAAAATTAATCTTTCAGTAGTGTAACGTAGTATTAGGATAGGTCATAAGACCAGTGACCTCTGCTGTACTGGCAAGTTAGTCCAGTGGTACTTTGTGGTCCCAAATTATATTATCTAGGCTATTAACTATAGACTCTAGATATACAAAATTACTGAGACAGACAAGTAATAATACTGAGATTTCAGTTGCAATAACAAAAAAAAAAGAGTTTATTTAGAAACAAAAGAAAAGATCATGGAATGTATAAATGGAAATAAAGGCTTACAAGAGAAAATGAAATAATGAAACAAATCAAAATAGTAGGACAGGTTCAGTTCAAAATAATCAAAGAACCAGCATTACAGAGGCACAATAGTGTCTCATCTCAAAAACCAAAACGATGGTTTACACTAACAATGAAAGGACATCATCCATGAGACACACTACAGTCTCGTATCTAAACAAAAGATGTCTTAAAAAAAACATACAAGAGAGGATAAGAGACTAAGTAGACTATACTATTAACATAAACCAACTTATTACTAAAAATAAATAAAGTCTACTTAGCTCATTACCGAAACAGTCTTCCCATAACAGTGGTACACTCCTCTTGAGTAATACAGTTAGAGCACAACAACACAAGTATTAGTTAAACATTGTGGAGACTTAGTTCAAACTACACTGGTCAGCTCAAGGACTCAAGAGAGAGTGGCAATTGTAAACAGACTTAAATCAAGTACTAAAGGGGACTAACTCTTATTGAAAAAAAAGTAGGTACCCTTATTGTCCCTCTTGTCACAAGTATTCAAATATGTAGGATTTTGTAACTTTAGATACATGAAACATGTTCTTTCTGACACACCTATAGCTGGATCAAGTCGAAACTTTAAACCAGTGATGCCCAACCTAATTCGACCAGCGGGCCATTTTAATTTCCAACCCCTGTGTCGAGGGCCACATCAACGAATAGGTACCGTTTGATCGTCTTAAGAGCTGAGCCGAAGGCTCTTTGAGCTCTAAGTTTGAAAAAAAAAAACCTGTTTGGACGCCAAACAGTAAAAAAAAAAAAAACCTGTGAGAACACAGTTCTGTTTGAGAGAGACCTGAGTCAATGCCTATGTAAAGCATTGCTGTTTCCAATGCCTTTGGCCCCCGACGCATGCTTGGCTGTACATGGCCGAAGGCCGAGGACACCGGGAGCCTCCACCATTTTCCTTCGATATACCAAGCTAACCGTGGGGGACTCGCCATTTATGTAACGGTCGCTTGAGGAACAGTGAATGGATGTGTGACAGGTTTGTGGGTACAAAAGACGAGAAGAAGTCTTGCAACTAATCTATTAGAGACCTGTGGGGATCTAGTACTTACATTGAGTAAGAGATATGTAGAGTTTATCTTTTTTTTTCTTACGCATCACAAAATGGATTTATTTCTCTGCTTACACCGACTCATTTTCTTGACTCTTTTTGGTAAATATTCTCATATATTCTCCAATCTCTAGGCATTATTTAACAATCTTTTATTCGCGGCTCAAATCGAGAAAGCCGCCATATTTGTTTTATAAAACCAATTACCTGTTGTTGTTTATTAAACAGCCACACTTTCTTATGAAACAATTATATTGACTTATTATCACGTTCCACACACAAAAAAAGTATACATCCGTTCACTTTTCCTACATTCTGAGTCCCAGTCCATAAAAACACAAAAGTTAAAGGTCATGTTACCAATCTATCATAGAAAACGTGAGGGACCTAAAGTAGGTAAATATACATTTTCACCTTTCTTTTTCTTCTTCACTTTGTACCGACGTTTCGATGGGCCCGATTGTAGCAGGTCGCGGGCCGTATTTGGGCATCACTGCTTTAAACAATATATCTATTGTACCTAACAAAACACGAATCAGTTTCAAATTAACCAAATTACTCAATTAATAATTGGTAATTAATTTTGTTTCATATAGAAAAATGGAAATAACATCTACATTCTTGAGAGCTATAGTTGTTAGGGCAGAGTTTTTCTCTTAGATAAGCTTTTTTTTTTTTTTTTTTAAAGATTTAAAAAAATATTTTGCTTGTTTATTCTTTTATTTCGGAGTTTGCATGTGTGCATGACAGGAATTCTGATGTTTGGTGATCTTGTGTAGGCCTACATGGGCTCGCAAAATGGAACTTTTTTAAACAAAAAACCCCCCCAAAAAACGAAAAAAGAAACACCTTTCTAAGAACTAGCATCTTGCTTCAAAGAACATATCTTACTAAATCTACACACTGAGACCAAAATAACTAATAAATCAAGCTGCTATCACAATAAAGCTGCTAAACGCTTTGGTTTATCAGTAGGCAAATAGTTTGTCGTATCTGCGGCCTTTTTATGTGGGAGTTATGCATCTGAAGAACAGCTCAATACTAGTGTTGACAAAGTGACTAATTTAATATCCGGAGACATGAGGCGTTTGAACGTGGGAGAGAGATCTGTTTTTATGATGGTTGATTGACACACGGGCTTGAGTTAACCAGCGCATTTAGCAATTACAATTTTTTTTAAGGATATTCCGAGGACAGACGTAGACGGCGAAAAGAAAATCTTAATCGACCACCGGTGGACAATGGTTATCCTTGCCCAATTATTGCGCAGTGCAGGATGGAACACTGTCCTATTGGGACATACTTTGCCCGGTTCCGCCCGAACTTAGACTCCCGATGCCGTCACTGTGGAGAGAGCGTCGAAACAGTGTCGCACGTCTTGTACGAGTGTCCCCAGCTCCGCAAGCTAAAGGGGGACCTGTCAGAGCAGTCACTCGACTTGTATGGTAGCTACGAGGCACTACGCCGAACGGCTAAGTTTCTTGCCAGAGCACTACGGGAGGACTGAGTCCTTCCTGCTCTGTTTTTTCAATAGGAGTTCATCTCAGGTTATCCTTACCCTGGATGTGGCAAAATATGTAGGTCACAGCTGGGGATGCGTAGCCTCATAAATCTTCGGACTAGCTTTATTATTTTTATTACTCCTTCTATTAGAAGACAGTGTATAAATAAGATTTATAAGGCTCGAAAAATGTTAGGATGGAAAAGAAAGAATTCGATAATAATAAAAATCAAAATGTAAATAAATATGTTGACACTCAAAGTATCTTTAAAAAAAGGTAAATAAAAGCTATAGTTTTAGATTACGCATTATCATGAATCAAGAAAAGAATGCAAGAAGATTTTGTTTGTACACACCTACCAGGCAAACACTGCTTAAGAAGAAAAAAATAAGGGGATGTAATCCAAAGCTTTAATCGCGTCTCTATTACCAAAACAACATGCGCCCATGCCCAAACAAATTACGAATGTATTTCTTCATCTAATATATAGATTTTCTAGTTAGGCAAAATAAAATGAAAAACATTTACAGTAGGTATTATATAATTGATGTAAAATTAACTTGTTCATTTTATTCTGGAAGTCTACCTCTCAATATTGATAATTATACTTATGTGACCTTTTTATGTAAACCTATATGCGACTCATATGTGCACTAAGGCGCGAGGCAGAGCGGTAAAGCGAAGGTCCCCGTTCGGAATCCTGGTGAAGATTGGGGTTTTTACTTTCGTGATCCTTAGGGCGCCTCTGAGTCTCTATCTTCCAGCTTTAATGGGAACCATACATTAGTCGGGGTAAAGTTAAGGCGGTTGGTCGTTGTGATGGACACATGACACCCTCGTTCACCTCTAGACACATAAATATGATCTTTATATCATTTGCCCCATAGATGGCAAGGTCTGAAAGGGGCACTTTATGCCCATTATAAGTGTATTTGTGTGTTTGCTTTCCTTAAAAAAAACGGCTCAATTGAGAAAAGCCCCATTGTATATAATTTTGTTCCTAAAAAACTTTGATCTCAGCCTTAGAGAAGAAATCTTACACTTATCATGCACTTGTGGTTTAGCGTGAGACACAAAGTCCAATCAATCTGCTCTTATTGACCCGTAAAGATGTGAAGGCGGATATTTGGCGCCTTTAAACCCAGATATTTCAGGCTACTAATCTAAGAAAAAGGTTCTCAAACCTTCGTTACCCTGTCGTTCTTGAATTTAGAAATCAGAAATATAATCTATTAGGTGTTAGGACCACCAAATATAGTATTCCTTCTAAAAAGTTCTTTTAAACTGAGCTGCTTGAGAGGCGGACATATATGCTTGGAATGGAACTTAAATGATATTTTCAAACACTTCAAGTCCCGCACCTGATATATATTTATATTTCTGACCAGTTGGCCACCTCAGCATTTTCTATATTTATTATACAATGAATTGTCAAGTTCACTAGTTGTCTTAGACTCAAACAAAAAAAAAAAAGATGCTACATATTTGGTAAAAGGAAACTTTTTAGTACATTTTTTGTTATCAATGCAAGATGAAACTGTATGGAGGACAGGCACTAACCAGAAAATATTCAAATTATTAGCAGCACACACCGGCTACGCCCGTTGATTTGTTTCCAGGCATTGTATTGTTTATTATGGCCGTAACATTACCTTTTGTTTTTTAATCAACGGAGCACATTTTAAAGATCAACCAAACATACTTTTTTAGCCTGTGAATGAGTGTATCTGTTACAATGAAATTTCACACACCGCTCTCTCTTTCCTTCTCTCTCTCTCTTTTTCGCTCTCTGGATTTCCTGGATTTACCTGCGCATCGTAATTTCTCTGACATAGACTTTTGACTTGATTTAGAAAGACTCGATTCAACCTCCCCCCCCCCCCCGAAACATACACACGCACTAATATTTTGGGTCCGGCAATGCTAGTAGCATTATCACTTATCCGCGCCCCCCCCCCCCCCCGGCCGCGCCAAAAAAAAAAAAAAAGCTAGTCTTTCGTTAACTCTATGAAATTTCTTCAGCCTCTTCATGCATTTTACGAAGGCCCTCATTGAATGTCACCTTTCCGTTGTCCTTTCTACATTTATTTTTGGTTATTTTTTCTTTAAAAAAATAAAAGGAATATCAATTTGGTTTTATTTATTGTAATCTTTTATCTCATCCTTTTTTCATGTAGCAAAATGACAATAGATCTAGATTTATCTTTTTAATGCTATGTGACGATCACACTTTCCGGGGATTATATTATTAAACTTGACAATTCAATGAAGTGAAGAAAGAAACATCTCTCTGTATTTTCTTCCAAACTTCTTTAATAATATTTCTTCAACTTTCACATAAAATGACTTCTCAATTCAATAACAACTTGACTTGATACTTCTTAAATAAATCTTAAAGATACATGAAACTTCACTTAGTATAACTTCAACTTCAACTAATTAAACTTTAATTACTGGACCTGCTAAAATCACAAAACTTATAACCATTACTAACATCGAGGACTAAGCGAGGACCCCGTCAAACTGACTTTCCCTTAATTTATACCTTTCTTAATCGTACTTTCCAGAATCATGGAAACTTCTTCCCTAATTATTTTAGTAACTTTGACCTTCTAGAAGCTGACGTGTGCTATTTTTTTTCCCTTAACCTCTTTCTTTGATTGAATACCTAAAATTAACTTGTTTACGCTGGACATTTGCACTGGTTTGACCTCGAGCTTCTAGAAACTGGTCGAAATAGGTCACAGACTCGACTCGTGACAGCTATTTGGATTAGCTTTTTTTTTTTATTTAGTTAAGGTCTGATCAATCACCCACACTTTTCAGGTTTGGAATCTATATATAGCATATGTGGTTAGTTTTAACAGTATATCTACATCTTTTATTTAGACCGTCTAAAAGGAAGCGGAAATGACGTATGACATATTAAAAATAAGTAGACTTAGGGAAAAAGAAATAAAATGCTTTAAAATACTAAATTTGTGTGATGTTATTTGAATGCTTCATTCAAAATGTGGTATTTTGGGGGAAAGTACCGAACATGAAATACAAAGGTTCGATAGAAAGCTTGCGTTTTCTCGCTATTTGCGGTGGTCAGATAGTAAACATTTCAAATCCGGTGCTTAGTGAGTGCCTAGAAGGTAAAAAGAACCTGTGTAGAAATTTCGTGCGAATCCCTTACGATCTCGTGGTCAGTCATTGAGTGGTATTTGGTAAATATATAATTGATATGAAAACTTAACCACTGGATTGTACGTTTGGGGGGGGGGGGTCGGTAGCGCGAATTTTATGTACAGAAATTGCCTAATTTATGGACAATATCATACATTTATTTAAAAATATATAATAATTTTATATAAATATATATTGAGATTGTTTTCTTTTCTTTATATCTGATAAATAAGAAAAAAACAACAAAAAACAATGAAATATATTTACCCAGCCCCATCCCCTCCCTTTTCCCTGAAAAAGAATCCTGGATAAGCGAATGTATAGATCTACTATACTTTATATTTTATATCATTCCAATGATAAGCATTTAGATCTAGACTAATGGGCAACATTTTCTTGAAAATTAATTTCAATTATTTAACTCTTAAACTCAACATTTTCATTTACATTTGCCAATTCCCGAACGCGATAATCCTATGAAACCAATGTTGAATCTACGTCTAGTTCTCTAGCCAAATATAAATTTATCTCGTGTTTTACTTTCAAAACGCATACTGGTCAAACTAGAGCTAGGTAAATCGGTTTTTGAGATCCGTGTCCAGATTCTGCCCTCCATCCTCCATTAAATCGTGATTTGAATAGAGGTATTATAAAATGGCCATATTACAAGATCCATGGGGCTCGTAAAGACCTTCCTTCAGGAACAGTACCAGGTAAAAGAAGAAGAGGCAGACTGAGAAAGCAATGGGAGGACAACATAAAAGAATGGACGGGCCTGCCATTGACAGAGGTTTTAAACAAGACAAAAGACAGAGAGGAATGGAGAAAGACGGTCGACAAATCTTGCTTGGTGCCCCAACGGTCCAACAGACTAAGGGATAGGTAAAGGTAAATGTAAATTGTAAAACATTTCATGTCCTTTTATTTTTAGCGCGAAGAAATCGAAGAGTTTCTTTCACTGTTGGATGCTTAAGACAAGTCGTGATAACATACATCGTTACTTAACTGATAACTCAGCCCTGTACAAACATTGACAAACCCATTTACTGACCGCTAATCCGATACTCTTTTACTGTTGATTGTGTCTTGGTCAATAGAAAAAACTAAGAGTTATTGATTAGAGTGTTTCAGGAAAAACACTGATATTTAAGCTACATCTATGATATTTTTGTAGGTTTAGACCTGTTCGAAATGAAGTCCAGATATTTGTTGATATGTTCAGGCGTACTGATCTACCTTTTGTCCGGTAAGAGTAACCTATCCATTTATATACATTAGCCCTTATATAATGTTAAGAAAAAAATAGTTTTATAACCTCTAAGTGCTGCGTCCATTTTACTTTCATTTTTAGACATGAGCGTAGTGAATATAGCTGGCGTCCGGGGCACTGTTCTTTATTGCCACCCCCCTCCCTTTTCCATGAACATCGTATAGTGATATAGGCTTATATCAATATATGTATATATAAGGCTTGTCTTCGTGTCCGAAGATAACCAAGGAGTATTCCACATCCAATACAAACATAACCATTGTCCGCCGGTTGTCGATTTAGGTTCTCTTTTCGCGCCCTACCTCTGTTCTCGGTAGTAGATTTTCTTTTGGTCTCAGATGTGTATCCCGCAGCCTTTGTAAGTGATCTTCAGCTGTCTAGTTCCAAATACCGCATTCAGCCATGTGCTCTCTACTAGCAAGTTGTTGCCGAGGCTGGTCTTTCCAGCGTGTCATCAAAGATGTTTGCTCTCCATCACGGACACGCAGTGGTAAGACCACACTACAAACAGCGATGTTCATGCGAACACCTGTATGGAAAGTATAGAGGGACTTATATATGGTCCGAGAGTTACTCTGGGGTGGGCACGTATACCGTATAGCTGATAGGTTTATACATAGGTTGTATTCAATAATACGAATAAAATACCTAACTAAAATATCTACTATAATTTCACTGCTACAAAATACTACACTTTTTTAGTGCTTAAAAAAAGAACACTGACGTTTCTGATTCATATTTTTTTTAAAATCGATTTTTAGCGGCCCCGAAAGGGGAAAAGACGCTATTAGTTTTGAATGGAATGTTTGTCCGTCTGTCCGTTTAAACTATAAAAGATAGTGAAAATCCGACATCATAATATTTTAGACCTTTCAAAGTTCTAATGCAACGGCTACTTTTTTCTTTTATGAAATCGAAAAATCTAATTTTTAAAATCACTTATACAAGCAGGTTTTTTTCATAAAAATACACCACTTTTACTATTCACTATTAATAGATAGTAACAAACACGGGAGGCCTCTTGGTAGGGGATATCACTATATACCATATTCTTAACACATTTATGCAAACGGTTTTAGATTTTTTGTCAAAAGTTAGTTTTTTGTTTTTTTTTTACATTCGTATTGCTAAGTTAAGTAACTTCTGTTGTAGTAACTACTTCATTTACTTTGTTTTAAGAGGAAAAAATCTATTTAGTGTGCATATAAGTTGGACATAATTTAAAACAACAATTAATAAGTAGTTTTTCATATTATCGCGTGAACTGTAGCTGGCCTACAATATCATAGAACATTGAACTAAAGAAAATTTACGGAAATGTTTTTTTTTTTTTTTTAGGAATAAGAGCTTGTTCCTTTACAAAACAATTAGAACAATTATATGTCCATTATAAGAGATTAGTTAGGCCAGTGCTGGTGCTGCTTTGCAGGACGTTTCTACCAACTTCTGATCTACTGGGGCTGCTATACCGGACATTTCTACCAACTTCTCATCTGCTAGTGCTGCTATACCGGACATTTCTACCAACTTCTGATCTACTGGTGCTACTATACCGGACATTTCTACCAACTTCTCATCTGCTAGTGCTGCTATGCCGGACATTTCTGCTAACTTCTGATCAGCTGGTGCTGCTATGCCGGACATTTCTATCAACTTCTGTTCAGCTGGTGCTGCTATACCAGACATTTCTACAAACTTTAATCTACTAGTGCTGCTATGCCGAACATTTCTACCAACTTCTGCTGGTGCTGCTATATAAAACATCTCTGTTAATCTTTGGTTAATAAAATATAAACTGCTCTATGTGGTCTTTTGTCATCAGAAAAATAGTGATCTGTGTTTGAGGACTGAAGAAAAAAAATGAACACTATAAAACAATATTGCTTATTTTTTTCCTAGGTGCTCTGACCACCTCTTGTAACCAGCCACACGGATGTCCAGATTTAGAGTGCCCAATGGGTTTTGAAACCGATGACCAAAACTGCACAATCTGCAAATGCAAATTCCAATGCCCGGAGGCAAACTGCCCCATTCTGTGTGAGAATGGATACAAAGCAGATCCGATGGGCTGCCGACTTTGTGAATGCCAGAAGCCAAGATGCCCCAAGTTTAACTGCTCGAAAGTCTGCATTGACGGATACCTTGAAGTCCTGGGCTGTCCATATTGCGAGTGCAAGGTCATCCCATGTCCAGAACTGACATGTCCATACTGTCCTACAGGCTATCAGAAAAATATCAGGAGATGCCAAACGTGTGAGTGTATACAGGTGTGTCCGTCCTACCAATGTCGTCAGCTCTGCGCTAACGCCAAGAAGAACGAATTTCTGATCAAGGCTTGTGGCTGTAAATGTCTCACTTAAGAAACACGACAAATTACAGAAAATGTCGGTTAATTTGTCATCGAATCTACGACATTTTTAAACATTTCAACGTAAGGTCCATGCATCTAACACAAAGTCACAATGTATTTTTACCGCCTTCTTTAAACAATAAACTAGGCTGGGATTCGAAGTTTTGTCAGCTTGAAGGAAAATAAATCCATTAAACACCAAAAGTATTGGCTTCCATCTTTTTAACTCCTTCGTACACCAAGTCAAAATTTTGTTTAAAAAAAAAATATTTTGTTAGGGGGTTATGATGTAATGGATCTCAGGAGTAGGTCAAGCAAACATTTTGTCCATTAATAATTAAGCAAATTACGTCACGTACACGTTTCTACACAGTGTATCAATGCATCAAAAGGGGACAAAATTCTGCCATACTTAACGAGCTTACACATATAATTTTCTAACTCCGTCATTTAAATTTTTTTTTTTTATTCTTCATTTACTCATATTTGGTGAATTTAAAGGAGACAGCTCAAAGAGCATGGCTAATAACCAATGTTTATTTGTAATGGCTGCGAAGCCACGGGAAATACGGGATGGCTGCCTGGTCGTGCGGTTTGCGCGCTGGACTGTCATTCGGATTTATCGACGGTCGAGGGTTCAAACCCTGCCCGCTCCCATCCCCCGTCGTCCTGCGGGAGGTTTGGACTAGGAAGTAAACTATCTTCAACTCTGAAGGAACATCCGAAACAATGTAAAACATTTTACAAAACAAAACAAAACAATACTGCACACCTCACTAATCTTCGGACTCGAAGACAAACCTTATTATTTGTAACTAGTCGACCGGCGGCGTAGCATACACCGCTATTTTGCAGGGCCGGCCTTAGGCCACTGCTACCTATGCGAACGCAGTGGGCCCTGCACTTTCTTAGGACCCACGCTTATTCAACGTGTATAAATTAAACCATTTTATAACTTAAAACAGATTTCCCGCCCTCCTGTTGATTTACCAGGAGCTCCTGGAAATCTCCCGAAATTGCAAAATATACGAAAAAGTCCTTAAAATATACGGAAATATATACACAAAAGTTGTCATTTTGGGGTGTCACTCAATATGGAAAACACCAATCCAAGGCGCGATAAATAAAAACGGCTTTATGCATTACTTGTCATTGTGAAATCTGGTGAAAGAAGCTTCTCGTGCCCCAAACTAATGAAGAATTACTTGAGGTCAGCAATTCTCAAAGATAGATTGAAACATCTGGTAATTCTTGCTATTGAGAGTGATCTATCTAGGAAGTAGAATTATTATGATATAATGTAGGACTTTGCTACACGCAACGCACGTAAAGTAGTTCTGTACGTAGTAAAGAATGAACAAAATGCATAGACGTTTTTATTTTCTAATACAAACTCTTAAATTTCAATTATTATCCGCTTCCCTACCAAAACTTGGCCCCGCGAAATCCATTTTTGCATTGACCCCACAATTGTTAAGTTCGGCCCTGCTATTTAGTGACGTGTAAATATACATAGTAGATTACTAGTTCTCTTTCCATGACTTCTTGTCACAATGGTTAAGTCCGGCGCTGCTATTTCGTGTTTGTAAAATGTTTGCTTGTAAAATGTTATTCATGTTTCGGATGTTCCTTCAGAGTTGAAGATAGTTTACTTCCTAGTCCAAACCTCCCGCAGGACGAAGGGGGATGGGAGCGGGCAGGGTTTGACAGTCCAGCGTGCAGCCATCCATATCGACGTGTGAATACCCACTTGTTCTCCCCCCCCCCCTCTTGTTTTTTCGTGGAGTGACTATCCGCAGAAATAAGAGAGTGATCTTTCCTTTACTTTTTCTTCTCGTCCTAACTCTTGAGGGAAGAGGAGAATTATATATATATATAAATGTACATAGCTCTGTAGCTAATAACAAACAAACACAAATCAACGAGTGTCCACCATGGGTTTACTTCCGCCTCACACGGACTCTAGTAGCTCTTCACCTACATCCCTTAGTCTGTAGGACCGTCAGGGCACCACACTAGATGCGTCAACCATCTTTCTCCATTCCTCTCTGTCTTTTGCCTTAGATAGAACCTCTTTCAATGGCAGGCCCGTCCATTCTTTTATATTTATAAAAAGATGATATTATATTATTAAAATGGAGCGTTCAGATAACCATTCCTGCATATCATAAGAACTCCTCAATGTTTTTTTTCAGATCAGGCATCTCTCTTAACAACATACATAATGCATGATACATAAACGGCCTTAGCAGATCGCGGGCCCTGAACGAATGTCATATCAGGGTTGCAAGCCTCTTAGACCGCATCTGTATTTTATCCAAGCTGCTAGTACTAATTGACTAATTAGTATTTTTTTTAATTCATGTATTGTCATCATCTATAAATAATTATGCAAAATTATATTGATTTGAGAATGGCAAAAAAAAAAAACGTGTACAAAATGCAAACAAGGTAATTAACTCCACAAATACAGCCACATCTCTCAAAAACTAGCATTTATTTTCCCCTTTCGATACCAAACAAAATAATAGTTGATTTCTTTATAGATTCATATCGTGCTAGGTACAAAATATAATTGTGTAAAACATCAACTTCTGAGAATGTCTGTGGGAGAAATGGATAGTACAAAGATAGTAGTGTTAGGGTTAGGGATACCAATAGTTAGTTAACTAAATAGTAGATTTTTTGTATTGATTCATATCTTGTTTGCTACAAAATATAATTGTGTGAAACTTCAAAAAACGCGAGTTGATTTAAGCTTGGACAATGTGGATTTCATTCTATTTCTTTATTAGAAATATTAAAAATTAAAAGTTTACGTTTACAAATTTGTCAGCTGTTCTAAACAGTTTTGTAGCCGTTGCGATGTCGTAAACGGATGAACACTCTAAAGCTTGCATTGGCATGTCAGACAGCCGTTTGAGTCAGACAGGAAACCGTTAGGGCACGCTTGACATGTCAAAACTGGACAATCGATCAATTGGCATTTACATGTTGAGCAGCCATTTGCGTCCATAGCGAAGCCGTTGGGGCAGTAAGTGTCCGGTAAGCAGTCATGCACTGGACATTCAAGGCCTAGGCAAGTACAATTGACTCTACATCCGTATTGATCCACTTCGTAAATAAAATGTTGAGGACACATCATATTCGGGCAAATCAACAACGGGCATTTATTGCACTGACAGATTATACATCCTCTTTTGTCTTTAGCGAAGCCGTTGGCGCATTCATTTATAGGGCAATTAGCGAGTCTGCATTCTACTGGCTGGCAAGAACAAGTTGGGCATCCGTCTGGGGCTACTATTCGGCCGTTGGGGCAATTGAGATTCAAGCAGTCTACGGAGCAGTTTTGGGGGAGACAAGAGCACGTAGTACATCCTTTAGAGTCGGTCGTCCAGTAAGTCCCAAAAGGACATCGACAAGCGATTTCTGGGCATCCGATACCAGTCTCTTCATCTTCAGCTGTGGATAAACAATGTTTAATGACTTATTTTTTTCTAAACAAAAATACGTATCAGAAGTGGCGTATTGAGAGTGCCAAGCGCCCGGAGGACCCCTTGACTGCAAGGCCTGTCGGTGAGGTGACCCCGTCCACACCCATGTCGTAATTGTATATAAAATAGTGTAGTATTTAGATCAGAGGTTCTCAAACTTTTTTTGACCAGGTGACCCCTTTACAAAACTTACCAACGGATCCCTAAGTGAAAAATCTACATAAATGCATAGTGTATAGGTTTGGTCGTCAAAGAATAGTAGGTCTACGTAACAGACATATAAAACAGCAGTGAGGGCCGAGTTATTAAAATTATCCGATCGGATAAAACTGTATACATTCAAAATAACTTCTTCGCTAAAAAGCAATGACGTTATTTTCATTGTATACAAAGTTAATTTTTCTGCGGTCCCCATGCAATCGTCTTACGAGCACTGGGGTTCCGCGAACCACAGTTTGAGAAGCACTGGTTTAAATAACCGTTTTTGAGCCCTCTAAGTTTCCTGCGCATGCCAATGGCTGCCCTACCCACTCCGCGCCCGCCCCTTCGCACGCCACTGCATTTAAAGTTAAACTAAAATATTATTTCTTCATCATTTTACAAGTAATAAACTACTTATAAAAAAGCATTTCCAATTATATCAGTTTTATATTTATATATTTATATATAATAAATAATAATAAAATATAATTATATATTATATGTATTATGTTTCTTTGAAATAAGTGAAATAGCATCATAATAATACAATGTGAACAAAATATGGCCAAAATATATAGTCAAGCCCCGAAGAGGACTCAAAACGCTGACCCCGACCCGACGCCATCGAATGCAGCTTCTCTCTCTACCACTACAAGACGACGCCATCGAATTCAGCTTCTCTCTCTACCACTACAAGACAACGACATAGCTACATAACTTATCAATAGTTTCCAACTACCCTCGTTTGAATGCTCTATTTTTGTTATGGATAGCGAAAAAGCGAAAATGGCTCTTAGAATGCTACCTGGTCACTGCCAGGCGATGTCGCTGGGTCGGGCCTTCCTCAGGGCTCATTTAGCCATGTTTTTATTTTCAACTTCTTATCTTAATATCCTTGGTACTTAGTGCTGCTATTATTATATGTTGCATGTTTATTCATAATAGTAGAAGCTAAAATAAAAACAGATTTCTTTAGAACATATACCTGAATTAGAGAGCTTCCGTATAGTCCAGTAGCGTATACAAACAGGAGCAGATTGGCCATATGGGCATTATGGGCAAATGCCCGGTGGGCTGGTACTCAAATGGGCCTAAAGGGACACTCCAATGGCTCCATGGCACGCATTCAATTGTTAAAAGCTTTATTATATTCTCATATATAAGAGGTTATATGAGCGTCATGTTAAAACATCTTGTATAGACTACAGTGTAATACTAATTTAATCTAACCCATTTTCCAAAATAATATAATAGACAGCGCTATAAGTACGCTTCATCCTTTTAGGGCCTACAAACATAGCAAATAAAAAGCAACATAAGGCCTACATTTCTTATAAAGATATACTGCATGCATACAATTATCGATACATTAAAAACAAGATTACAAAGAGAGTTTGTGTTACACAAACTCAGAGGCGGCCCCCGTCGAAGTCGGATCCCTGTCGGATCTGCATATTCGCAAATAATATTCAAGAGGTGATTTAATTTTGATGTAAAATGTTTTACACGTTTCGGATGTTCCTTCAGAGTTGAAGATAATTACTTCCTAGTCCAAACCTCCCGCAGGACGACGGGGGATGGGAGCGGGAAGGGTTTGAACCCTGGGCCATCCATAAATCTGAACGACAGTCCAGCGCGCAAACCGCACGACCAGGCAGCCATCCGATGGTCAAAAGTAATAATGTTTCAAAGATTCATTTGCCGTAAATTTAAATTTAAATTTAATAAAAAAATAGTAGATTAGTTTTAGTATATTAAAACATTACAATATTGATCAAAACGTTTGGAAATGAAAATCTACACTTTTTTTTTACACTTTAAGTTTAGAAATTGAAATTCTACATCTTAATCTAGTCTATTTTAGTCTAAACTAGATCTAGAAATTCTAGATCTAGACTCTAAAATAATTTTAATTAGAATATAAATCCAGATCTAGATATACTGTAATAAAAATCTAGATCTAGTTTAAAAAATCTAGATTAGATCTAAATCAAGATATCATTCCTTTTTTAAACGCGAGTCACATAACGAGGCTTAATAAACATTACTATACCGAGTTCTTTTTTCATTTCATTTGAAGAATTAATTCCATATAACGTCAGAGGGAAAAAAAAACACTACGTCACACGGCCTAGCTAGACTAAAAATCGCCTTCATCTATAAGAGCCATTTATCGAGTGTTCATAGACTTTGGTGCACCGAGTGCGTTCTTTAAGCATTTCATTTAAAGAATTCATTCCATATGACGTCAAAGGAAAAAAAACACTACGTCACACGGCCTAGCTAGAATAAAAATCGCCTTCATCATTACGAGCCTTTTATCGAGTGTTCATAGACATTGGTGCACCGAGTGCGTTCTTTTAGCATTTCATTTAAAGAATTCATTCCATATGACGTCAAAGGAAAAAAAAAAACACTACGTCACACGGCCTAGCTAGACTAAAAATCACCTTTATCAACACGAGCCATTTCTCGAGTGTTCATAGACATTGGTGCACCGAGTGCGTTCTTTTAGCATTTCATTTAAAGAATTCATTCCATGTGACGTCAAAGGAAAAAAAAACACTACGTCACACGGCTTAGTTAGACTAAAATATGTTTTCATTAATACAAGCAATTTTTTCGAGGGTTAATAGACATTGGTGCACCGAGTGCGTTCTTTTAACATTACATTTAAAGAGTCCATTCATATGACGTCAAAGAAAAAAAATTCCATTACCTCAGTACCGGTACCAAAAAAAAAAATGTCTTTATTTACACGAGATATTTAACGAGGGTTCATAGACATTGGTGCACTGAGTTCTAATAGATATTATTTAAAAAGGATCAAAGCCACATTGTTTTTGCGTTTTGTCTGTCAGTCGGTCTGTCCGTTATCTTGATATAAAAAAAACAACTAAAAGTTATTAAAAATTGATTAACCTTTATTTTACGTTTCAAAACATCGCAATAATTTTTAGGTATGAACACAATTGAAAAGTTTATATAATAGATTGTTCCGGATGTTTGTATAAATAGTAAAAGAAAAAGAGAATTTCAGATAAATGTAATACCGTTAATTAAATTTTTTGGATGGTCTCGTATAAAAATTAGATGTACTACAGCCACGTGGAGAGATTTTCATACCTTACTTTAGTGTTTGGATTCTGTTTTCCTTAAAAATCGGAACATAATATTAACGATAATTAGATTTTTTAATGTTTTAGGTAGAAAGTTAAATGTACTGTAAGAGAGTAGTGAGTTAAAATATTTTTCATAAAAATCCATAAAAACATTATTTCGTAAATGAGAAGATTATTTGTTTATTAATTAGAAGAGGGATTTCAAACAATTAATTGGCGTTAGTAGATTTTTAAATAAATTCGGAAATTTCTGGCGACGATTTGTAAGAAACAAAATCCGGAACTTTCTTTATCGATTACAAAACTTCTATGTTATGTTTTACAAGAAAATTAAATGTCTAAAAAGTAATTTTCAGTAATCAATTCTAGTAAATTACTTTTTTTAAAAGCCTTATGCGATTTCAAACAATCATTAGGCATAATTCATGTTTTATAAAACAATATCCGGAACATTTTTACACTTAATGAAATATAAGTCAGTATAGAGATTATGATTTAGCATTAATATGCTATTTACATAAAAAAAGGAACAACATATTATTGATAATGTGTTTTTGCAACGTTTAAGCATGGAAATTGAATGTAATATAAGTTAGAAGAGCAAACAAACATTTGTTGGCGTTGATTAGTTTTGCACACAAAAATCCGGAACAATCAATTTTAGATACTTAAAACTATTGAGATGTTATGGGAGGAACATTAAAGGGTAAATCAGATTTTCAATAGCTTTTAGAGTTCTAGTTTTTTAAATCTAATCGTGACGGACAGGCGGACCAACAGACAAAACGCACAAAAATAAGCTTCTTTTATTCGGATGGGGGCACTAAACAAAAAATAAATAAAATCTGATTTTTAAAAAAAGTTTAAGGAATTGGTTTAGCACCTGATCATGTTGCGACGTTACGCTACTGCACGAAAATCGCTGCATAAAAAGTCCATTTAAAAAAATGTGCGTGATATTTACATACAAAGTGCATTATTAGCCTTTATAAACAAACAGAAATGTTTTCTTTTAATTTTAGCAGCTAGTTGACCAGAAAAAACGTCTTTAACTATTATTTGTATTTGTTGTAAACATTTCCTGTACATTTTAAAAATATATTTGACTTAGTGATACTGAAAATACACAAAAATTGTCCATCTTTGTTAGCATATTGTAACATTGCCTCCCTTACATTTACGTAATTGTTTTAGAATTGGTGTATTTTTATGAAAAAATCGCTTGCATAATTAATTTTATAAATTAAACGGTTTGCTTTTAGAAAACCAAAAGTAGCCGTTGCACCTAAACTTTTCAAGCCGGATTTAATGATGAAATATTATTTTTCATATCTCTTCTAGTTTTCGAGATCTGAGTGTGACAGACGAACAGACGGACAGACGGACAGACGGACATTTTGCACAAACCTAATAGCGGCTTTTTCCCCTTACGGGGGCCGCTAAAAAAAAGCGTAATGCTTTTGAGAACTGATAGGCCTATATTTGGAGGCCCATCATATGAGATACAATTTATGGGCTGTACTGTATAGAATTGCCTGGGCCGATTTTGGCATCCAGTCCGCTCCTGCATGGTTCTTAATAACTAAAGAATGATAGATTTAAAAAAAAAACAACTTATATTAAGCGTATCAATTAATTTGGATCAGTCATATAATAAAATTTGTAATAAGCCTCAGACGACACTCTATAATGGGGATTAATTCAACTTATACCACCATTCAGTCAAGTAAATGAATTATAGATTTTATATAGCGCTACTTTCAATCTTATAGCACCCTCAAAGCGAGGGGGAAGGGGTATTTGGAAGAAGGCTTTCCGTGCAGCCCTTAGGGGCTCAGTAAACCAGACTTGCCTACAAGTACGCATCTTGCGTATTTTGTATGCAGATGGACACAAAAATACCCGAGTACAGTTTATCATCTGAAAATACGCATTTCCCCCTCTAAAAAAAACCTACAATCAACAAAAAAAAACAAAAAAAAACAAGTAGTTCCTGTTAAACATATATATAGATCAGTGTGTCGATGCCTGAAAATTCCTGGAAATGGACAATTCTTTTAAATAAACAACGTCATAGTATCGCTTTTTTTTTTCCTCGCGCATTGACGCACGAAGATTAAATGTTTTCTAGATCTTACTGATTAATATAAAGCAAAGTTCCTTTGAATGTGTCAGTTTATATGAAGTCTTCAAACTGATTGGGAATCAATTCATTCATTCATCTAGACAGGATCTAGAATTAGAGATATTGTAAGATATCAGTCACCTACAATATAATTTACGTAAATCTTGATTAAGAATTAAGATCTAGACATTCTAGATATGGATATTTTTACTAGACTTAGATTTAGAACTAATCAAGATCAAAGTAGATCTAATTATAGATTTCGACTACTGACTAGGTCTAGGTCTAGTAGCTCAAGACTTTAGATATTTGGAACTAGATCTAGATCTACTCAAAAGCAGCAATTTTGTTATTGTTTGTTTTACATATTTCGGATGTTCCTTCAGAGTTGAAGATAGTTTACTTCCTAGTCCAAACCTCCCGCAGGACGACGGGGGATGGGAGCGGGCAGGGTTTGAACCCTCGACCGTCGATAAATCCGAAGGACAGTCCAGCGCGCAAACCGCACGACCAGGCAGCCATCCTATTCATGAATGCATGCCAGAATACCCGCTGACGGATGTGTTTGAGCTATAAAATGTCTTGGGCTAAAGATTCAATTTAATAATCAGATTATTATATTTTTAAAAATTATAACGGTAAAACCAGAGTTGTTCTAGTGGGGCCAGTTAGCTAGAAATTCTTTTCCGAAAGAAATACATCAGCCCTCATTTTTTTTTTTAGGAAACTCGTTAAATCTGTTTTTGAGATCTGTGTCCAGGTTCCAGGTTTTGCTACGGATTTAAAAGCTGAATTAAGAATTGTCTTCGAGTCACAAGTATCTGAGTATTTCCCAGTGACCCGGCTAGGATAATAATTATATTCATAGTTTTATTTACTCCATAACTTTCAAGTTAAACCCATACTGTCTCCATACACTGTGCATTGAGATGGCAAGATGTCTTATAATAGTGATTCTGAAACTGTGGTCAGCGGACTCCGCAAAAAGATGAAAATTGTATAAAATTAGAAAAGCTTCTTCGCTCAAAGCCAAAGATAATTTAAACAACAACCAACTCGGTCCTCACAACGGTTTCAAATGTCTATTACGTATTATTCTTGGTCGACCTAAATAGCAGATTTGAAGAGATTCTTCATTTGTATATTCCCGACTGGGTGTTGAACTCTTTTGCACGTGGACATACTCAGAACTCAATCACACATGAATCCATACTAATGGCAATGTCTTCGATCCCAAAGATTCGGTATGAACGCAGTGTTTCACGTTTGTTTTGTAAAATGTTTTACATATTTCGGATGTTCCTTCAGGGTTGAAGATAGTTTACTTCCTAGTCCAAACCTCCCGCAGGACGACGGGGGATGGGAGCGGGCAGGGTTTGAACCCTCGACCGTCGATAAATCTGAACGACAGTCCAGCGCACAAACCGCACGACCAGGCAGCCATCCACGTGACTGTATATATTTATTTATATATCATATTTTTACGCATCTCATGCAGACAAAGCCGTTGTCGGCTTTCTTTCCGTCTTCTGCGTCTGTCTCTAATAAGGGCTTTCCTTTGGGTCTTTAATGTGTGTCCCGCAGCCAAACTAATACAGGAGCAGCTTATTGAAATATCCACACACGAGAAACTTAAACCAATGTTTGAAAAAGGAGACCATGAATTCTAGATACAAAGACAGATTCTGCATTATGGGTCATCGTACAGAAGCTGTTGACGATTCTGCATTATGGGTCATCGTACAGAAGCTGCTGACGATTCTGCATTATGGGTCATCGTACAGAAGCTGCTGACGATTCTGCATTATGGGTCATCGTACAGAAGCTGTTGACGATTCTGCATTATGGGTCATCGTACAGAAGCTGTTGACGATTCTGCATTATGGGTCATCGTACAGAAGCTGTTGACGATTCTGCATTATGGGTCATCGTACAGAAGCTGTTGACGATTCTACATTATGGGTCATCGTACAGAAGCTGTTGACGATTCTGCATTCTGACGTTTTTTCTGAAAATATTGAAACCTACCTTTTTACCTGCCTCGATGGACCACTTCGGGGGCCGATTTTGAGTTTGTGTTTCCACACAAAACTGTCTTTGTAACCTTGTTTTTTTTTTCGGAAATGTTTATTAATGGCTCCCGAAAGGGGAAAAGACGCTATTAGTTTTGTGTGAAATTTCTGTCCGTGTGTCCGTCCGTCCCGTTTAGATATCGTAAACTAGAAAAGATAGTGAAAATCGACATCACAATATTTTAGACCATTAAAGGTTCTGATGCAACGGCTACTTTTTCTTTTTCTGAAAGCGAAAAATCTCCACAGAAACTGTCTTTGTAACCTTGTTTTTAACAAAATTATAATCCCAATAAACACTCCTACAAAATGTTTTTTTTTTTAACATTTGTAACTTACGTACAAGGCAGTTATGTAGCTTTTTCACTTAAGGGTCTGTGGGTAATTCTGACTGTTTAAAGCGGTCCCCCGATGTCAAAATGTTTGGGAACCTCTGTCTTTAAACAACCAGGGACATCCATATAAACCTATATCTAGATTTAAACTTGTGGTTCGAGTTACTATTCTCGCAACACGACTCCAGACTTATACTTAACTAAAGCCACAGAATAATAGAACAGAAGCTTGTGGGAAAAGGTAAGAGGCTTGTGTATGTATTGACTGGTTAATACTTGTGAATTATCCTCTAATTTATACTATTACGTTAGGTGATAAGAAATTATATGGGTCTACCTAGCCGCGGCCCAGCGCCCAATTCTAAGTATAGGCCTACTACTCAAGATGCAAATTCTACTTCTCTAAGTCTAATTTCACTGCACAGCAATAACCCCAGATTACATTTTAGGGAGAAGATTTAAATCAAGGGGAGATACTCGTGACAGAAATGAAAGAGATACTAACATATTTTTATAACTCTGGTGGTGATGCGGATAGTGTTAGGGGTGTGTGTGTGTGTATTGAGCCGATACAAATCGCTCCGGGCAACGGCAAGACGAGCGGTCAACACTGACGAGTTGGGAAGGACAACCGCGATGACTGGCTAAGTCATCTTAAGTGAACATTACTCAGACCAGTTACGTCGGATATAGTCAGGTGACCACCCAGAAGGAAGGAGCGGTGTTCTGTCCGGTTCTAGAAGGCCATGAGAGACCCTATGTAAAGGTATCAGAGACGACTTAACTACACGATCTACGCTTCAGTACAGTACGACTGGGTTCGGCAAGCTACGGAGAAGCCAGTAGAGTTCATTCTACAACAATGTAGAGTCTCTATACGGTGGTACAGATATTCACTGTAGAGCTGCAGTGTAGCGAATTTGAAACCGACAACAAGATGTTGATCTTCAAGAAGGCATCCTTGCCCTCCCTTCACTTTCAGTGAAGTCCAGTAGGGAATCTGCACCAAAGGCACCATTATCCTATTGATTGTTGGAAAGGCTTTTATCCAACAACCAGGCCTGGACGTGGGGCTCTTCACGCCTGTCATGTCTGAGGGCTCCCAGCATTGACGGTGATAATGACTGGGCTAGCGCGGGCCGTACCACGTACACGAATCTATAAGTGGCCGAGAACAGCGCTGACCATGGGGAGATTGTCTCATATTCCTATACTGTAACCGCCACTGTTCCGTATAAGGACCGCCACTCCAGCTTAACGGCTAACTGATGGCGGCCACCTGCGTGGATAGGTGTGGCGGACTTGTTGGACTGGTGTGTGAACTGTGTGTGTGTGTGTGTGTATGCCTATATGTGTGCCGATTAGGTAGAAGTGGTCTCCCTTCACTATTCAACCATATGAAATCAGTTCACATCCTATTTGTTTATAGGTGGGTCGGGCTGATTCGGTTGAGTTAGCCGGAAAATAGAAGAGACAGAGGTGGGTGGTTATATATCATCAACAAATTGACGGATGAAGATGGAAAATGGAAAATGTTAACTACATCTACGCATTCTACAACCAGTTACGTAATTTAGGTGAATAGGATCCTTTGGGAGTCATCGTAATACAACAGCCTATAAAACAACATTAATCTGTTCGTATTGGGGCAGATGATATCTTGTCAATATTAAACGCATATGTTAATTAAGTAATTAAGTACTGTAACTGTTTGAAGAAACATTAGTAAGAAAGCTAAAAAGATTTAAAAAAAAACTCTTGGTCACGATTTTGAGATTTTATCACCATAAAGGACATACGAGATACCGATGAGACTTCTGTCCATTAGCGATACAAAAACTCTTTGTTCTTATCTATCTTCTTATCTTATATAATACAGACGTTACTTCAAAAAGAGGGCGCGGTGGGTGATCGGTAAATCATTTATGCTTGGCTTCCGTACCGGAGGTCCCGGGTTCGAATCCTGGTGAAGACAGGGATTTTTAAATTTAGGGATCATTGGGCGCCTATTAGTCTGGGTACCTGACATTAGTTGAGGAAAGGTAAAGGCGGTTGGTCGTTGTGTTGGCCACATGACACCCTCGTTAACCGTGAGCCACAGAATCAGATGACCTTTACATCATCTGCCCTATAGACCACAAGGTCTGAAAGGGGAACTACTTCAAAAAAATGATTACGTCCTACGCGTCATGCATCTAATCCTTCATGTTAACCAATGAATTAAATTCTGCCAAGTCACTGGTTTTCCTGGCTTGTTCAGGCAACCAAATCCATGCTCTAATAGCGTACAGATTTGTCCTAGCATATGGAACGAGGTATGTGCATTTATCTCTGTGTCTTTCTGAGTATTTTATTAGATTTTGTTTTTGTATTTGAAGATTATGGTACAGTGTTTTATGTATAATTGCTACCTTACTTTTTAGTCTTCTGTCCTGAAGGCTTTCTAAATTTAGTGATTTTACTAAAGGTGTTACTCTAGTCAAATGTAAATATTCGTTAGTTATGAATCTTACTATTCTATTTTGTGTCTGTTCCAGTTTCTTAATATTTTCATTAGTTGAGGGGTCCCAAAAAGAGGATGCCAAAATATTTTAATTTTTTAAGCAAACTATGGTGGTGAACTTTGTCAAAAGCCTTGGAAAAATCTAATAAGATATCTTTTTTATCACTATTATCTAAACCTTTTGAAAAATCAATTAGACCTATTAGTTGTGTTTCACATGATCTATATTTCCTAAAGCTATGTTGGTAATGGGTAAGGACATTATGTTTGTCTAAGTGGTTTATGATGTTACTACATATTATGTATTCTAAGATTTTACAAGTGATGCTGGTTAGTGATACTGGTCTGTAGTTTCCTGGGTCAGATTTTTCTCCTTTTTTAAATGGGGGAGGGGGGGCATTATCTTATTTCCAGTCCCTTGGTACTCTGCCCTGGTTAACATATGCATGAAAAAGTATTTTGAACACTGGTGTTAGCTAATTGCTTCGTTCATTGAGTAATCTAGCTTGAATACCATCAGGTCCGAATGTTTTATTTGAATTAATGTTTGCTAATACTTTTTGGATCCCCTTTTCTTGTACTACTATATAGGTTTTCATTCTGCTTATCTTATCTTATCTTATCTTATATAATACAGACGTTACTTCAAAAAAGAAGATGATTACGTCCTACGAGTCATGCATTTAGTCATGCATATTAAGCAATGACTTAAATTCTGCCAAGTCACTGGTTTTCCTGGCTAGCTCAGGCAACCCATTCCATGCTCTAATAGCACTAGAGAAGAAGGAGCATTTGTACAAATTTGTCCTAGCATATGGGACGAGGAATGTGCCTTTACAAAGCTTCTTTAATCTATTATTAAACCAGCATTTATTTATTTTGTTTGATGTGTATTTGGTTGGTATATGATTTTCTAAAAATTTTTTTAAGATAGTTTTTAATGAAATTCCAGAGGTTGGTTAATGTCTTTTTCTGAAAAGAATGTTTGTTGAAAGTTTAATGCAGCTTGGTGTAGTTGTGTTAGGTTGCATTAGTGCCAGAGGAAAATTTTTCTTTTGAATTTTATATTGGCTACTGCTTTTATCTGTGTATTTTAATATCATGGTCTGATATATCAGGGATAATATCATAATCTACTACTAATCCATTTCTGTTGGTTAAGAAGAGATCTAATTTAGTTGAATTTTTAATGATTTGATCTAAACTTAGGTTGTGTAAAGTTTTCTTGAAAAGCTTACCTATGTCCTTAAGGTTTCGGTGTTTATCTATGGTTAATGTTTTCCATTTTATATCAGGTAAGTCACCCGTAATCCAAAAAATAAAAAAAAAATATTTTTTATAAATTGTAGTTAACTAATTGCATAGTTCTTGCATGTACTCAAAACTAGAATTGGGTGGTCTGTAGATACTGTATATGTTAGTGATGGCCTGGGATGGTGAGGTGGTGTAATATAATTTCTTCTGCTATAAACGTGTTTTTAATTGCTAAAAGAACGCCTCCATGATTATCTGTCCTATCTTATCTATATATTTAATAATCACTATTGAAAAGATCAATGTGGAGAAATAGAACAAATAACAAATTCACTTACTGCGTTTTAATTATTGCTAGTTGAAAGTTTATGAGACACTTACCTAGACATGCTGTCAATGTTATCAATAACACAGCTAGAAACAGCAACTCTCTGCTCTTCCTTGTTCTGGTCATTCTCTACACCGCTAGATCTGTTGGGGGTTCTTCTTTGATATGAGGCGGCAATGTTTTGATCTCATGCAGTTGGACAGGTAGGGCTGCTCTCACATTGACTGTCTCACAAGCTAAGTGTGTGTGTGTGTGTGTGTGATCGCCCGGGGATTGGTGTGTGTGTGTGTGTGTATCACTATGTCGATTGTGAGAGGAAAAAGAAACCCAAAATTGCAATGAAAAATCTACCAGGTCTTTCTGTTTGACTGACACCGATGACCACGTGACTTTTACGTATGTGTCTGTACTGTACGTATGTCAGCACGTGTTATGAACACTATCATTATAGACACAAGAGGGGGGGGCAACTTTGAATTGTAAGTCTATAATACACTCGGAACTTAAAGCACCGTGATTATAAATTCAAAATCATTGATATAGTAACACCATAATTATCTTTCAGAAAGGCTACCGATGAAGTAGGTTAGAGTGTATTCAGACGAAGACTTTGAAAGCTATAGCCACGAAGGTTAATCTAGGAAGAAAAGATAAAATGGCGTTAAGAAAACGTAAAATAATTGGTTTTAATTTCAACATTTTTTAAAGGCACCAAGAACCGGTTAGAGTATTTTATATGCAAGTGATTATTTTTGCCCCTAAAGCAAAATTTAAATCTATCTATCTATCTATCTATCTATCTATCTATCTATCTATCTATCTATCTATCTATGCGTGTGTAATGTAATACAGGGCCGGTCGTAGGCATAAGCAATTTAGGCAGCCGCCTACTATGATACAAAGTTTATTCATGAATGTACTTTTTAGACTTCAAATGCTAGAAGACCATTTCTTTCCTCCTTTTAGGTTGAGCCTAAAAAATCAATTGATGACATCTGTGTTTATTGTTTTTTTACCTCTACCTTTACCTATCCCATAGTCTTTTAGATCTTTGGGGCACCAAGCAAAACTCGTCCACCGTCTTTCTCCATTCCTCCCTCCTTTTCCTTAGTTAGAACCTTTTTAATAGCAGGCCCGTCCATTCTTTTATGTTGTCCTTCCATACTTTTTCTGCCTGCCTCTTCGTCTTTTTTCCTGGTACTGTTCCCTGGCGGAAGGTTTTTGCGAGCCCCGAAGATCTTGTAATATGGCTATAGATTTTAAACTTGCGTTTTTTTACTATAGTTAGCTGGTCAACATGGGGTCCGATCGCTGCAGTAACCCTGTCTCTAGTCTCTTGGTTTGTGATGCAAACTTTGAGTGTCATACCTAGGATCCTTCTGTAGCATCTCAATTCCATTTCTAGGAATCTCCTCTCAAGCGATGCAGTCAGCGTCCATAACTCGGAAGAATATAAAAATGTGGCGATGACCAGGGAGCGCATCAGTCTGACTTTGGTGTCAAGGGCTATGCCTTTGACTTTCTAATTTGTTTTGAGTTTTGCAAGTGCTGCTATGAACTGTGCAATTCAGGCCAGTAGTTAGGGTTAGGTTCCCTTATCCGAGGCTGTCTTGTCTATGCACGTCACCAAGTCAGCTAGTACACCAAGAGGCTAGTTTTTAGGTTCTGCTGTACTTTCAGCCGTGCAGCACCAACGACATTGTTGCTCCAGGTCCAGTGCGACAGCTGGACAAAGGACGCTTCTTTCATCTAGTCCCAGGCCCGTATAAGACATTGGCCCCCAAATCACCCCAATAGAAAGAAAACTATATGGAGAGCTCCCTGATTTGGAAACCACTGCGCAGTTCATCTCATGTATTGGTCTAGTCATATGAACACTCCAATGAGAACGATGAAGAAGAAGAAGAAAATCTAGTTCCAGAACACTAGACTGAGTATTTTTCCTTCCCGTTGCTATGGGGATGAAGAAAGTGTCTCCATCAACATTGTGTTCTTGTCTCGCGATAAACAGTGCGCACCATATCAATCAGTGTGGAGGCTGAGTTAGTACAATGTAGTCTATTTTTAGCGACCATGTAAAGAAACAATTAAAGCCGCTATTAAATGTGTCAAGTCAGTATCACGGTCTGTCACGTTTAGATCTCGGAAACTTGCAGGGCCTCGTGCATCAGTTGTATGTGATAGAAGGAAATTATACTTCAAAATTATTTTTTTTTTACGGAGATAGGTTGGGTTGTGGTTATTGATAGCTTTAAGTTCATAGCTTCTGCTATCTGCTGAAAATAAGAATTATAGTTTTTATATAGCGTTACTTTTATGCTTATAGCATGTTCATAGCGCTATTGTCCAATCAAGTTTGTGGACAAGTGGGGGGTGGGGGAAAACGTATTTGGGAGAAGGTTTTCCGTGCTGCTTTTAGGCTCTCATTAAACACAACTCTGCTCGAGTCGGGTGTTGAACCTCGAGCCCCTTTCATAGGTAGCCAAGACAAGGTAGCTTCTCGACCACGCTTCCCATAATCTCGAAACATTTCTGTTTACTTCAGTTTCGGACCCATGGGAGGGCCGGCTCAGTTTTTGTCATACAACACAATCTTAGTATTATTGTTCCAAAGAGCTTTCACCAGGGAGGCGTCACTTGAAGATGTAAAGACTCTTGCTAGATGCTAGAGGCCTGAGGATGAAGACAAAGCACACACATTGCAGTTTCACATTTACTTGATCAATACATCTTTTTGTAGGACGTCATTTATCCTCGAATTCAGGCTATATGCTCTCTTCTTATTTGGCGTTATAAATTATTACGTTGAGACGTTCAGGTAATCATTCCTACATCTCATAAGATCTTCAAAATGTTTTTTTTTCCTGATCAGGCATCTCTCTTTACAACATACATTTAGTATGATACAGAGAAGGCCCTAGCAATCGCTGGCCCTGGACGCCCCACTCGCCAGCCTCTAAGGCCGCATTTGAATGTTATCCAAGCTGTACTAATTGACTAATTAGTAATTTTTTAAAAATCATGTATTGTCCTCAACTATGAATAATTATGCAAAATTATAACTTGATCCAAAAATGGTAAGAGGGAGATAAAAAAAAAACGTTTACAAAATGTAAACAAGGGAACAAACTCCACAAATACACCGACATCTCTCAAAAACTAGCATTTATTTTCCCTTTTCGATACCAAACAAAATAATGAATTACCAATAGTTAATTAATTTAAATAGTTGATTTCTTTATATATTAAAATTGTGCTAGGTACAAAATTTAATTTTGTGAAATTTCAACTTGATCTGAGAATGTTTGTGGGAGAAAGGGCTAGTTCAAAGATTGTATCACATAGACACACAGTCAGACAAAGTGAGTTGGTATAAGCTTGTAAAATGTGGATTTTATTATATTTCTTTATTACAAATCATACAATTAAGTTAACGTTTCAAAATATGAAAGCTGTTGTAATTAATTTTGTAACCGTTGCGGTATAGTAAATATATGGACACTACGGCTTGCATTGACAGGTCTGGCAGCCGTTTTTGTCAGTTAGATAGCCGTTGGGGCATGGTACACATTTGAAAAGTGGGCACACTGCAGTCTTGCATTGACAGGTCTGGCAGCCGTTTTTGTCAGTTAGATAGCCGTTGGGGCATGGGGCACACTTAAAACGTGAACAAACGGGCTTTTTACATTTGCAAGTTTGGCAACCATTAGAATCTTGCAGGTAGCCGAAGCGGCAAGGTTTACATCTGATTTGTGGGCAAGGCCTCGGTTTACATATGCATGTGGTACATCCATTCTGGTCCACCACGTTTCCATAGAAACACGTTTTACATTTGAGTGCTGGACATTCATTTGGCTTGCATTGGCATGTTAGGCAGCCATTTGTGTCAGACAGGAAACCGTTAGGGCAAGCTTGACATGTCAAAACTGGACAATACTTTAATTGACATTTACATGTTTCGCAGCCATTTGCGTCCTTAGCGAAGCCGTAGGGGCAGTTAGTGTCTTGTAAGCAGTCATGCACTGGACATTCATGGAAGGGGCAAGTACAGTTGACTTTGCATCCGTATTGATCCACTTCGTAAATTAAATTTTGAAAACACGCAATTCTCGGGCATTTCAACAATGGGCATTGGTTGCACTGACAGATTGTACATCCTTTGTCGTCTTTAGCTAAGCCGAAGGCGCATTTAATTGTAGGGCAAATGGCGGGTTTGCATTCTACTGGTTGGCAAGAACATGTCGGGCATCCGTCTGGGGCTACTACTCGGCCGTTGGGGCAATTGAGATTCAAGCAGTCTACAGAGCAGTTTTGGGGGAGGCAAGAGCACGTAGTACATCCTTTAGAGTCGGTTGTCCAGTAAGTCCCAAAAGGACATCGACAAGCTACTTCTGGGCATCCGATATCAGTCTCTTCATCTTGAGCTGTGGATAAACAATGTTTAATGACTTATTTTTTCTAAGCGAAAATACGCATGAAAAGTGGCGTATTGAGCGTGCCAAGTGCCCTGGGGCCCCTTTGACAGCAAGCCCTGTCGATGCCCCGTCCACAATCATGTCGTAATTGTACATGAAATAGTGTAGTATTTAGATCAGATGTTCTCAAACTTTTTTTGACCAGGAGACCCCTTTACAAAACTTGCCCAGGGATCCCTAAGTCAAAAAGCTACATAAATGCATAGTGTATAGGTTTGTTCGTCAAAGAATAGTAGGCCTAGGTAATAGACATATAAAACAGCACTGAGGGACCACCATACAATCGTCTCACGGGCACTGGGGTTCCGTGGACCACAGTTTGAGAAGCACTGGTTTAGATAATCGTCTTGTAGCCCTCAAAGCTCCTGTACTTGGTGATTGCTGCCCGCCCGACAGAACGCCACTGCGTTTAAAGTTAAACTATAGCATTTTTTCTTTATAATCTTACAAGTGATAAACTAATTCCAGTTACATCAGTTATATATATATTTAGATCAGATATATATACATCATGGGCGTAGCCAGGGGGGTTTGGAGTTCAACCCCCCCCCCCCCCCCCGAAATAAAATGAATAGGAATTAAGTGACTGATTTTTTGCTTTGATTTTGTTTATTTTAGTTGAGATTTTAATACAAAACCATTACTTGCCACAGCTCAGCCAAGGTGGGTTTAAGTTTAAAACCCCCTACCAGGGGGGTTTGCAGTTAAACCCACTCATTTATAAAACCCCTGTTTCTATAAAACAAAACTAAAAAATAATGCAGAGAACAATTCCCTAATTTAGATTTTAAAACCCCCTCCGAAATTTACGATACCACCCCCCCCCCTTTCAGCATTAAAAAAACAAAGTACACACTCAAATTTCTATGAGAGTAGCCAAAGGGGTTTTGGGTTTAAGCCCCCTTTCAGCGGGGTTTATAGCTAAAATATACGTCTTCAATACAAAAAAAAAAAGCAAATTACGCACTCAAAATGCTATGAGCGATGCCAAAGGGGTTTTGGGTTTAAACCCCCCTTCAGCGGGTTGTCATGCTAAAACATAATGTCAGGTATCCATTAGAGCTGGGTTGACTCAGAGGCGCCCAAAAATCACGTAATTAAAAATCTCAGTCTTCACCAGGATTCGATCCCGGTATCTCTTTTCGGAAGCCAAGTGCTTTACCGCTCAGCCAACACTCCACCGGTTGAATATAGACACTGTAATAAAATGGTTTTGTTTCAGACGAAATTCTAAAATAACGTAATATCTCGCACTTCCAAAATCTTCTCTAGTTTTTTCGACATCTAAAAGTGACGGACGGACGGACGACAGACAAACCGCACAAAACTAAAAGAGACTATTGCCATTTCGAGGACAGCTAAAAATCGGTCTATTGAAACGAAGCCTGAGCGGCTTCATTTTGTCCTTTTGTCAGGAGCGTTGACTGACTGGACAGCATCATGCTACGGCAACATATGTTCGAGGGATAGGCGCCATTAAAAGAGCTAATGTTTCTCTACAAAGGGCTGCTTAAAAATCCGTGCAATGTTTCTCTCTTCTATTTAATTCAAACACGATAAATATGTAAATGAGATCCGGAATCTCGGGATACATTGAATCCATCTGCTCAGACTATAGCGTCATCAAAACTGAATCACATGTTTACTATGTTCAGATTAGCGCATTGAAATAACAATGATAATAATAGGAAAAAAAGTTGGCAACACGTTTCACTTCGAGGCTATATACCAGACGTGAATAGATTCAATAGATTAAAATGTCAACATGCAAGACGGTTGTTTTTCTTTATTGCGTGAAATCAATGCATGCTACAAACGGTTGTTTACCGTTGTGTGAAGTGTGTGTGTGTGCGTCTCTATCTTTGTCGATTAGGGAGAAGCGGTCTCCCATCACACTCCAACCAAAGGAAATCAGTTCATATCCTACTTCTTTATAGGTGAGTCGCAGGGGCGTTGCTAGGAATTAGCCATTATATGGGGGCCCGGGGGCTTGACATCTTTGGGTGCGCCTGCATTTTGCGTAATATTTAATATTTAATGCAAACTCCCCCCCCCCCACTCATTTGGGAGACCCCTCAAGTGGGGGCCCATGGGGATTTTCGAAATTTCCTTCATCCTTCCCCCAACCTAGCTACGCCACTGGTGGGTCGGGCTAATTCGGTTGAGTTAGCCGGGAAACAAAAGAGACAGAGGTGGGTGTTTATAAATCATCAACAAATTGACGGATGTAGATGGCAAAAAAAAAAAGGAAAATATTAACTACATCTACGCATTCTGCAACCAGTCACGTAATTTGGGGAAATAGGATCTTTTGGGAGTCATCTTACTCAAACAGAGTGTAAAACATCATCAACCTGTTCCTATATAGTAGAGAAACATCTCGCCCGGGGCAAAGTACTGTATTCGCGCCCCCACCCATTTTCCATGAACATCAGATAGAAATATGGACTGCGTGTGGCGCCCCCCCCCCCCTCCCTTTTCCCTTAGGAGAGCATCATTCACCCTTGCCCCCCCCCTCTTGTTAGTACAAAAACTCGGTAGTTCTTTACTCTTTCTGTCTGTATCAGCTCTACTGGTAAACTAGAGAAAGACAAAGACGTCTTTGCATGGATGTATGGATGTAGCCATATATGTCTGTGTGTGTGTACGTTATTAATATTTATTAAATTCTGACCCTTCATTTTTCCGAAGACGTTTATTGTGCCCTAGAAAAGGTTTTTTCCTCCAGTTAGTGAGAAAAGCTGTAGATATCCCGCCCTTACAAGCAAGGGTGTCTGGAGGAGCGCAGCAAGCTTCCCTGCGAGGCTCAAGACAAAGCCCCGCCGTCAGGCACTATTTTCGGTATTTAAAACAAAAAAAAAAAAAACAACATATTCTGAGGCATCTACAGTTCATTATCCAGCCATTAAAAATTTTAGTTAAAAAACTAATCTGCTATTCTTATTAAGGACTTAGATCCACCTGCGTCGCATTTGGCGCCAAGCTGTCTCCACAAAAATCTGTCCCTGGCAAAGGCTGAAGCCTCTTCCCACCTCGTGTCCACTCTTCTGAAGTCCTCTATGAAAGTGTGGCGCCATGTTATAATAGCTTCAACCCTCCCCCCCCCCCGCTGGAATTGGGGAGGGGGGGTTAGACACTAAACCTTTTGGTTTTATCCTAAAAAAAAAAATTCGAAGGGGATTTTAAAATCTAATTCCCTTTTAGCTATGCGCTTGGAATTGGGGAATTGTCAATTTCATTATGTTTTTTTTTTGTTTTGTCTTATAGAAGAGGGGGGGGGGGGGGTTAACCGTAAAACCCACTGGAAGGGGATTTTAAACTCAAATCCCCTTGCTGCGCTGGGGCAAGTGATGGTTTAATATTAAAATCTCACCTAAAATAAACAAAATCAAAGCAAAAAATCAGTCACAAAATTCCTACCCCTTGCGGGGGGGGGGGGGGGGGGATTTCATTTGTGGGGAGGGGGAGGGGAGAGATTAAGCCCCAGAACCCCCCCCCCCCAATTTCAACTACGCCCATGCCGTCAGTGTTTCGTCACTCAAACAACTTCTCTGTGTATTGCGTCTGTTTTCCTTAGAGGACTATTGATGTGTTTATAACAAAAGGACTTATCAAAGGAGAAGAACCCTACATTTATAGCCATATATCTCAATCCTTTAAGATTTATTTCTCCTTTTTGATATCAAAGAAATTTAAATAATTATCACTATTTAATTAACTAATTGATTTTTTTTTTTTTTTGATTGATTCACGTTTTGTTAGGAACAATGAAATATTGTGGAAAGTTTCAGCTTGATCCGAGAATGAGAAGTTGGAGACTTTGTACCAGACAGACAGACACAGTTAGTTGATATAAGCTTCTTCCTTTTGTTCAGGTACAATTTCTAATAAAGATCAGTAAGGAATTCTTAGTCTTGTTCTAACTGAAGGGGGAACTAAATGTAGATAATCCTGGTGAAGGCTCTATAATACCAAGGTAGATAGTTTAACACGAAACTGTGCTTTCCCTAGTGGATTAGTTTAGTATCTGTTTTCATTTGAAGAAATTAAATCTGAGATAGTCTAACAGTTTAAAACTACCACGGCTGAACTAGAGTAACGGGGAGATCAATGTGGACAAAATAGAACTTAGACCTACATAACAAAATTCACTTACTGCGTTTTAATTATCGCTAGTTGAAAGTTTATGAGACACTTACCAAGACATACTGTTAATGTTATCAATAACACAACTAGAAACGGCAACTCTCTGCTCTTCATTGTTCTGGTCATTCTCTACACCGCTAGATCTGTTGGGGGTTCTTCTTTGATATGAGGCGGCAATGTTTTGATCTCATGCAGTTGGACAGGTAGGGCTGCTCTCACTTTCACAGTGTCACTAGCTAAGTGTGTGTGCGTGTTTGTGTGTGTGTGTGTGTGTGCGGATTGGTATGTGTATGTGTGTTAGTGTGTGTGCGCGAATCGGTGTGTGTGTGTGTGTATCACTGGGTCGATTGCGAGAGGGAAAACAAACCAAAAGTGCATGAATGAAAAATCTACCAGGTCTTTCTGTTTGACTGACACCGATGACCACGTGACTCTTACGTATGTGTCTGTACTGTACGTATGTCCGCATGTGTTATGTGTACTATCATTACAGAGACAAGAAAAGGGGGGGGGGCATCGTTGATTTTGTAAGTCTATAATACACTCGGAACTTAAAGCACCGTGATTATAAACTCAAAAAAACAATAACATAATAACACCATAATTATCCTTCAGAAAAAGTTATCTTTGAAGTAGATAACAGAGCATAAGATAGCTAGACAGTATCAAGTTTGAAGACTTTAAAAGTTAGAGCTACAAATGCTAATCTTGGAAGAAAATATCATGCATCTAGTCATGCATTTTAAACAATGACTTAAGTTCAGCCAAGTCACTGGTTTTCCTGCCTGGCTTAGGCAACCCATGCCATGGTCTAATATCACTTGGAAAGAATCTATCTATCTATCTATCTATCTATCTATCTATCTATCTATCTATCTATCTATCTATCTATCTATCTATCTATCTATCTATCTATCTATCTATCTATCTATCTATCTATCTATCTATCTATCTATCTGTCTATCTATCTGTCTATCTATCTATCTGTCTATCTATCTATCTATCTATCTATCTATCTATCTATATATCTATCTATCTATCTATCTATCTATCTGTCTATCTATCTATCTATCTATCTATCTATCTATCTATCTGTCTGTCTATCTATCTATCTATCTATCTATCTATCTATCTATCTATCTATCTATCTATCTCCTATCTATCTATTTGTCTATCTATCTGTCTATCTATCTATCTATCTATCTGTCTGTCTGTCTGTCTGTCTGTCTGTCTGTCTGTCTGTCTATCTATCTATCTATCTATCTGTCTGTCTGTCTATCTATCTATCTATCTATCTATCTATCTATCTATCTATCTATCTATCTATCTATTTATCTATCTATCTATCTATCTATCTATCTATCTATCTATCTGTCTATCTATCTATCTATCTATATTTGCATGTGTAATGTAGTACATGGCTGGCCTTAAGCATAGGTAAACTAGGCAGCCGCCTACAATGATACAAAGTCTATTCACAAATGTTGACATCTACTTGTTAGACTTCATGTGAGCTAAGAAATCGTTTGACGACATCTTTGCACAATTTGAATTTAAATTATTTGGTAATTGTAATATAGATGCAGAAACGTTTTTAATGTATTTTTTGGTCCTAATTTGTTACAGATTTGGGGCCACACAATTCATTTGGGCTAGGGCCTCCAATTACCTAAAGCCGACCCTGTGTAGTATGTCAAATCAAATATACGTAAAACCCTAATAGATATATAGATTTAATCTACATTCATGTCATTATCTGTCAGCTGATGATGAAAATATAAAGCGATTAAAATACTGAAATGTAGAGGGGATTACCCGGAAATTTTGGCAACATTTGGCCTAGTATTAAGATAGACCATAGTATTTTGTATTCTATGAAGAACACTTTTGAAACCAAAGTACGCCATTGTAAATGGGTGGGGAAATTAGGTATGCGGGCCACATGCGACCGGCGGAGCGTTTAATGCGGCCCGCTGGAGCGTTTTATGAGGCCCGCGCACACTCGTAAATATTAGTTTATATTCACAAAGAATTTATTCATTTTAAAAATTAATTATTTTAAATATCTGTATGCATTATTAAAAACTATTATTGAAATCCCTGATTTTTAGATAAAGAGGCTAAAAATAAAATACTTTACATTCCAAAACCTTTAAATGAAATGAAGATTATTCTAATTGGCAATAGGTCCACTTTTACGGTATACAGATGTATGAAAACACGTCATGAAGCTATTTAAAATCATCACTAGCAGCTGGGAAAAGTTAGCACTGGAGAGAGAGCATAAAGGAAGGGTCTTTGATTGCAGATGCCATGCACAACAGAAGCAGAAAGAAGGCTGAAAATGCAACAGCGTCTGGTGATTTCATATGCCCAATCTGCAACCGCAGCTGTGTATCAAGGATTGGCCACATAAGAAGTTGCAAAGGGAAAAGATCGTCTCTCGAGACATAAAATGCCACAGAGACAGAATATGTCCAAACATTTGGTCAAAGACGCAAACTCAGACCAGTATTTATTTATGCTATAAAAAATGGTGTTCAAAGTAACAAAAGCGTAGGGTTGGCATGGAACAAGATGGCGGCTGTAACAACTGATGGTTCCCATGCTTTGATCGAGAAAATCTGAAGTTTTATAATAAAATGAAAGAACAATATCCCAACCATACATTCTTACTTGTACACGGAATGTGTTTTTGCAAACTTGCATTGAATGTCAAATATAATACTGAGCCAAACTTAACAGAGTTAGGGTTAGGGTTAGGAATTTAGACTGTTCCGAGAAGAGCTTGAAGATTTGAAAACTAAAAATTCAGATGTTCGGTACCACAGCAGTATTTTTTTAAGTCTTAAGTACACACACGTAGGCGCAGTGGCTGAGCGGCAAAGCGCATAGCTTCCGAAACGGGGTCCGGGATTCGAATCCTGGTGAAAAATGGGACTTTTAATTCCGGGATCCTCGGGTCCCACTGAGTCTTCCCAGCTCTAATGGGTACCTGACATTAGTTGGGGAAAAGTAAAGGCGGCTGGTCGTTGTGCTGGCCACATGACACCCTCGTTAACCGTAGGCCACAGAAACAGATGACCTTTACATCATCTGCCGTATAGACCACAAGGTCTGAAAGCGGAACTTTTAAGTACACATACAGATGTACATATATGCGCTCCCTTCCCCTAATTTTCTTAATGCGGCCCTCCATAGAATAAGGTTGCCCACCCACCAATTCTAAGCTGCTAGTGGTATGATCAAGTATAGTGTATCATTACTAGACTTAAAACATGATTGCAATTTACCTCTACCAGAATTTTAAAAGGAAACCTCCAAACTTAAATTCACTTCTCAGAGATCACATTCTGAACAAATTCAAACGAAAACGTGTTAAATAATGATTCAAATCCAAGTCATACGTTCATAATTTTTTTTTTTCAACATTGCCTAGCAGCGTCTCTTTTGCACTTCCACAAAAAATTGTGTGTATTGATTATTAAAGCGATGGAACATTAAGGGTCATTTAGTTTTGACTTCAGTGAGCGGAGTATTTTCTGGCATGCCGTTTCCAGAGTGTACTTTGGTCGGTAGCCCCAGTCGTTCATGGCGTTACTAAAGTCTAACTTTTCTGGCCAGGTTTCCGCTGCAATTATAAACGTTAATGGAAAAGTCAGATGTAACCAAATGAGCTACCATTGAATAAAACATGTCGATTACTTTAAGCTGTAGTTTACAAATTACTGATTTGGCTTAGAAATCTGAATTACAAAAACAACAACAACAAAAAGATTAGCTTTGCTCTGAATGAAAAGAAAGCGTTTTCTTCTTTATTCTTATTATTATCATGCTGCAGGGTTCCTATAACTCATTGATGCCCAAAATACGGCCCGCGGGCCAGATCCGGCCCGCCGAAATGTCGGCACAAAGAATATAAAATCCGCTAATCCCCCCCCCCCCCCTTTCCTAAAGAAAAGGTTTAAAAATGTCTCTTTAACTACGTTAGGGCCCTCAATTTTTCTCCGATGATTGGTACCATGACTAACATTTATGCGTTTATGAGACTCTTAATGTAGAATTTATCATTTAAAAAAAAAAATTACTTTTTTGGCAGAACATGATAATAAATAAAAAAAAAATTGTTAAACTACGTCTAGAGATTGGAGGATTAATGTAAAGCTAGCTACACTGTCGCTCATATTTGTAGTAGAGAAATGAAGCTGTTTTCTGACGCATGAGATAATAATATCCCATTAATGAATGTAAGTGCTAGATCCACGGGTTTCTAATTAAATAGTTTCAGGTCAATTTCATTTCGTTTTTGTACCTTTCCTTTATATGGCCCGCGACACCAGTGTCGGAAATTAAAATGGCCCGCAGGTTGATTTATGTTGGGCACCACTGCAGTATAACTAGTCCTATATTTTAGATTAACTGCACTGTGGTTTACAGATCACACAGCTGTACAAGCTGTTTTTCTTCTATACGGATGCTTTGGGATCAGTTTAATCTTGTTTGTAAAAATGTTTCTAAAATGTGTTACATATTTTGGATGTTCATCCTGTTGAGTACGTTGCTTTAGTAGACTGAGTCTAGAATCTTGATATAGAAATATAGATGTAGACTAGAAGTATGACTTAATACGTTAAATCTGAAAATTACAAACCCTAACCCGAACCCTAACCTAGATATTGTTCACTTGATATCGAATGTAGATCTAGACTAGGACTCGTATAACTTTACACGTTTAATCTTAAAATTACTAGACCTAGGCCAGTGTTATGATCAGAAGACCCCAACTCTAACCCTAACCCTAACTTATAAAAGTAGTTATTTTTTTAAATTTTAAAATTACAACTAAAGCAAAAAAACAACAACACATTTCAATCATTATTTCATTCCAAGAGTTAGTTAATAAATGGAAAATATATTTCATAATAATATATTGATACTTTTTCCTTTGTGACCTTATATGCAATTTTTTTTTTACCAATGCACGAATCTATGAATGAAGCTTGAATTATTAATAAAGAAATCTGTGACCTTTTTAAAAAATTACCTCCCCTAAAGTTTTTCATTTAAAAGTGATGTATTGTTATGAAAAATCTGCTTGCATTAAACGATTCACTTTCAGAAAAGAAAAAAAAAGTAGCCGTTGCATTAGAACTGAGTTTCCAAGATCTAAACAGGTCGGTCGGACGGACGGACGGACGGACAGACCACACAAAATAGTGTCTATTTCCCTTTCGGGGACCGCTAAAAAACAACTTAAAGATGCTTTTTGTTTAAAAAAAGAGAGTGTATAGAGCGATTATTTTTCACTTAAAAACTAATGAATGTTACATTAAAAAACATTGAACATTTTTACTCAGCCTCCATCCCCCCCCCCCTCTTCCCGAGAAAGAATCATTGTTAAGCGAATGTATAGATCTACGACAATTCCAATCTCAGGCCTTTCGATCTAGAATCAGAAGACAGAGCGCAAAATGTTCCTGAAAATAAATTTATTCAACTCTTCAATCAATCATACCTCACATTCGAATATTCCCTAACACGATAGTCCTTTCAAGAACGCGATAATCCTTTCGAAACCGATATTGGATCTAGATCTAGTTCTTTAGCCAAATTAAAATTTATTCTTTTTTTTTTTTACATTTCGGAAAGTTATGTTTGTAAAATGTTTTGTTTGTAAAATGTTTTACATGTTTCGGATGTTCCTTCAGAGTTGAAGATAATTTACTTCCTAGTCCAAACCTCCCTCAGGACGACGGGGGATGGGAGCGGCCAGGGTTTGAACCCTCGACCGTCAATAAATATGAACGACAGTCCAGCGCGCAAACCGCACGACCAGGCAACCAGTTATAACGGTCAAACGAAAATTCTCCCAGTGTGGCCAACAAGCTAGTTATTCTTTTCTCCGCGATATACTTCAACTGTTAAATTTCTAGCAAAATTTTTCGAGCCGTTTTTGATTATTGTGTCCATGTTCCACCAAGGCTCCTCCAAGAAGTTGTGACTTGAATAGAGGTATTGTAAAAATTCTATATGAAAAAGTTAATTTTCTTCATTTTTACTTAAAAATATGCTCTATTGACTCAGCTTATATTACATTAAAAAAAAAAGGTTGATCCATTAATGGGCTTAACAGTCTCCATTAAAAGCATTACCTATACGTTGTCTGTAGTCAGGTTTGTAAGTCACTTGAAAGGATGGATTCTCTTTCTGTATTTCTAGAGCCAGTTCTTCGGGGCTGAAGTCCAGGGCTCCAATATTGTAAGTTCTCTTCTTTAGTAAGTTGTTTGGCATCTATGCAAATTGTATTCACTTATTTTAAGAATAATCTAATTTTAATAGCACAGTGAATAAACAAGATGTAGATCGAGGGACACTCTGATAGGTACTAAATTCTTCACTTTAAGATAATGACAGTAATTAGCGGTTCTTTTCCTTAGATAAGCTTTGTTTTTATATTCCCCCTCATCCTCGGAAAAAATATTCTGTCTACGTCCTGACTTGATCTTAAAGATGACTGATTTCGATGATATACATTCAAGTGGACCCAAGAATAAGGAAAATACAACCGAAAAACAATGATAGATCCGCTATGAAGAATCTAAATGATGCTTCTTTACACATAGGGATGATCTCATGTCTGAACATCCGTCAGTTTTACATGGAAGTTCCTACACCCTACTACTTGCTTCAAGCCCAAGTTCTCTGATGTGTGTACCCCCATTCCCCGGGCATGCTACCCAGCCTCAAAGTGGCGCCCGTGTGGAAACGAACGTAGAAAGAAACGATTATGTTAAGGGTAGCAAAACAAGAATCTCGTGGGGTCTAAGGGGGTGCGAGAGCATCCTCATTGCACTGTGCGGCGTTGTAAAAAAAAGCTCCCTCAACCTTATCACAATTCAGGCGCCGTTCCTCAAGGGGCCGTTACAAAAATGGTATGTCCTTCACGTTAGCCTAGTGTACAGTGTTCTCATACAGGCTGGTGAGAGGAAACTCGTGTTCACTTTTGATGGACTAGAGTTCCAAGAGCCGAAGGCTCAACTCTACCTGACAAGTTTTAAGAAGAAGAAGAAGAAGAACTTCTATTCTGCGACGTCATTCGTCTGTCTGGCTACGTCACTACTTTTTTACTGCCACTAAATACAATGCAAAATATATTTATTTACAACCTAACATACTCTTTAAGCTAATCTAGGTCTCTAAATTTGCTCTATGGCGAGTAGTCTCGATGGGCCGGACACTACTGTCCCGCAGGCTGGATATGGCTCTCGGGCTGTAGTTTGGGTGTCACTGAATAAGGTTATACGGAAGTATACAAATAAAACGATTTTTTTTTTCATAAAACATTTGTACTATGTACAAGGGAATACTTTTAGTCTAGGTAAATCTTTAGTTTATTTTTTCATTCCAGTCTTCAAGTGTGGAAGAAAAAATGTGAGTCAAAAGTTTAAAAAAATGGAAATTCCCGAAACTTGCAGCGAAGTTGATAGAGCAGGTTCGATCCACATACTGGCCATTTTTTTTCCAATCAGGATACTATGAGATCCGATTCCATTTTATTTAACCATAAATAATGAATGGATGTTTTGTTAAAATTTATATATCTTGATTATAGGTTTAGTTTTTAGATAATTTTAAACTAGTAATTTAAACAAAAATATTTGTAGTCAAACTAAATTTCCATTTGTTTTGACCAATAAAAATTATCTAATCTTATCTTAATGAAGCTATTTCTCAGATTATGTATAACACTTAAAAAACATAAACTCCAACCAAAACCTGCAAGTATTGAGCAGTAGCGTGATGTAAGTCATCAATGTAGATCATTGGAAGTCTTGTGTCTAGCTTCAGGCAGCAAATGTTGACTTGATTGGTAACTGCGTCGTGGAACATCTTCAATGCGTAGTCTGAAGATGAAAGGAATGATTATACTATAGTGTGGGAAGCGTGGTCGAAAGGCCAAGTGCGCTTGAACTTGGCTACCTAGAAGTTCGAGGTTCGACACCCGACTCGGGCAGAGTTGTGTTTACTGAGCGCCTAAAGGCAGCACGGAACACCAACTCCTAGATACCCCTAGATACCCCCTCCCCCCCACCGGTCCACAAATGAGATTGGACCATATCGCTCTGAGCATGCTATAAGCAGGAAAGTAGCGCTATATAAAAGCTATAATAATAATAATAGCAAAGTAAACCTTACTATACATTGAAATCTATATGATGCTCTGTTATGCTGTAACACGCAATGCAAAGATATGCTTTCTTATCTAGAAACTAGCAGTCATTCATTTTAAATAGATTACTCTGTGCAATAGAAATCCATATTCAAATCATGTTTCTTGATTTATCTAAATGACTTCAAAAGAGAGTTTAGACATGAAGTGTTCATCCATGACCTTGACATATATTATTAGTCACACTGAGTTATTGTTGCAAGTCTAGATCTATTACAAATTGAATTCCATGACTGATCTTAACTAATTGATACAATTACACTTCGAACAAACTTTGATTCTTTTTAAAGTATTTTTTGTTTTCCTTGTTTAATTGTACATTTATTATGAGCTCAGTTTGTGATATGCAGCATTTAAGTTTACGGCCATACATGTTTTAAAATTACTCTCTCTCTCCCTCCGTCCCTCCTCCTCTCTCTCTCTCCCTCCCTCCCTACATTCCTCCTCTCTCTCTCCCCTCCCTCCCACCCTCTCTCTCTCTTTCTCCCTCCCTCTCCCTCCCTCTCCATCTCCCTCCCTCCCACCCTCTCTCTCTCTCTTTCTCCCTTCCTCCCTCCCTCTCTCTCTCCCTCTCTCCCTCCCTCCCTCCCTCTCCATCTCCCTCCCTCTGTTTTTTTTTTTCAAGCAGAAGTCCTATGTGTGAAACTAAGAATACTGACCAGTAGTACCGCCTCCTGGCTTGTGTTCTGATATGACTCCAGGGTATCTGAGGCAGCGAAAGTCAAGTCCGAACTTTGTATGGTAGTACTGAAGGATTTAAATTAAAACATTCTTACATTTAGAAATTAAATATAAAAAATGTTTTGAAAAATTGGCTCCAAATCTTGAAAAGTTTAAATAATAAAAGTTTGTTTTTTTCCTTTAGCCATATTTCATCTACTGAAAGAAAGAGCTGATATTTTGACTTAACCAGACCCTCACCATGTGAAGCATAAAATGTACCGCATAGGATGTTACACATTTAATTGTTTGAATTAGATGAAGGAGTACAGGTTATAGTGTTGAACTCAAATCGGCCATCAGTCAACCTTGCGATATAATCAACACTCCCAAGTACATCATCATTATACCAACATCACCACATGTACACCAGTACACACCATCATCACACCATCATCATCATCATCATCACACCAACATTATAATAACATCCAACCACACCATCGTAATAACACCCAACCATACCAACATCACAACATCCAACCATACCAGCATCAGAACACTCAGCCATACCATCATCATAACACAGCACACCAAAATTACACCCATCCACACCATCATAACACCCAACCACACCAACATGACACCCAACCACACCATCATAACATCCAACCACACCAACATAACACCCAACCACACCAACATGACACCCAACCACACCATCATCATAACATCCTACCACACTAACCTTACACCCAAAAACATCATCATTAAACCGAACCACACCATCATCATAACATCCCACACCAACATTACACTCATCCACGCCAACTGCACCATCATCATAACATTCCACATCAATATTACACCCATCCACACCATCATCAAAACTTCTGACCACACCAAAATACACCAAACCACACCATCATCATAACACCCATCCACACGGACATTACACCCAACCACATCATCATCAACACCCAACAATAATAACCATCATCAAGCCAAACCACACCACCATCATCAACCTGGAATTTTTATCATCCACATCCAACCACATCCTCACCAGCCTTCGCCACACTCTCGTTACCCTCAAGTCTTCACCTCTCCCATCAGCTCGGCGTGAATTTTACAGATCCCATACAAAGACTTTGGTCTCTGTACAGCAAGGTCTGGCGTTGGGTTTCTGGGTGACTCTGGACCAAATGAACCTAAAACATGAAGTAAACTCAATGTAGCAAACAAAAGCAAAGTCAAAGTGTATTGACTGTGAACTGTAAAAGTATCGCACAAAGGGAAATAATCAAGTTTAAAAGCAAATTATATCAGAATTTGTGTAGATGGACTATTGTTTTTAACTTAAAGGGAAACTCCGATAGTTTTTCAAATTTTAGTTATTGACTTATTTAAATTCTGCGTAAAAAGTTGTAATAGTAAACATTATATGATTTTTTATTTAAATGCTCAGAAAATTTTATATTTAATAAATTAGACACAAAATTCTTCACGCCCCCCAAAAAACGGGGTTCTGTGAGATTTTGTTTTAAGTTATTTCATGCGTCACTTCCCTAAACAATACTGAAAGAGAAACTTGATTTAACCAATCGTATCGCTTCATTCTTACAGTAGCTGTTAGGCTGTTAGGCTTAGTGACGGCCTAGTCCAGAGCTATGATACAGTTATATATATAAACATGTATAGATAGATCCAAAAGCATTAGGATAACCAACTCAAGAAAAAAAAGTAACATTTTCATCTAAGCCTCTCCCTGTCCCAAGAAGTAAATAGATCGTGTGTCTGACTGATTTGAACAAACTGGTCAGTGTAAGGCTAGTCAAGACTACGTGTTGTCGGTCATGACAAGACAACCAAGCGATAGTGTTTGTTGTGTGTTGAGTGGTCTGGCGAGAAAATACACACTGCCGTGATTAGTCAAGCATGTAAATCTACTTTAAACACGCATTTTTTTCTTTGCATACAAGATCCTAGATCTATCTGCATTGAAAAAGATATATTTCTTTTACAAGAATGTAAACTTTGCTGCATGGTCTCCTGTTATACAATAAGTCAATAGATTAAAACACCTTTGTGACGTCACATAGAAACCCGGTGAAAGTCTGACTGTTTTGGATGCGCAGGAAAATTACGTCGGAAAAACATCAATTACTAAGTTATTATTGCAAATAAAAAAAAAAGAAGAATATATTCATTATCTGTAAATCAAAACACGTATTATATCAAAAATTGTCAAAACCATCGGAGTTTCCCTTTAAAATTAAAAAAAAATAAACAAAGAAATAAAATCAATATTTCAGAATGCTGTAGTATGTAGTTATATATTTATTACCATGCTGGTCTAATTATCTTCTTAGAATTTATTCGTTCTTAAAAAAAAAAGATTATTATTCGTCTCAATGAGTACATAATTATATATATTAATTGCACATTACAGGAATATGAATAATTCTATATCAGCACGAGGCCTTCCATCACCCTTATAGCGATCCAGGACTGGAGGTCCGTACTACGTATATGGTGTGACCCAACCCAGTAATGGTTATATTCATTTAGGGACCTTTAGAGTGGGCTGAGGGTTGAAAAGATAAAGGTCTACAACTGTCCGATGAGAGAAACTCTTCCCAGTGTTTAATGAGGTGGCGACGCTCTGCGCTCCAGTTCCCTGATGGACTTTTTGGCAAGTGTAGCTTTGATAAAAGTAAGTCATGTCACTCGCATGCCAGATGGAAGAATCCCAAAGACATCCTATACGCTGAGCTTGCGGAGGGAGTCTGACTCAAGGGCCGCCCAAGACCAACCTCTAGAGATGTCTGTAAGCGAGACATGAGAACCATGTGGGAGGAGATAGCCCAAGACCGGACAACATGGAGACAGACTGTACGTGCTGATACGAACTTAGCCGAGTTCAAAAGAAACGAAGCTGTTTCAGACAAGAGAAAGAAAATGAAAGCTGCCCTGTCAGCTAGCTCTAAGTCAGATGCACATACCAGCACGAACTGTGGCAAACTCTGCCACTCCAGAATTGGCTTGATCAGTCACACCAGATTCTGCCCCGTCTCAAGACAAAACCAAAACAGGTGACTCATCTGGGCGCATCCATTGTCTTCCGAGACAGAAAGAGCCATACTATAAAGTAAGTCTAGACCTTGTGAATTCTATACAAACTTCAGACACATTCAATAGTAGTGTGTGAAAGACTCTGTACAGCTACATACCTATTGTACTGGGTACAAATAGCTTTAAGTTGAGCTGTCTGGACACTTCCAGTACGTTGTGAAGTCCTATGATATTAATGTCCAAAGCCCGCTGAGTGTTGGCCTCAGCGTCAGCACTTAGTATGGCGCTGTAGTGGACTATACAGCCTATGTCCTGCTCCACGCAAGTCCTGGCTAGTAAACCTTGGTCCTGGACATTCAAATAGACATATGGACCTGGGAAGGAAAGATGAGTATAGGTCAACTGATGAGGAAAAACACAGCATCTGGATGTTTGATTAAGGGAGTTATGGTTTGGGGTCCAAGACTTAGTGCCTTGATCCAATACATATATTGTATAAAATAGATTCATATAATATATGTTTTAATAATATGATAAACATCGTATTTTGTCATTTAAAATAAAGAGAAAAAAAGCAGTACAAGGATCGAACCCACGATATTCGTATTGTTAGCGCAACGATCTATCAACAGCCATACTACTATTGAAAATTTTGCTTGACATAGGATCAGATTGAAGCCTATCTGATCGGGTGTGATCAGTGTCTGTGTAAGAAAATTAGCTCTAAATAATTGATTACTTACTTCTTTTTTTCCTTTTTAAAAAAATCAACTTTCTACATCTGTCTAGTACAAATCTTGCTTTCCGGGAAAGGATGGGCTTTACGGAGAGTGTGAGGTCGACGTGTTGCGCGAATCCTCCTCACTTAAATCCGAATTCCAGCGCAAGTCACTAGTTCAAATTTTGTACACGTCATCTCTCCCACTTACCATTCTCGAATCAAGTTGAAACTTTGCACACATATTGTTTGTCCCAAAGATAACATATTCAACAAATAATTAACCATTTAATAAATTAATTAGTTCTTATCAAGTCTGTTTTATTTATAAAAAGGGAGGTACATTTTATATTAATATAATAAATTAATTCCCCTTAAATAAGTTTTTTTTTTCAATTATTTTTTTTTTTAAATATAATTCTTGCTTTTAATTCAATTTAATAGGAGAGCTATCGTTATAGAGAGCCTGAACACTGACATGTGACGTGGCAACGAGCTATTGGTCTAAACTGACCACATGTTGTGACGTCGCAGGTCAATGTTGAGGCCTTCTTTAACGACAGGTCTTGATTTACACCACGCTGTGCACTCGTACTTCCAACTTTCGACCAAGTTTTTTTTGCATTTCTTTACTCGTCCACTCAGGGAACGTGTACATTATGTAATACAATGATGAACGAAACAATGACTGCTCTTTTCATAGTTCTAAGATTTTGGCGAGGATTGTATATATTATTATTAATGGTACCTGAATCTCTAACACATTCGCTGGCTTTATGAATGTCTGACATGACTACGTTGTGATGACCAAGTTGATCTCTAAAAAACAAACGATTTTATAAAGAAATGTAATTTGCATTTTATAAAGAGAATATATTATTTTATAGGATTATCAATTAAGCTATTAAAAAAAAAAAGATTTTCCAACTATTTAGTCTAAGTAACAAAACAAAGTCTAGAGTCTCATAAATCTAAAAGTCTATTTTTAGAACTATAGACATATAGAGACAGATTGCCTAAAGCTCTTTAGTAGAACTCATGGCGGGCTCTCTTTAATCATTGTTTTTGAAAATCAAGAAAAATAAATGAGTATTTTGGTCATTTTCAGCTCTTATACGGTGACCATTATTAAATGCATTTTTTACATAATAAATAATATTTTTCAATGTTATCATTAAGTAAACATGTCGAACTATTTGTGACATGTAAAAACTAAAAATCATTTTTTTTTCCAAAACCATTATTTCATGATCTGGAATGTTTCTCCGCCCTAATGTCAATGATATCGAGGGCATGTGACTAGCACAAAGACCAACTTCTTTTTTATTTATTTCTAATGCAATTTCTTTTTGGAGCTGGATAAGCTCAGAGACGTCTTTTCAATCTCAAAGTTAAAAAATCATCGGGATTCGAACCTATGGCTAAACGGTTCTAAAGCCGAGCTCTTTACAACTTAGCCATTACGCCAACTTTATTTTAAAATATATTTTCATCTAAAACATTTAAAAAGGAGCAATGGATTTGAGAATAAAGAAATGATTAATTTTCTAACCTTAAAATTCTTGCTAAACCAAACCCAAGCTGTCCCAAAGCACCTGTTGATAAGGTAAATATTAATTAACTATAAAGCATACAATGTAACTTAAACATGCCATTTCTTTTTCTTAAATAATTTTTCTCTAATCAATAATCATCTCTCTTTGTAATGACAAAAAATCATGAGATAAAATGATAAATGCATGAATTTGAACCATTGACGGCTATGTTCCCTTCCACCTCAAGTATCTTAAGGATAAACAGACAATTTCTAGAAGCCATAGTCCAGAGAGTTCCACTCGAACTCAGCTATTGCTTTTTTACCAAAGGAAGAGATGGAAAGGTGAACAAGAAAAGAAAACAAAAAGCCTCTAGCACCAAGTTTACTTGGCAAGGAGGACATCCATTTTATCATTGCTTCTATCTGTCACACTGGCTTGACATGAACTGTTATTCGTTCACCTTGGGTCAAGAAGGTGAAAAGCACGAGAAACCTCGGACATAGTTAGAGGAAGTAAGAATGACTACATTCACTTTTAGTCAGTAGCTTTCGTTTATGGGATTTGAGACAGTACACAGGTTTCTATTAGCAGTCGTCCCTGGGACTTTAGAGAGAACGGATATTTTAGTATTAGTTTTTTGTACTTGGAGATGTACACATATTTTGTTACGCGCTTTGATGCCGACGAGATTATAGTAAGGCTGCATATACACCTAGTCTAAAAGATGTAATTATATTTCAATACATTGGATTATCTTTGTGTAACTGCTATGAAGTTGCAGTATATTATTATTATTTAAAAATTGTTACTTGTCTGCTATAGTTGGAGTCAAGTCAATCTGTACTATTTATGTTTGCTACGTGTTAAGTTTAGCTCCAGGACGCACGAGCCCAGCATTCGCGACATATTGATTGCAATAGCAATACACGTTTCTACAATTCGTGACGAGTGTAAGTGTAATATCTATACTCGTCAAACTAATACTTACTAATCCTTAACACTACCTAAATCATGTGCTGAAAGAAACAGATTTTTAAATGTTCTAACAAAATGCGTAGGTCCAATAAGTTTTAGATAGATCTGCAATTTTTTTAATATTCATACGATTTCCATGTGATGAAATACATACGAACAACCCGCAGTTCGTTACGAGTTGGTATTCTACAAAACTCCTCTAGTCACCAAGTGTCTGATGCCGATACATTGGAAATCGTCTTGAGATAGTTTCCACAGCATGAAACTGTCTCAGTTTCCACAGCAAGAAACTGTCTCAGTTTCCACAGCATGAAGCTGTCTCAGTTTCCACAGCATGAAACTGTCTCAGTTTCCACAGCAAGAAACTGTCTCAGTTTCCACAGCATGAAGCTGTCTCAGTTTCCACAGCATGAAACTGCCTCAGTTTCCACAGCATGAAACTGCCTCAGTTTCCACAGCATGAAACTGTCTCAGTTTCCACAGCATGAAACTGTCTCAGTTTTCACAGCATGAAACTGTCTCAGTTTCCACAGCATGAAACTGTCTCAGTTTCCACAGCAAGAAACTGTCTCAGTTTCCACCACAGCAAGAAACTGTCTCAGTTTCCACAGCAAGAAACTGTCTCAGTTTCCACAGCATGAAACTGTCTCAGTTTCCACAGCATGAAACTGTCTCAGTTTCCACAGCATGAAACTGTCTCAGTTTCCACAGCAAGGGTTAGGGTTAGGGTTAGGGGTTAGGGTTAGGGTTAGGGTTTCCACAGCAAGAAACTGTCTCAGTTTCCACAGCAAGAAACTGTCTCAGTTTCCACAGCAAGAAACTGTCTCAGTTTCCACAGCAAGAAACTGTCTGACTCCAACTCCGGTGAATGTAAATGAATGCAATGTGTTGCCGATATGCAATGAGCGTGCTCAGCATGTCATATAAGCAGACGAGAGACGCGTTACACAGCTCTCCATCAACACAGTCAATGTGTCTTTAGATTGTAAAGTAAAGTTTATCTTTCAGACCTATGGGGCAGATGATGTTTAAATCATCTGTTTTTATGGCCAATGAAAAACGAGCAGGGTGTCATGCACAACGACCAATCGCCTTTACTTTCCCCAACTTAAGTCAGGTAGAGTTGGGTGGACTCGTGTGGACCATAAAATCCCGAAATTCATAATTCCAGTCCTAACCGAGATTCGAATCCAGGACCCCAGGTTCGGATGCCAATCGTTTAACCACTCAGTCACCGCGCCCCCGTCTTTAGATTGAGTAAGCTAATAATTAAACTTTTACAAACGACCGAAATTAATGAAGAAATAACAATAAGACTGTCTACTGGTGTACCAAATACGGTCCGCGGTCCATATTCGGTAAGTGGTGAGGTGCTATATGGTCCGTCCAAAATTCTGCCCATTGGACATATAAAAAAACAAGAACCTCTTATGCTTAATTTCATTTAGGTCAAAGATTTATTTTTGGAGGCGATTTCACGTGTTGGAAATATCAGTATTAAGTCTAACATAAATATATAATAAAAAAAATTATACAAAAAGATATACATAGCCGAACAATTTAATGTCGTTGCTTTTTGTTTGGCTTTTATTTTGTTTAATATCGAAAGATGGGGAATACATGTTACTTAATGAGACATGTGGATGTATTTATGGATTTAATCCCCTTATTAAGTTTGGATTTTATTTTTCTACTCTTCCTATTCTCGAATTAAGTTAAAATTTTGCACAATTATTCAGAGTCGATAACAAGAGACGAATCAAACCAAAAATTAATCAATTAGTTAATCACTTAGCACTAATTACTTAATTTAGCTTTGTATCGCAGAAAGGGAACTAGTACCTGCCATTTTTAGATAAATTCTGAGATATATTTGACTTTACTGTTTTTGTTCTAGATATTTATAGTCTTTTGGTAGATTTATTCAAATTTTGGAGATCTTCACTTCTCGACTCTGAATATTCACACGATAACGGTTTAAAATAGATACAAGAAACCTACGAATTAATATAGTTCTGACACCACATTGTATCCAAAGGTTTGAATTCTTGGCGAAAGCAATACGATGACCAAGAAAGAGATGAATGGATAATTTGTAAGTACCACTATGAGGCGTGATGGTTGTATAGAGGACGATATACTTCTACACAGGTGATTCCGTGTTCGAATCCTGGCAAAAATTGGGATTTTTACTTTTGACATCTTCAGGGCGCCTCAGAGCAAACCCAGCTCTAATGGGAACCTGACATTAGTTGCAAAGGCCGTTGGTCGTTGTGCTGCCAACATGACAACCTTGTTAACCATAGTCCACAGAAACAGATCTGCCCCATAGATCACAAGGTCTGAAAGGGGAACTTTACTTTTTAAGTAAGACTAACAAGAAAAAAAAAAAAGGTCATCGTGAGTCACATCCAGCTACAGAACGTAGCAGTCATCAACCCGCTACACCCCTTCGATAGCCAATATCGATTCACGTGTTTCCTTTAGAATTGAAGATTATTACACCCTAGCCCGAACATGCCGCATGACTGTGGGGGATAGCTGGGGAAAGTGGCTTCGAACCTGGGACCATTAAGACGACAGTCACATACCTTACGACCAGGCAGCCAGATGGAAGTTAAAGTTAAGTCTAACTAATGACCAAACCTGTAATCAGAACTCGAGAGACATTTGTATGTAGACATACTGCCCGTATACAACTTGCAGGGAAGACAAGTCTTTCCATCAAGAGTTTCCTATTCCTTCCTATTCCCATTACTTGCTGGCAAGGTGATGAAAAACTCTGAACAAGCAGAGACCTCATTGCTAATGAATACTATTAAGGACTATGCACAATGGCAATAGTTGGAAATAAACATCGTCTAGTATCCTCCCACTACGTCATTGCAACACAGATATTATTTTCACAAACATTCTGTATTGCTATAGTGTTTGTTTTGATTGCACTAACAGGATATCCGTCGTGTGCAAAGTCGCACAAAAAATTAACTCTAAAAGATTAAGAAAACGAAAGATAGATTTAAAAGTATAATAATAATAATGGCAATGTCCTCGATTCTTATCTTCTTATCTTATATAATACAGACGTTACGTCAAAAAAGAAGATGATTACGTCCTACACGTCATGCATTTAGTCATGCATATTAATCAATGACTTAAATTCTGCCAAGTCACTGGTTTTCCTGGCTAGCTCAGCAACCCATTCCATGCTCTAATAGCACTAGGGAAGAAGGAGTATTTGTACAAATTTGTCCAAGCATATGGAACGAGGAGTGTCTACAAGAGTGCAGTCTTTTCAGACAAGAAAATATGAAGAATACTGTTATAAAAATGCTTACATTAAATGTAATTGTATCAATTAGTTTGGATCAGTCATGTGATTAAATTTGTAATAGATCTAGACTAACAATAATAAATCAGTACGATTAGACATATGTTGTTATCAATTGTTTATATTTAGTGCAATTTCAAACTTTAGTTTTCTCAATGATCTTAAAACTGGTTTGAACCGGTTGGGAAAATGAGGAGAGGGAAAGACTGGAATATCTGGGTATATATATAAAGTGTGACAAATGAGTATTGAGAGATATCGCAGTAATTGTGTGGTTCTTTCCCTTATTTAAGCTTAATTTGTAAAAAAGTTTTGTTTTTTTAAATTTTGCGTATTTTCTTTGTATATACGCTTAATATTAGATCAAGTGCTCACGAATCCGCTAGTAGAAACCCTACATGATTAGTGAATGGATGGCTGCATGGTTGTGCAGTGTGTGCTCTAGACTGACATCCGGTGGTCACAAAGGTCTCGGGTTCAAAGCTGGCACTCTGCCCCCTCCCCCACCCCCCCCCCCACGTCGTACTGTCATAAAGTTTTGGGCTTAAGAATCTAAAAAAAAAAAAAACAAAAAAAACAAAACAAGTAAAGCATTTTATAAAGCATTTGAGATTATTTTTTTTTATAAAAGCTGAAAAGAAAAACCAAACTGAGATGAGACGCTTCTTTAAAGTTTAAAATATAAAAAGTTAAATTTGTATTGCTTCCTAGACCACAGACCTATAGTTCTATGACTATGGGCACAATCGAATCCTACCCACTGCATTTACATACAACTTTTAACACATTATGGTTCACACCCACATAACACATTGGCAGGTTTATACAACAAGGTATGCTAAAACAGTCAATGTGAAAACAGAGAAGACTTTAATTGAGTTTCTCATGACACTTCATTGGAGAATCACAAACATCTAGCAATAGAGAAGCTTTTGAAATTATACCACATGTACAAGAGAAGAGGGCTGAGTGAATTATTTTATTTTAAAGTTATTTACAGCAGTTGAAAGAATATTTTTATCACAAAGAGGAAACAGAGATGGAGAGAAAGAGAAAATAGAGAAATAGAGAAAGAAAGGAAGATATATAGAAAGAAAAAAAATGTGAGAGAATCAAAGATCAGCAAAACTAAAAGGAAAAATGGATTGAGATAAATACACCACAACAAATAGATAGATAGATAGATAGATAGATAGATAGATAGATAGATAGATAGATAGATAGATAGATAGATAGATAGATATAGATAGATAGATAGATAGATAGAAAGATAGATAAATAGATAGATAGATAGATAGATAGATAGATAGATAGATAGATGATAGATAGATAGATTCATACGTACATACATACATACATACATACATACATACATACATACATACATACATACATACGTACATACGTACATACATACATACATACATACATACGTACATACGTACATACATACATACATACATACATACATACATACATACATACGTACATACGTACATACATACATACATACATACATACATACATACATACATCAATGAACGGACGGAGGGATAGTTAGATGATAAAGATGGTGTCATAAAAAATTCATATAGAATACATATATACCAAATTACAGACAGACAGAAATAAGCACAGACATACTGATAGACAGACAGGCAGTCAAAGCAGACAGAAATACAGAAAAGAATACCAAAATAACACAAAATAGATAGATAGATAGATAGATAGATAGATAGATAGATAGATAGATAGATAGATAGACAGACAGACAGACAGATAGATAGATAGATAGATAGATAGATAGATAGATAGATAGATACATGATTGATTGACAGACAGACAGACAGACAGACAGACAGACAGACTGATAGATAGATAGATAGATAGATAGATAGATAGATAGATAGATAGATAGATAGATAGATAAATAGAAAGATAGATAGATAGATAGATAGAAAGATAGATAGATAGATAGATAGATAGATAGATGTAAAAATCAACGCCTCTGTCTCTACACTATATTGTTTTTTCTGAATCTGCAAGGTCTACTAAGTCATGTAATTATGTCTACAATCATTCTTAGATTACCTCCTGCAGACTCTAGCTAGACATTCTGACTCTATTGTTATATATCTATTCCAAAATGATACTATTCTTAATCTCTTTTACATGAATGTATCCACATAAAAGTTAGTCATGCTTGACCAATTGACATCCGGGACTCATTGGAGTTACCTGCTTGGTTTTAAATTCTGTGGATCTCACATTTTGATCAAGGTACCTTCAAACAAACGGTAAACAGTGGCGTAGCAATTAGTAAGGTGGGCCTACCCATGGACCCGGGTTTAAGAATACTGATTGTTTCAGAACATTTACAAGAAGTAACAAGAAAATTATTTTTTTTCAAATCACTCCTCCTTAATTAATCTGATTGTGGTCTCTAACTTGCCATTCTTATCTTATCTTATATCTTATATAATACAGACTTTACTTCAAAAAAGAAGATGATTACGTCCTACGCGTCATGCATTTAGTCATGCATGTTAACCAATGATTTAAATTCTGCCAAGTCACTGGTTTTCCTGGCTAGCTCAGGCAACTCATTCCATGCTCTAATAGCACTGGGGCAGAAGGAGTATTTGTACAAATTTGTCCTAGCATATCTTTCTATTCTATTTCTTTCTATTCTATTTCTTTCTATTACAGTTCTTCCTGTTTTATTTCTTTCTGTGCTATGTCTTTCTATTTCTTTCTATTTTATTTATTTCTTGTAATTGGTCTAAACAGCCCACAGTTTGTGTTGTGACATTGCCGGTCAGTGTTAAGGCCTTGTATAAATATCAGTCTCTGTCGAACGCCAAGGTCAATTCACCACTAATAAAGGAATTTTTTTAAAGATTCAAATTTTAATTAAAAATGTATTACTCAGTCCACAACACATGTGTTTTAATCAACAGGGCCGGATTTACACTTGCTAAAGCCCTAAGCTATTTGAGAATGGGGCACCTTGTAATTAACAAAAGGAATTTTTTCCTTTTCTATTTCTTCAAAATGATTGAAAATAACTCTGAAACCAATTTTGGGAGCCCCCCCCCCTCCCAAGGTAAATGGGGGCGCTAAGCTTTATTTAATGTTGATATTGCTAAATCCAGCATTGATAAATGATCTATGTTCCTAGTGAAGCTATTGAGCATGTTTATATCAAATATAGCGTTCTAAACTCTAGTGTACTGTTTTCTAGACACAATACTGCTTTCAGTATTGCTTTCATTCAGAATTGATGCTACACTCTTTCCAATGCACTCTCGACATTCAGAGACTCGGACGTTTCTATACACAAGAAGACTATTACGTCTTACTCCAAATCTCATGCAGGACGTCAGTGAATTGCAGTGTGCGGGAATCTCGAACTCCTGCAATGCTTTTTATATCATAACTAATAAACAGGCAGAATTGAGGGGGAGGGGGTGTTCTTATGAAATTTGAGAACCTTTGTCTGGAGATGTAATTCCGTATTAATTAATTTCGGGCAACATCAGGTGTTCTGTGCTCCCGATAAAACAAAGTGCAGTGTGAAGAGAATTGTATCAAGTCTATAAGAACTAACAAGAAGAGGGGAAGAAGGTATACTCATTTTTATTTCTGTCTGTTTTTGACTGTATGTCTGTCTGTCTGTCAATCAGTCTGTCCGTCTTCTGCCTGTCAGTATTCTGGTATATATGTATTCTATACCATTTTTATCTCTATCTATCTATCTATCTATCTATCTATCTATCTATCTATCTATCTATCTATCTATCTATCTATCTATCTATCTATCTATCTATCTATCTATCATTTTAGCGTATTGTCCCTAGTCTGTATCTTTGCCTGGCAGTCAACATGTCTTCTGTGTGTCTCTCTTATCAAAAGTCATTATACCCTTTGTCTATTTGTTGCATTTCAATACATTGTGTATCTTAAACTAATACTAAAGTATTTTTCTTACTGCCTACTTAATTAGTGTAAAAAAAAGGGGAAGAACTTTATTATGTAAATACAAATTGGTTGTAATAAAAAAAAACGAATAAAAATGTGGATTTAGTCATACAGTGTTGTATTTACTTCCAGATGGTAGGATCTGTTGTCATCTTTCTCGTGTTGAGTTTAATACAGATTTGTTACGGTAAGATATTTGATGAAGCACTTTTTAAATCTGAAATATAAAATTTATTGCAAAAAAATATATGTAATTCTATTAAACTCTGCTGGTAGACCGTACGCTGCAAGGCTTGGTACATTCTCCAATCTGTGGGTGACTTTCTTTATTTGCTACTTCCTTTTAGCCATTAGAGCATGGAATTGGTTGCCTGATTCAGCCAGGATAACAAAGATTTAGCAGAGTTTAATTCATTGATTAACATGCATGACTAGATTGACACATGAAATGCGTAGAACGTAATTATCTTCTGTTTTGAAGTAACGTCTGTAATCTATAAGATAATATGAGATGACTAGAGTGTGTGGGCGACTTTCTTTATCCCACAATACTAAGAATGCCTTGCATATCTTCGAAGATGACTAAAAAAGCCGGCCGCATACGTGGCATGGTTAGGTTTGGTTAGTTGCAGATAGTCCTGTTTCCTCTCTCATCTTTTTGTTGGTTCGGAGCTCTTGCACCCTGGCCACTCTTCTTGCTTTAAATCTCGAGACTCCGAGACTCACAGCTTGACGCCATGAGGAGCGATCGAGAGCTAGTGCTTCCCAGCCGTGAATGTCAATATAGCACTCCTTGAAGGAGCTCTTGAGAGTGTCTTTATAGCGCTTGTATTGGCCTCCCTGGGAGCATTTCCCCGTACAGAAATCGTTTGGGAAGGCGATTGTTTGGCATGCCGGCCACATGTTGTAGTACACTTTGCAAGAAATTGTATTAACCAGTTTATTATTTTTGATATAAGATTATACTACTATAACACATTGTTATTATTAACGTGTTGTTCTTGGATATTTAAATCGTGCTAGTCTTGTATAATAATTTTTTTTTTCTTAATATAACAATGTGTTATTCATATTGTAACGAATCTCCCTATCCAGGCTCTCTGCAAACTGCACCATACACCACCAACCTAAAGAATTTGACAACTCCGGGCTCCAAAGTAACGTAACACTTTAATGTTCGATAAATTACAGCCAATATCGTACAATTGGCAGCACGTAACACAGGCTGTAAAAATATTTGTCCGTATCAACTGGCCTCTCCGTCTCGTTCCGGGCTTGCACTGGGCTCAACAGTTCTGGACTGACTTCACACACTGGGCTCGTTGTGTCGGACTCGATCGCATACTAAGATCAAGAAGCCGTTCTTGAAAGTACTCCGCACTGAACCGTCGTAATGCGCCGTACAGAATCACATCGCTGAACCACACTGAACTGTGCTGTAGTCGACCGGGCTGTAGTGAACCGTCTTGACTGTGACACCTCCGCTCTTTTTATAGACAGAACGTCACTCGACCATTCTAGATCACATGACTACATCCCTCGTGACGCTGCTGAGCTCTATTCGCAACACCGATCCTTCCCGAACTGTCTTGACTGACCGTCGTAGCTCGTCACGGTTGACCGCTCGTCTAGCACTGGCCTTGTGCGATTTGCGACGGCTGTCTACACACATACCACTTCCCCCATCTGTGCCACCACATGGTTTATAACAATATTATTTAATAAATGTAATTCTTGTATATTAAAAACTTGTTGTAATTGCTTATTAACATTTTTTTCCCTATAATTTAACAATTTTACATTAACATCTTGTTTATCTCGCATTATTCTTGCATATACCCAACCTAGAAGTCTTGCATGTAAACAACTATTCTTTCAAGGGAAATAGATAACCGTCTAGCCAGGGTCAGTAGTGCTTTTGGACGCGGAATAAATCGCTATGCCTGCCAACAAAAATTAATGTCTACCAGGCGTTGGTCCTCTCAACCCTTCTATATGGCTCTGAGACATGGACACTATACAGAATGCAACAAAGACTACTTCAGCGCTTTCACTAAAGATGCTTGCGCTCCATCATAGACATACGGTGGCAAGACGCACTACAAGCAGCGATGTCCTTGCCAACGTCGGTATGGACACTATAGAGTGACTTCTTATAGTCCGACAGCTACGCTGGGCAGGGCACGTATCCCGTATGGGAGACGAACGTATGCCAAAAGCAGTCTTTTTTTGTGAGCTAAAAGGTGGTCGACGTAACAGAGTCGCCCCACGGAAACGCTTTAAAGACCAGCTTAGGCGCCAACTTGCCTTAGCTGACATAGAAGAGAGCACCTGGTTGCATGCGGCGTCAGAACGAGACAGCTGAGGTCACTCACAGAGGCCCTTGGATACACATTTGAGACCAAAAGAAAATCCGTGCCGAGGACAGACTCAGACGGCGAAAAGAAAATCTTAATCGATCACCGGCTGACAATGGTAATGCTTGCCCTGGATGTGAAAAATATGTAGGTCATAGCCATATTATTATTTTTATTATTATTGCATATACACAACATAAAATATTTTGCATATAAAAATCTTGGAATTTTCGCATAAGAACAACTTAAAATTATTGTGTATAATCATCTTGAAATTCTTGCATATTTATAGACCCACGAGTTTTTGTTTTAATTGCCTTAGGCTCACAATGCCAGAGACGAGTTTGTTACTATACCAACTGGTCGCAGTACAGAAGCGGCGTGGGGAAATTCTTACCGGAGGACATCGACCCTTTTCTGTGCACCCATCTCATCTTCGCCTTTGCCAAAGTGAAAAACAGCAAGATAGAAGCCGTAGAATGGAACGATGAGGATACGGACGTGACCAAGGGGCTGTGAGTATGACCCTGGTTTCTTGACCGGAAGTGCTGTGAGTATGACCCTTGTTTCTTGACCGGAAGTGCTGTGAGTATGACCCTTGTTTCTTGACCGGAAGTGCTGTGAGTATGACCCTTGTTTCTTGATCGGAAGTGCTGTGAGTATGACCCTTGTTTCTTGATCGGAAGTGCTGTGAGTATGACCCTTGTTTCATGACCGGAAGTGCTGTCATTATGACCCTTGTTTCTTGATCGGAAGTGCTGTGAGTATGACCCTTGTTTCTTGATCGGAAGTGCTGTGAGTATGACCCTTGTTTCATGACCGGAAGTGCTGTGAGTATGACTCTGTTTCTTGATCGAAAGTGCTGTGAGTATGACCCTTGTTTCTTGACCGGAAGTGCTGTGAGTATGACAATTGTTTTTGACCGTAAGTGCTGTATGACAATTGTTTCATCACCGGAGGTGCTGTGAGTGTAACAATTGTTTCATGACCGGAAGTGCTGTGAGTATTACAATCGTTTCATGGCCTCTGGGAAGAGCGCAAATATCAGTAATCTGCAAAGCAGCAGAAATATAAGTTAAAAGTTAATTCAATTAGTGATTCTATAATCTAAGAGAAAACTATTTTGTTTTCACAAAGCTTTACAAAGATTATAGTAAGTAACACCGTCTGTCTGTCTGTCTGATGCATATCTTGGACACGTTTTTTTCTCTCCCACTTTCCATTCTTGGATTAAGTGGGAATTTTGCACAATTATTCATAGTCGATGACAATAAATGAATAAAAAAAATTAACCAGTTAGTTAATTCATTATTAGTATTTAATCAATTGTGTTTTATATAAAAAAAAGTATTAAGAATTGCAGTATTGAGAATTATGACAGTGACTTTGCGGTTTTTCCTTACATTCACTTTGTTTTTTTGCTATATTTTCCTTTTCATTGACTAATTGAGTTTATAATTGATCTCAGTACAAACTAATGCATCCTTTATGTTTTTAAATATGTTTTTCATTAGGTTTCATTATATCGCCCCGCATTTCATTATATCGCTTCTCCTTTTTTTCTTGCTGTATTTTAAAGCTTAAAGAACGTACACTTTTAAAATTTCCCTTCATTATTCATTAGTGTGAGAAAAAAAATCCCATATAACATTCCTTGTAAATATCATATTTGTTTTCTGTTTAGTTATTCAAGGTTAAATAAATTAAAAGAGGCCAATCCAGAACTGAAGACGCTGCTGGCTGTGGGTGGCGCCTCTGCAGGGTCCACCCCGTTTACTGAAATGGTGGCGACGGCAGAGACTCGAAGAAGTTTTGTTGAGACAAGCATTGTGTATTTACGTCAGCGCAATTTTGATGGCTTAGATCTAGACTGGGAGTATCCAGGGAACTCGGGTCTCCCTGAAGATAAACATAGGTTTACACTGCTGGTGCAGGTAATACAACGATAAGCAACAATCTAGTTCTCTCTCTCTCTCTCTCTCTCTTTTTTTTATCTTCTCTCATTCTCTATCTATGTCTCTTTTTTTTTCCCTCTGTCCCTCGTTCTCTCACTCTCTCTTTCTATTCTTTTTTTCCTCATCTCACACTCTTTATCTCTCTTTCCTTTTCTCTCTCACTTTTTCTCTTTCTTTCTCTCTTTCTCTCTCTCTTACTATCTCTCTTTTATTCTCTCTATTTCTTGTCTCATTCCTTCTCTTTCTTTATCTTTTCATTATCTTTAAATCACTTTTTGTACCTCTCTATATATCTCTCTTTCTCTCTCCCTTTCTTTCTTTTTCGCTCTTTTCTCTTTCTTTTTTCTTTCTTTTATCTTTCTATCTCTTTTTTTTTCTTCAAAACTTCTATTCAACTTGTAACTTCACGGAAACGGTAACCTTCTGGGTGAAACCTGGACACGGATCTCGAAAACGACTCTAACGATTTTTCTAGAAATTTGAAGTTGATGTAAACTGTTGGAAAAAGAATGACTAGCTCGTTGGCCACACTGGGAAAACTCTGGTTTGACCGTTATACTTTTTGTTATAGTGAAAAACGAAATAAAATGTAAATTTGATTAGAGAACGAAACAAATATTTATCTTGAACGGACTTCTGGTATTTCCGCGTGTAATTATTCCCCTTTTCATTCTAGACATAGACATAAATAAATATAGACTGGAAAAAGGAAATAACTTCATGTAACTTGAAAACATGTATATCTATTGTATTCGGATTTCCGAATTCTGAAAAATTGAAAAATTGCATGATCTTCAGTCTTAGAAATTAAACAAAACTCCTAGACATAAATAAAGTACACAGAAATGCAAGTCACAAATTTTCGTTTCATAAAACTCTATTATCGGCCAGTCTATATTTATTTATGTCTATGATTCTAGAGTTTAATACATTCATGTTCAGGAATCTAAAGTCCTATCATTGGAATATTATAAAGTCTAGTAGATCTATACACTAGCTTTTCCAGGATTGCTTCTTGGAGGGGGGTGGACGTGTGGATATTGATTGTCTTCCTTCTTCCTTTTTCTTAAATCAAACATTCATTATTATTAAGAGCAAAATATCGCTCTATAATTATTTGCATAAAGTAGGTATTGCCTTTTTTTACAAAATTATTTTTTTTTGTTTTTCTTGTTTCCGTTCTGTGTATAATTGACTTAATTACTATCTACATGACTTCGAGGGAAATAACATTTTATTATTGTATTTCAATATTTTATGGAGAAGTTTTAGAGTTAACCTATCCATTTGATTTCATTCATTAACAGGAACTTGCAGCCGCTTTTGAAAACGAAAGTAGAACAAGTGGTAGGCCTCGGTTGATTCTGTCTGCCGCTGTAGCCAGTGGGAAGGAAAACATCGATGCTGGTTATGAGGTCAGAGAGATCGCTGAGTAAGTACAATAAAGTAAAGGAAGAACATAGGATCTCAGTTGGCTTCACAGACCTCGCTGTGTACTATATATTTTCCCAGATATGCTGCTGACTAAGCTCTTGTCTACCTGTTCGTTAGTTTTAGTTCTAATTTTTCCGCCTATCCTGGTAGTAGGCAGGGCCGGTTAGGGGAGGACAGGTGGGGGTTACGGCCCCCGGGTTTTCACAAAAAAAAAAGAGGCCTCCACAGAAGAGATAAGAATATATCCGAATTTCGTCTGGTCAGAATCTTTTATTCTTTTTTTTTCTAAATTTTGTTTTTTGCATTTTTTATATTTTATAAGTCTTTTCATTCGTACGTGGATCTTTATTAAAGTTTTAGAAAATAAAAACCCTGGTCCAAGGTCTCCACATACTTCTACTTCTGTTTAGATGTAGGAAATAGCTTTTCTTTTTGCCTTAAAATTGAGGCAGAATTGTTATACACTATTGGTTAACTATGGACGAAGAATAAGGACTGTTTCTTTATCTCCCGTAGGGATTATATCCTCTAGTAAGTAGAATAAATGACTGCAAGTCCAATTAAATTATTCTAGGTAAAATAGGACTTGAATAAAACGTTGAAAAACTTCTTTTTAAAACAAATATGACTCAAGTCTGTATTGAAAATTCTAATGTAGATATACATAGAAATGCAGTGATAAAACAAAATAGTGAAAGATTCAAACATAATACTTTATCGCACATTGGTCGTAGTCTTTCGGGCCATTAAAATTGGGTGGCCTTATACACCGTATTCCACTGTATAAAAAACTTTGTTTCGGGATTAAATTTAAGATTTGTCGAATCGAATAAGCGTCCGGTCCAAGTGTTCATACTGCTAATATTATTAGACGTTTTTGTTTGTATTGATAATATCTGTCTTTTTGATGCGCTCCATGGTCGGGGCCACATTCTTACAGGCTTGCGAGTCCTGGACGCTGACTGCAGAGCTAAAGAGGTGGATCCTAGCACTGGAATTAAGATGCTACAGCAGGATCCTTGGTAGCACAAGAGATTAGAGACAGTGCTACTACAGCGATTGGACCCCAAGATGACCTGCTAACAATCGTAAAAAAAACAATTATAAAAAAACTAAAGCTCTATGGTAATATTACAAGGTCTTTCGGGCTCACAAAGACCTTTCTTCAGGGAACAGTACCAGGAAAAAGAAAAAAAACATTGGGAAGACAACATAAAAGAATGAACAAGTATGCCATTAAAAAGATGGTCTATCCAAGGCAAAAGACAGAGAGAAATGGAGATAGACGGTCGATAACTCCTTGGTGATGCCCCAACTCTCAAACAGACTAAGGGATGGGTGAAGGTGAATGTGATTGATAATGCTTATTACTTTGTCGTCTGACATCGTTCGTTGGTTGGTATCTGCAATTAATTTTAATGAACAAACTAGACACACACTTTCTTAATTCTATAAGCTAATTTTCATTTGATCTCGCAGGTCCCTGGATATGATCAACTTGATGTCGTATGACTTTCATGGCTCGTGGGAGTCTGTGACTGGACACAACAGTCCACTCTACAGCCGTACTGGAGAAACTGGACCTGCGATCAACTACAACACTGTACGAAACCTTGCTTCTACATACGTAGTCTTTGTTTTCTTTATATCTATCTGCTTGGATGAATTTTTAGGCTGTTACTGAGTGGTTACGTGACGTTATTATTGCTCAAAGTGGTAATGGGTATAAGCAATTCACTACTTATAAGTTGTTTCCAATAGCATGCGTCTCGAAGAGCCTATGACAAGTTCAACTATTGGCTCAGATATTGTGCCCGGCGATAGTTTTATACCTCACAGGAGAAGGGGCAAATGCGAGCGGCTAGAGTTTGACCAGCAAGCTTAGGGCAGGACAGGCTCGTCAGCATTGGCTAAAATTCCATTACCTTGCAGCTATACCAAAATAAAATGGGAAAGGGTTTGGCAGTCAATGCTCTGGAAAATCAGGACCCAGTGAAGAAAATTGAACCATTCTGTGCAATACCCTCCAGAACCTGTGACGCCTTATTAGCTGTATGGAAAAAGGGGAAAAGGGGGGGGGGGAGCTAGTGACATAGTTCATCTCATTTAAAGCAGTATTGCTGCCCACAGTACTACATTAAGTGTAAACTTATGTACATGTGCTCTTTTGTTTTAGATTGAGTTTTTAATTTTATCATATTATAAACTTTGGGTCAATTTTTTTTTATTTTTTTTTACAATGTTTGTAACCTAATAATTTTTACAAAGCTCCTATCAACACAATTTGTATTTCTGGTTCAAAGTTTAGACACGTTAACGTGAACGCAGATAACCCCTTCCGCCCCCCTCCCATTTAAGTTTCCCAGACAAGTGAAAGGATCATAGCGCATTGAGAAAGCTAAAAGCATGAAATTGCGCTAAACAAAAGATAAGCGGTAAAAATATTTCTAATCGCACAGATTTATTATTGTCAGTAAATTAAAAAAAAAACAGAAATGGAAAAGTGGTTTGAGTGCTGGGACGATTCCCAAAAAGCCCGTGGAGTCTGGGAGCGCATGAGCCGCCCTGACCGTACTCCCCCGTGGTGGAGGCTGTCCAGGCCTGAGCAAGCTATTATAGCACAGTGCAGGACAGGCCATTGTCCTGTTGGCTCATATTTCTCACGGCTATGGCCAAATTTCGATTCACGGTGCCCCCGCTGCGGGGAAGAAGAGGAAACCGTACCTCATATTCTGTTTGACTGCCCCAGACTTGCTGATCTCCGTCTCGACAGGTCTGGGAAACCAAAAATTCTCGACCTGTATGGCGACATTTATGTACTACGCAAGACAGCAGGATTTCTGTCCAGGGCTTTTGCAAGAGAGGAGTTGAGCCTCTCAAGTCCTCCCTCTAATGGAGTTTGATGATGATTATGATGATTATTGTCAGTCTTAGATCTATTACAAAATCTAATTACATGACTGATAAAAATTAATTGATAAAATTACACTTAATATAATTTTTTATTAAAGTACTTTTTATGTTTTTCTTGTATTTTATTTTTAGGACTTTGCCGCCAAATACTGGGTTGAACTTGGCACTCCTAAAGCCAAATTAAACATTGGTTTGGCTACCTATGGGCGTACATTTATATTGAGCGACGAAAGAAGGAACAGTGTAGGCGACCCAGCAAGCGGACCAGGAGCAGCTGGTGCTTTTACCTCGGAGCTTGGTTTTTTGGCTTTCTATGAGGTGAGTTCCAATGCCATACGTGTTTTTTAAATATCTTTTTTCAACTTCTTAGCTAGGCAATAGTTTACAAATATATATTGGGTGAAATGGTTTTCGATATTTGTATTTAAAAAATCCACTGAATAAGCGTCTTTTATTCTGATGGGGGCACTAAACAAAAAAATAATAAAATCTGATTATTTAAAAAATATTGGGATCATTACGACATGTGCTGTCTTGCAGCTGCTACTGTATGCAAGGCGCTACATAAAAAGTCCATTTTAAAAAATGTGCGTGATATTTACATACAAAGTGCATTCCTAGTCTTTATAAACAAACAGAAATGTTTTCTTTTAATTTTAGCAGCTAGTTGACCAGAAAAAAAACATCTTTAACTAATGTTTACAGTTGTTCTGAACATTTCTTGTACATTGTATAAATATATTTCACTTGGTGATATTGAAAATACACAAAAATTGTCTTTCTTTGTTAACATAGTGTAACATTACCTCCCTTACATTTATGTAAATGTCCTAGAATTGATGTATTTTTATGAAAAAAAACAACAAAAACGCTTGCATAATTAATTTTTTTAAACTAAACGGTTTTGCTTTTAGAAAACCAATAGTAGTCGTTGAACCTAAACTTTTCAAGCCGCATCGCATGGTGAAATAATATTTTTCATTTTGCACAAACCTAATAGTGGCTTTTCCCCTTACGGGGGCCGCTAAAAGTAAGATTCAGGTAAAAATCCCCAGATATGGGTTTATCCAAATTAATTTTGGGAATTCAAGGGCAGCCGTTCTATTTGAAGATACAAAGGCTAAAAAGTGTGCTATTTTTGGGGAAGGGGCGTTTCATTAAAAATAGTGTATGTGGAGGGGGGTGTGGCATCAGGGCCGGCCTTAGGTAATTGGAGGCCCTAGGCGAAGCGAATAGGGAGTTCTTAGACAAAGTGAATCGGGTGGTCCCAAATGAAATAAAAAAAAATTAAGAACGAAAAATACTTAAAGAGTTATAAACCTTCTTGTATCTTTATCTAAATCAACAAACAAGTTAAATTCATATAGCGTCGATAGAACTAATGTGATTCATGGACGATTCATGATCACCAGACAAGAAATAACGTTTCGACATTTCACCAAAAGGAAGAAACAAAGGTCTTTTAGCATATGTCGTCTAAAAAGTAGATCTAAGCATTCGTAAGGCTACGCTAGAGATAGTGAGATAAGAGTTCTGCTACGCTAGAGATAGTGAGATAAGAGTTCTGCTACGCTAGAGATAGTGAGATAAGAGTTCTGCTACGCTAGAGATAGTGAGATAAGAGTTCTGCTATGCTTGAGATTTGGTCCATGTCTCGCAACTTTTCTCTAAAAATAATGTCTTTGGTTTTGGTCAGTGATGCCCAGAATACTGCCTGCGGGCCAAATCCGGCTCGCAAAGTGGTTCCATCCGGTCCGCCGTAACGTCGACACAAATTGTAGCCCCCCCCCCCCCCCCATTAAAAAAACAAAAAAACTTGAAAAATGTATCTTTACCTTCGTTAGGCCCTCATTTTTTTCTCTGATAGATTGGTGCCATATACAGCCATGTACTTTAACATGTGCACGTTTATGAAATGAGACTTTGAATGTAAAGTCTACCAGGAAAAGTGAACGGACCTATACTTTTTTGTGGAACATGATAATAAGGCAACACATTTGATTTGTAAATAAAGTGTGGCTGTTTAAAAAAAAAAGCTCATAACAGGCATATGAAAACAAAATGAAAAGATTGTTAAACTTGGTCTAAAGATTGGAGCATCAAAAAAAGAGACTATAAAGTGAGTCGTTGGTAAACTAGCTACACCGTTCCTTAAGATTTAAGCCAGGGGTTCTCAACCTGTGGATCGCGACCCCTTTGGGGGTCGATGGACGATTGGCCAGGGGTCGCCTAAGACCATGGAAAAAATGAATAGTTTTTGTCTATTCTTTTATTGCTGTATATGTGTGTGTGTGGGGTGGGGTCGCGGCAGAGTGGGAGATTGTAAAAAGGGGTAGCCGAGCTTAAAAGGTTGAGAACCGCTGATTTAAGCAGAGAAATGAAGCCATTTTCTGACGCGTAAGAGATACTAAATCCACAGATCTCTAATAAAATTGTTTCAGGTCATTTTCATTTCATTTTCGTACCTCTTCGGTAGTGTGGCCCGCGACACGAGTGTCGGAAATTTAAATGGCCCGCAGGTCGAATTAGGTTGAGCATCACTGGTTTAGATCATCATATAATACGTAATAAACATATTAAACAGTAGAGCGGGGCGCGTTGATTATTATTCAACTTATACGATTGGATAACCTGACTTTTAGCAAATAAATTACAACACATACAGATTTCGAACATACATTAATCGTATTCACCTCATAATAAAAAGATTTTTTAAACCATTATTATCATTCAAGATACATATATGTATATCCAGTGCTTTTTTTTTTTTTTTGCAAAAAAAAAAATATGTACCGGTGCTTAAATATTAGGTGCCGGTACTCAGGAGTTGATTGCCTAACCTTTAACTACTAAATATTAATAATATGCGTTAAAATACAAGAAAAGTAATATTTTTTTCAAAAAGGTGCCGGTACGCCGTACCGGTGTGTACCGTCACAAAAAAGCCCTGCTGTATATCTATTCAAGCTTGGAGAATACAACGACACATGCAAATATCTTTGCTTGTAAAAAATATCCTACCAGTTCAACAGCGATTAGCAAATTATTTAATTAGTGTAATTACGTAGTTGAAAGCGTCTTAGACTAATGTTTTGAATAAAGTTGAAGAAATGGTAACTAGGGACGCTGAAACAACTGTACTTGATACTGTATAAACGATTCTAATTACCTCTCTCCAGATCTGCCCTTTGATTTCAGCCGGTGCTGTTGTCAGAAACATATCAGACCAACAGGTACCATACTTAACGTTTAATCTACTCTGGGCGGGATACGACGATGTGGCCAGCCTACGAAACAAGGTAAACAACCCAAATATTATTTTTCTACTATCTACCTATTGGCTATTGCTGTGTTACATTAAATTTGTTATATACATAGAAAATAAACAAATAATTCATTTTATACAATAGAATTACTATTCATAAACTTAAAAACTATTTATTTAACTCTTTTGATATCAATAACCACCTACAAATGACATTTCTTTTTATCCCTCACTCCACGGTCTCAAAAATTATTTAACAAAAAAAAAAATATGTTTTACTCTATTGACAATATTACCATTGTAATGGCTTTCAGATTTTTGAAAAATTGCTAAGGTAGTTGACTAGTATAGTTAATAGAATACAACGTTCCTATTTCCAGCCATCTAACGTCAGAATGTGTCCTATAGGAATTTGGTTGTCATTTATGTATGTTTGTTTTATTGCTGACTCCATACAGTTTATTAAACATGGAAAGAAGAGAAGTGCCAAATATAGGGGAAACTAGGTAAAATATTTTTAATGCTTTAAAAGTTATAAATATAACAAAGCTTGGGGGGGGGGGGGGTACACACTGCAACGTGTCATAACAAAAACTGTTACTACTAACAAAGGAAACAAAATAGTTTTATGCTAATGTTTTGCCTGGGCTCGGACTTTGTATGTTTTGGTCATGCTAAGATCTTGTAAAAAAAAATTACAAGTGGTGGAGAGATGAAGCTCTTGGCATCCATGTTAGATCACTAACCTCTTTGTGTTTTATATTTCGTTATTTTACTCTAACCAAATACAATCCTAGCTCCGTAGTGAAACATCCCAATAACTTGATTGATGTTCCAATCTTACATTTAGAGTTGTCTTGTAGAGTTTCTAATAATTAAAATTATTTTTGTAAAAAAAATAAATAATAATAATACAAGTCTATGGTGCCCAATTACTGTCTCCTTTTGTGGAGCAAAGGTAGAAGGCTAAGCTAGTCATTTTTGTTTTAAATAAATATAGTTGCCATAAGGTTGAAAGGTTATTGGTATAAAAATTGAAATATTGTAAGTAAATTATTAAGGATACTCTGTAAAATGATATGTTTCGGTTTATAAGAAAACTGTGTTATTTATGGATGGATATATATTTCAGGTGTATGTAGTGTTTATGTTTTAAAAAAAACAACTTAATCTAGTCACCAGTATAAATAAATATCTGCAGTACATTATTTATTCTTTATTCTTTTGTATATGTCAGTCTGTCTTGACATGGTAGGTTTATAAATAAATAAATTATAAATTGAAGATTTTATATAGCTCTACTTTCATGCTTATTCCATGCTCAGAGCGCTATGGTCCAAATCTCATTTGTGGACCGGTGAGTGGAGGGGTATCTGGGAGAAGGTTTTTCCGTGCTGCATTTAGGCGCTCAGTAAATACAACTTCTTAGATAGCCAAGCCAAGTTGAAGCGTAGTTAGCCACGCATCCCACCAATAATGATATTTAACTAATAAAATTCGAACGTCTTTATTCTGAAGTTAGAAAAACAATCACTGAATTTGATAATGAGCTTAGACAATCAACTCAATGTGATGTAATAACACAATAATAATAAGAATGAATTATAATATATAATGAAATCTAAACAGTAAGCCAATGAAAACGTTTGGCGCCTTTACTTCAAAGTAAAACAAGCAATAGAAAAAAAAAAAAGAATATTAAAAAAAAACAAAGCTTATCTAAGGGAGAGAACAGCTAATTACTACCATTTTTCAAAAAAATTAACAGGGTGTAGCTCCCTTTTTTGCTATTTAAAACAAGACCTATTAATTAGTACTAAATGATTGAGTAATTAGTTAATTTTTGGATTCATTCCTGTATTGTCATCAACTATGAATAGTTTTGCAAACTTCAACTTGATCCGAGAATGCGAAGTTTTATGAAATGGAAGTTATAACTTAATACGGGGATTAAATCTATGTATACACCTACATCACTCATTAAATATCTTTATTTTTTTCTCATTATTTCGATATTAAACAAAATAATTGATCACCGAAATTTTGGTTTGTTGAGTTTGAAGACAATTAGTTTGTACGGTTTTAATAACTGAAGCAAACGTTATGATAATATCACTTACACGTCTTCCATTGAAGTGCCTTTTTGGTAAATACACAGACTACTAAATTTGTATTAATTGGTGAGGGAGGCCCACCAACATGTTTTTTCGGGCATCTTGATAAACCACTGTCTAGATCTACTTTTAGATCTTTAGCACCTGTGTAATACAATTCAAATTTACCTAAAAATATAAGCGAAGCTTATAAAATTTAAAACAAATTAAAGCAAATCTATTTTTAATAAACAGCTGTTTTTTTTTTTCATTTATTGAATAATTCCAATGATATAGATCTAGGCCTTGAAATATAGACTTAGAAGACGATTTTCTATAAAATTAATTTATTAAACTCTTGAATCAATAATGCCTTACATTCGGAAACTCCCGAACGTGATAGTCCTTTTAAAACCGATGTTGGTCCGTGATCTAAGTCTAGTACTCAAGCCAAATTTATTTTTTTCTTATAAAAATTGAAACGGTCAAAATAGATTTTTCTTGTGGCCAACGAGCTAGTAATTCTTTTCTCAGCGATATACATCAACTGTTAAATTTCGATGAAAATCGCTAGATTTTTGTTTTTGAGATCAGCGTTCAGGATCCTGAGTTGTATTGTAAAAATACAAAACATTCTCGTCTGCAGCTTGTTCTCACTACTTCTTCTCCCCTATTTATAATCTCAACTACGACAGAATTTCTCGTGGTTACATCAGAATCTATTCAGAGTATACAATCAAATTATTCACTTAATTTTTAGTTACAATTACTTCCGAAGCACGAACATACACCTCCGTAAAACTGTGTTTTGCTTCATATGTTAAATCTTTAAAAAATATATATTAATTTTCTCTCTCTTAAATATTATAAATTCTTGTAATTTATACATCCGCCTAATCATGGTTGCTTCTCTTTGAGGGGAGGGGGGGAATGAAGGAGGGGGAATGAGAGAGGGGGAAATGAGAGAGGGGGGAATGAGGGAGGGGGTATGATGGAGGGGGTACAAATGTTTGCAATTTTAAAAAAATCTAAAATTTATTAGCTCTTATAATAAAAATCTAGGTATTGTCTTTTAAAAAAACAACAACAACAGTATTTAAATATTTTTTCTAATGTTTTAAACGAAAAGTCTATAAACTATAAAATCTAATGTAAGCAAATGTTTGACACTGTTAGGTCCAGTTCATCAAGAGGAACGGTTATGGTGGTACGATGATCTGGTCCCTAGATTCTGATGACATTCGAGGCACTTCTTGCGGTGCTGGAACCTTCCCTTTGACACGAGCTGTGGCTGAAGAGTGTGACGTTTCTGACGACACGTAAGTTTAACATTGGTTGAAAACTTTTTGGCGCCTTTTTTTCCCACTTATTTCTATGAAACCAATTCCGTACTTGTTTCAAAACCTGACAGTGGCACTATTATTATTTTATTTTGATTGAAATTTGGCCTGCTCATTCCTTCCTGTTTTTTTATATGGAAATACTCAGCTATTGTTAAATCTGCGGTGTATTTTTTAATTATTTTAATTAAGATTTTTTAGCCGACTTTGTCTGTTGCACAATTAAAAAACTAGCAAAATATACAAAGTCCTTTTAAAACAACAACAACAAATCTTATCTAATGGAAAGAGCTCCACATTTACAGCTGCATCTCTTTATAATGTAGAAGTTATTTTCTTTATTCAATATCTAACAAAATACTTAATATAGATATATATATATATATATATATATATATATATATATATATATATATATATATATCCACCAGAGACAAAAATATTTCGAATAGTTAAAAAATGTGATCACAATAGATTATTTGTAGTAAAAGGCTCAGTGCATAGTCTTATATAAACTAGATCTAGACTGGGCATGGAGATTATTTAACACTACAAAAAATTTCGTGAACATTTTTTAGAAAGTTGGATCAAGGCGTTGTTTTGTAAAGTACTTATTAGAAGTAATGATGTTATTTTGTTCAACCCTAACCTATGTAGCATGTAATTTAATTTTTAGATCTAGATCCAGTAATTGAACATCAAAAATAAGAGCACTTTCGTCTCATAATTATTATTTTGCAATTTTTAGATACACAATCTAGAAAGATCTAGGTAATTAATCTATTTAAATGTACATAAGATGATTAAAATCAACAAACATGAATTATTTCGATCTAGGATTATTGAAACACTATCTAAATGGAAACAAACAGGAAATGTTTTGTTTCATCTATTTGTGTGAATATAGTTCTGTGATCAATTGCCCATTCTAAAGAAAATCCGAGAAATGTTTTTGCATTATTTCTAAACTTTGAAAGCTAAAGATCATTACTTTTCTAAGACAGAAAAGATTGATTGGGGTGACTTCCCTTACAGCTTGATAAAGAGTTTATGTACATAAAAATCTATATATATATAGGTAAGTGAATCAATCAATGGCGAATAAGAATTTGTTTCCGGTTTCCAGTCTAGTATAATATATAAGTCTATGGCTCAGTAATACCTTTTTTGTTTCAAATGTTACAATCGGTGCATTCATTTGTCGCAGAACTACGTTCAAACCACAAGATATAACAGAGACTACGCCATCAGCTGAGCCAACGAGCGCAACCACAGCTGAGCCAACCGATGCACCTACAGCTGAGCCAACCGATGCACCTACAGCTGAGCCAACAAATGCACCTACAGCTGAGCCAACAAATGCACCTACAGCTGAGCCAACCAATGCACCTACAGCTGAGCCAACAAATGCACCTACAGCTGCGCCAACGAATGCACCTACAGATGCGCCAACGAATGCACCTACAGATGCGCCAACGAATGCACCTACAGATGCGCCAACGAATGCACCTACAGATGCGCCAACGAATGCACCTACAGATGCGCCAACGAATGCACCTACAGATGCGCCAACGAATGCACCTACAGATGCGCCAACGAATGCACCTTCAGATGCGCCAACGAATGCACCTACAGCAGCGCCAACGAATGCACCTACAGCTGCGCCGGTAACGACAGAAAGACCAACATCTTCTGCGAAAATTAGTAAGTCGCTTGTTTAGATAACGTAAACAGTAATCATTGATCAAAAAAAGATTTAAAACCCTAACCCTAACCCTAACCCTGATATAAAAACTATTACCAACAACGCTTCCAGTGAGACTTGGTGAATAGCTAGCGTAGAAAAAAACAAAAAAACAATGCTACAGTTTTATGATTTATCAGGGTCAGATATGACACCCTTCTTTAGTCTCAACCGGACTTCATGTCGCGGACTAAGTCTGTATGACTTAGAGCACTCCAGGTCAGTAGACTAAATAATGCTTAAAAAACTGAACCATAACTTACTAATACAAAATAACTACCTAATAACATTCTCACAAAGACACAGACATAAAGACGCATTTCTTATTCTATATGCTAGGACATATTCGTATAAGTGTTCTTACTTCTTATAGCCGTAAGGATTAGAGTTGCCTGATTAATCAAGGGAAATCAATGACTCTGTAGGCTAAGCATCTATTTAACACGTTCAGAACCTCTTCTATGAAAGACCGTCTGAATCTTATAGCATAGCTTATATCTATTTAAGAACCACAAATAACTTATATGGGCAAACTTATATTTATAATCACCACGCAAAAAGCATATTTTGGGCTGATTTTTTTCAAAGCTTATGTCATCTCAATATGTCTGTCTGTCTGGCCAGAAGATTGTACACGTTATTTCTCCGACACCCACTATCTGATCAAGGTGAAATTTTACATAATTGTTCCATTTAACTGACAACACAACAATCAATTTTAAAAAAAGCAAATCAAGTAATGAACTATTGGTAACAATTTTTTGTGTTTGGTATCTCAAACAAAGGAAAGAAATAGTATTGACTGAAGGGATGGTATAAATTGAATAGTCCCCTTTATATTAAGCTGTCTCTGGGGCTTATGAATACAAACAGGAAATAGAAAAAATAGAAACTTATATAATCTTCCATGTTCATAGACATATTGGTTACTGTGTTGGCTTACGAAGCCTGAGACAGGTTTAGCCCAGAAGTTTGATTTCAGGTCGTTCCATTTATTTTTTAAATCATTTAAAAGCGATCACTCAGATACCCCGTTCTTTCTTCCCCTTTCTAACTGGTCCCAACAAGTGATAGAATCATAGCGTGTTGAGAACGCTAAAAGCATGCGCTAAACAAAGTCATTTAAGTACATTTATAATAGATCTAGACTAACAATAATAAATCTGTGCGATTAGAAATATCTCTAAATAAGAATGATTGTTTCTTTTGTTCGACATCCAACTAAATAATCAATTACCAATAATTGATTAAGTTATCGTTAACAAAACAACTCTATTTTGATGGCCCCTGACGGCCCATATTAAACTTGGGCCAGGAGAAATGAACTCTAAATGGTCATGGTTGCTATGCCACTTTATAGCGAGCGAATTCAATCAATAATTATTAGACGCTACTTAAATTAACTTACATAGACTTTCAATGTGTGGCATTATAAGTCCCGAGAGATAAATCTCTTCCCTTTGCAACTTCTCATGTGACTAAAAAGGGCAATCCTTGATACACAGCTGCGGTCAAGGAATGGACATATGTAATCACCAGGCATTATTACATATTCACCCTTCTTTCTGTTTCTGGTGTGTAAGCTATCTGCAATCCAGGACCCTTCCTTTATGCTTGCTTTCCATATGGATCTATCCAGTGCCACTTTTCCCCCGTTGTTAGTGCCGATTTGGAAGAGCTTCATATTGCGTTTGCATGCATCAGTATACCTTGAAAGTAGGTGACCAGCGGCTCTCATGTCTTCTATTAAATCACCATACAGAGAGATTTGTGGGAGTTGAACTTGTGGTATTCTATGAATGTTGTGTTCACTTACTATAATACAAAACAAAATACTGGAAAGCGAATAAAAATAACCCAAAACTAGTACTATGAATAACATGTTCTTAATTAATGAGTATTATATCTTGTTTCTATTTCACCACAACTGTTTTCATTTTGTACCTTGAGTCCTATTCTTCATATTTCAGATTCTGACTCAATGTGTAGCGATCTCGGACTCTCCGATGGCAATTATGCTGACCCCAACTCGTGCAGTACTTTCATTAGTTGCTCTGGTCTAGTGACTTATATCATGCCATGCCCAGCTGGACTTGTGTACAACGTCAAGTATGATTACTGCGACTGGTCCTACAACGTACCAGAGTGCTCTGTCTAGCATAGAGGAGAGAGTTGTCTATCTTAAAGTTTAGCTTTCATTGAGTATACAGCATTGCACGATATATGTCTTCTTCACCTTTTGTAATGGAGTTTCAATGTCATTTAACTGGCTGCAGTGTGTCTAGTTGTTAAGGAATGTGTGTGTGTGTGTTATATGGTGACGGTGGGAAGAGGTTAGCAATCGGTTGTCAATGATGCAACCAGAGGCGGCCTTAGCAGAGGGCGACGTCCTGGGCGAGTGTCATATGCGGGATTCATTTATATAGCTAATAGTTGTCCCTTTACCTTCGCAGATCCGACTTTTGCTGAAGGGCTATACCACTGGTTTCCCAAAAAAAAAAAATGAAAAAAAAATACTTTTGCGTTTTTATTTATTTATTTTCCTGTTTAGTGAAAAAAATAATTACGTCATCGCCAAACTTTCTGGATGCTGATTGGTCCAAATAACCTTTAACACATTAACTGGTTCAATAGAGGCCAATCGTTATAGCAGGCCTCAACACTGACCTGCGACGTCACAACCTGTGTAGACCAATAACTATCTGCCCCGTCAAGGATGGCTGCCTGGTCGTGCGGTTTGCGCGCTGGACTGTCGTTCGGATTTATCGATGGTCGAGGGTTCAAACCCTGCCCGCTCCCATCCCCCGTCGTCCTGCGGGAGGTTTGGACTAGGAAGTAAACTATCTTCAACTCTGAAGGAACATCCGAAACATGTAAAACATTTTACAAACAAGGTCGTGTATTCAGAAACACTTGGCATGTATAGGTTATTAAGAAAATGCGGAATAGTTATTCAGGGGATTCAAGTGTTAGGGGATGTCTTGTGATACTGTTCGGATCCGAAAATAGTGTACGTATCCGAAATTAAGTACTGCGGAAATTTTAATTTCGCATGCTGTGTGGAGATGCATCTCCCTCTAAAGCCAAGAAAACACAAGGTCTATATTTCTGTATTAATTCTTATCAGCTTTTCAAAAGTTGCATTATGTTACAGCAATATAAATGACATATGACTATTTGGTGTAGAAATAAATACAGCCATAAAGAAATTCCAAACTTTATCGCTACGCGTTTTCATATTCAAATCCGATTGGATTTCATTTATGTACGAAATAAACGATGTTAATTGGTCCCTTCCTGCTGCTTGTTTTTATTGGTGCCAAGGCGAATTGTTTTTGAAACCAAAAATGTCACATTAAGAGCTTGCATTGTAATTAGTATCATAGAGATGATGGAGAGGCTTCCAAAATATTGAGTAATGAGAACTGATCTGGATTGCGAAGCTAAAGGTGAATAAGAAATCTACTATTGCAGGGGCCCCCCTCGGGCGTGGGGCCTGGGACGGTTTCCCCAATTGCCACCCCCTTTGGCCGCTACTGGATGCAACATAGGTGCCATTGTCGTCACTTAGTCTTAGTAATAAACGTAAGACTGAAATGTTGTGTTATTGTAGTGAGATTTTGTTAAAGAATATTATTACTAAATTCTACTACATTTATTTCTTGCGATCTTAAGTTGATTCTGTCGATATTATAAATAAAATGTTATTTAGTTTGTTCACAAAAGGAAGTTATTAAAATTATTTGACGTTTTACTAGTTAAGTTAATTAACTTAATTAGTTAAGATACATTACGGCTACAAAGGTTTAGTTGTCTACCAGCAGTTTGGTGTTACAAGTCAAGAACAGGTAACAACACTAGTCCAATCGTTGTAATGGAGTTTCAGCGTCATTTAACTATGGCTGCAGTATGTCTAGTCAATAAATCACAATAAAAGTTTTTGTGAGGTGTATTAATAAGCCCAGTATGTCTAGTCTATCAATTGCATCATATTTAGACAATATTATTTGCTGACACCTTTATTTGCAATATGAAAGCCATTTAAAAAAAAAACTATTTTATTATTGATTTTATCACTAATAGTTAATCCCAGAAATCTTATGTTTATCAAACAAACTCATAGGTGGCCCCCTACTTGATCTGCCTATGGGCAAGGAATTTTCAAGCCAACACAACGATTTGATTTGAGACTTTTTTTTTTTAAATCTAAAATAGCACACTGTGTGTGCACCTCACTGCACGATAGTCGCGCCTCGCACTAAAAAAGTATGAAATTTTGGGTGATTTCCTGTCCTTGCGGCCTTTACAAAAAAAATTTTTCTTAATTATTTTAAAAATCCTCCCTTTTTGCCTGGTAAAATTTTATACATACTTATTCTCGGATCAAGTTCAAAATTTAGACTATTATTTGTTGCACTTAAGAATACATAAAAATAGAAAAAAAAAACATGAAAGATAACTTAATCAATTATTAGTAATTAATTATTTAGTTGGATGTCAAACAAAGGAAACAAGCATTCTAATTTAGAGATGTGGTTGCATATGTGGAGTTACTTCCCTTATCAGGTTTTGTACACGTTGTCTCCTTCCGCATTCACGCATCAAGATGAGATTTTGCATAATTATTCATGGTTGATGAATCACATAATCAATAAAAAAATTAATTAATTAGTTAATCATTTATTAATATAGAAGAATGAGCTCATTTCAAGGCACATTCCTCATCCCATAGGCTAGGACAAATGTGTACAAATACACCTTCTTCCCTAGTGCTATTAGAGCATGGAATGGGTTGCCTGAGCTAGCCAGGAAAACCAGTGACTTGGCAGAATTTAAGTCATTGGTTAATATGCATGACTAAATGCATGACGCGTAGGACGTAATCATCTTCTTTTTTGAAGTAACGTCTGTATTACATAAGATAAGATAAGAAGATAAGAATTGAGATATATGGTAGTTTTAAAAGGTTCTTCCTCTTTAGTATTTCATAAGACGCTGGCTGTGAGTGTATATCTGTTTCGTGTGCGAATGCTATTCTATTTGCATCTATGTTTTTATCGTTAAAGTTGTTATGCTGAGCTGGACTGGTGTAGTCAAACTGAAATACCATCTGTTTGGACTAACTTTTGATCTATAAAATTATCTTATCTTAGACAAGTTTTTTTTTCTAATATTTGCTTGTTTTTTCCTTTACATTTTCCCTTCACATTATTCATCCTTTTTTTTTTCTTTCTACTAATTTCTCTCTTAGTTTTTTTCCTATTTCTTTCTTTTCTTTTTCTTCTTTTTAATTTCCCTCTTTATACTTGCGCTGCATTGTACTCTCTTTTGTTGACATTTAAATTTGTCTTTACAGTAACTCTCCAATATTTCTTCTGGTTGAGTAAAAACTTTTGTTGCAATATTCGTGCAACCGTTACATGACTCAGCTGTAAACTGAATTCACATCACTTTCACCTACCCCTCAGTCTGTTAAGCCGTTGGGGCACCCCGCAAGATTTTTCGACCGTCATCCTTTGTTTCTCTCTTGTCTTTTGTCTTGAGTAGAACCTCTTTCGTTGGCAGGCCCGTCCATTCTTTTATGTTGTCTTCCCATCGTTTTCTCTGTCTGCCTCTTCCTCTTTTTCCTGGTACTGTTTCGTGAAGGAAGGTCTTCGCGAGCCCCGAAGCTGATTTACGTTCGTCGTATAATTTATAAACATTTTAAGCTTTCAGCGAATATACCGCACAAAATAATTATAAATTTGATGTAAACAAAATATTAATAAATTGAAAAAATTTGGGAGAAAGCCAATAGTTTATTGAGAAGTATTTTTATTATTATTTATTATTATTAAAAAAAAAGTTTGTAGGCCTATTGTAAAGAAGTTTTGTAAATATAATTTCACATTTAGTTTCACAACATCGTGAGACCATTTGAACTTTGAGCTTAAATTATATACCTTTTGAAAGTGTGAAGTGTGTATTGTTTCAATCTACTACAGTAGTAACGAAAGAAAACATTTCATTTGAATTTTTATTTACCCCTTCCTCTTCTCCCAAAGGAAAAAAAAAAAAAGATCAAGTGATTTCCGATAATTTCCTGATTTCATTAAAGCGAATTATTTAACTATTAATAATACAATTTTGTTGAATGACCGTGACAAAAAAACAACAACAAACTAACAAAAAACACATTTGTACAATATTGAATTGTATATTCAATTCTAAAAATTGTGTATATGCGTAAATGAATGTATTTGTGTTAGACATAATCATTCTTTATTTCTACTTTATTGAACAAGTAAAACTGTTGAAAAGAAATCATTTTGAAATCAATATAATTATTTTGATAAGATTTAGCAGCTTTTATGCGAAATGAAAGAAACCTAAACTTTAACGAAAAAATGCAATATATTATAGAGAATATATTAGATTTTTTGTTTTCCTTCTTTGGATTTCTTTTAATGTTCATATGATGATAAAGCTAAATTAGAATAGCGCAAATTCTGAGGTTTCCTATAAGAAAGAAAGAAAACGTGTAGTTATGTGGGCTATGGAAGGTAAAAGTACAATCCGAAAAAAAAAAAGAAAGACTTGCTATCAGACGTTACAGCAGCTTAATATGGACTGACTTTAACTTGGCAGCTCTCTCATTTTCATCTCGGCAAATGTTACACTGGAGTGCAGACCACTTACGCTAAAAACGTTCACACCCCGACCGTAAGCAGTGGTACCCCATTCACCGTTAAGATTGACCCAATGGCAGTTATTGAACCACCACGCCCCCCCGTAAGCCAGGGCGCAGTTCCCATCCAGGTACAAGTCGTTGTCACTGTCAAACGTGGTAAACTTCATGTCATTGTGAGACATGAGCGGGTCGGGGATTTTGGTGAAGTTCTCAATCTTCAACTCGTACTTCTCCTCCTCGCTCAATATTCTAAATCCCGTGTAGGTGAAGAAATGTTTTTTGTCGTTGAATTCCACGTCGATTCTGAGCTCGTACCGTCCTCGCGACGTCAACTTGAAGAGGTTCTCGTTGCCCAGGTAAAACTCTCCGATGTCGTAGTCGCCGAAGCCGTTACGGTATTCATCCCAGCTGTTGTAGAATGGGACGGTGCCGTTAAATCTTCGATGAATGACGATCCAGCCTCCGCCGTCTGTCTTCGTGTCACACATGACCTTTAACCCGGACTCCAACCTTACTACCACCCTTTCTTCTGTGCTGTTCACATCACGACAGGAAGTGGGTTTCGGATCAAAGAAAGTAGATTTACCTTGAAGGAAATTTTTTTTAAAAAAAGTATTAACAAGCATTAAAAAATACTTGAAAAAAAATTGCTTATCTAAGTGGAAAAACTCCACATTTACAACTATAGATCTAAAAATGTAGAAGTTATTTCCCTTTATCAATCTCAAATAAAACAATAAATTATCAAAAAATAATTCACAAATTGGTTAATTTTTTAATTAATTCATTTTTTGTCGTTAGGTATAATAAATAATTGTTTAAGTTTCAACTTGATCTGAGAATTGGGTGAGAGAAATATCATGTCCAATTATATACCCACGTAGTTTATCTATATCTATGAATACTGAATGATTAATTTCTCTTGTTGGGATCACACAAAATAATTAATTACCAATTATTAATTGACTAATTAATTAATTTTTTAAAAACTGATTCAAGTTTTGTTAGGGACGAATAATAATGAAGGTTTCAACTTGATCCGATAATGGATGTGGGAGAAATAAAATGTTTTTAAATTTTACTAGACAGACAGAAAGACAGACAGAGTTAATACAAGATTTGTTATAATAACCGCAGCGTTATGTTTTACATAGCAACCCAGTGTTGAGATCCTTTTGACAACCCAGTGCTAGAATCCTCTCGATAATCCATTGGACGGATCCTCATGGCTCATGCTAGCTCATTGTTGTGATCCTCTTGACATCCAAGTGTTGGGATCCTCTAGACAACCAAGTGTTGGGATCCTCTTGATAAAACAGTGTTGCGATCCTCTTGACAACCCAGTGTTGAGATCCTCTTGACAACCAAGTGTTGGGATCCTCTTGACAACCAAGTGTTGGGATCCTCTTGATAACCCAGTGTTGGGATCCTCTAGACAACCCAGTGTTGGGATCCTCTTGACAACCAAGTGTTGCGATCCTCTTGACAACCAAGTGTTGGGATCCTCTAGACAACCAAGTGTTGGGATCCTCTAGACAACCAAGTGTTGGGATCCTCTAGAAAACTAAGTGTTGGGATCCTCTTGACAACCAAGTGTTGGGATCCTCTTGAAAACCAAGTGTTGCGATCCTCTTGACAACCAAGTGTTGGGATCCTCTTGACAACCAAGTGTTGCGATCCTCTTGACAACCAAGTGTTGGGATCCTCTAGACAACCAAGTGTTGCGATCCTCTTGACAACCAAGTGTTGGGATCCTCTTGACAACCAAGTGTTGGGATTCTCTAGACAACCAAGTGTTGGGATCCTCTTGACAACCAAGTGTTGGGATTCTCTAGACAACCAAGTGTTGGGATCCTCTTGACAACCAAGTGTTGGGATCCTCTTGAAAACCAAGTGTTGGGATTCTCTTGACAACCAAGTGTTGGGATCCTCTAGATAACCAAGTGTTGGGATCCTCTTGACAACCAAGTGTTGGGATCCTCTTGACAACCAAGTGTTGGGATCCTCTTGAAAACCAAGTGTTGGGATCCTCTTGAAAACCAAGTGTTGGGATCCTCTTGAAAACCAAGTGCTAGAATCCTCTTGATATCCCTTTGGATAGATCCTCATGGCTCATGCTAGCTCATTGTTGCGATCCTCTTGACAACCAGTGTTGGGATCCTCTTGACAACAAGTGTTGGGATCCTCTTGATAACACAGTGTTGGAATTCCACTTGCTAAACCATTGTTAGGTTTCTCTTGCTAATCCATTATAGGGATCCTCTTGATGACAAAGTGTAGGGCTCCACTTGATGAATTTTCCTAACAGCCGTTTCTTAATTCTTTGACAACTCATTGTCGGGAATACCTTGAAGTCACTTAGGTCCACAACAGCTTCAAGATCCAAGCATATATATATATAAATAGTATTTCAAGTGACATTCAGACCTGATTCTTAATTTTCATAAACACAATTGAGTGTATAGGGAAAAATTAGAGGCAGAATGGCTACCTGGTCGAGTGATATGCGCTCTGGAGTGTCGTATCGTTGGTCCAGGATTCGAACTCTACCCACCGCCAACCCCCTACCGTTCTGCAGGTTAAGCTAGGATGTAATATTCTTTAATTTTGAAGAAACATCCAAAATATTAAAACTACATAAACCAACTTACTATTAAACAATTCAGATGTTAATAACTGTCAAAAACATGATTAGGTGTAAATAATTGCGGAAGTAATCAAATCTACTTCATTTTGGTACATAGCTGTTAAGTAATTATTAGTGTCAACTATAAATAATAAAAAGATTGAGTTGATACAAGCTTTTGTAATAAAAAAAGGGAAGATTATTATAAACTACCTGGTATCTCAGGTGGGCAAAGCTCAGACGTTGTTTTACTCCCTTCCTGACACATACAATTGAGGCCGTAGCGTCCCTCTTCACAAACTGACACATGATACGGGACAAAAAAAAAGTGACATCGCATGGTATGAAAAAACAAATTACAAAAATACTTTACAAACATGAAATAGAAAAAAAAAACTTTACAAACATAAATAGAAAAAAATACTTTACAAACATGAAATAGAAAAAAAAAATACTTTACAAACATGAAATAAAAAAAATACTTTACAAACATGAAATAAAAAAAAAATACTTTTTAAAAAAACAAAGCTTATCTAAGGGTAGGAACCGCTAAGTACGGCCATTTATCTGAAAATTACGAGGTTAAATCTCCTTTCTGCTTTATAAAACAAAATTAATTAATTAGTACTAAATGATTAACTCAATGGTTATTGTTTTTTTTTTTGGATTGTATTGTTATCGACTTTAAATAATTGTGCAAAATTTCAGCTTGATCCGAGAATGTGAAGTGGGATAAAAAAAAAAGGGCAAAAACTTAATATGGGGACCAAATCCACACACACACACACACGCACGCACGCGAACGCACACACACACACATACATATATATATATATATATGTCACGTACACTATGACCATATATGGTAACAGTTTCGGGTTGTTTGCCGACATAGCTTGACATAGCTGGGAAAAAAAACCAAGCATGTAATCAAATGAACTCCATTGGTTCCGAAAATTAATTGTTGTACATTAGACTGCAATGATTGGTTGGTCTGGGAGGGGTAAGTTGTTGATCACGTGATTACGAGCTGAAACCCTGCGAAGATGCAAAATAGCCTTAGTCTTGTCTCGGAAGTTGTAGTATTAACATCTAACTTGTATGTAACGTGAATTTGAGAATACATTTTAATCATTGTAACTATTTGTGAATAGTGTTTTCAAGTTATTAATTAAAGTAATTGTTTTTAGACGAAGAGAAGTTTCTTCATTGAATTTAGAACGTACTTAGATCATATCTGTCAAGCAGTAACTCCTAGACCTAGATGATCCTCTTATCAATTGGCAACATTCTGTATGATCGTATTATCAACATTGATCAGTCTACTTCTATATGATCATCTTATCGAAAGATCATTTCAAGATCCTCGGCAATCACGACCATTGATGGTGCAATATAGTTCAAGTCTGATCGTAACAGTGGCACCATCTTAGATTGTGACATCAACACCATTGATGATCGTGACAATATATATATATATATATATATATATTGTTATAACTCTGCCATGCGCACCGCCATCCAGGCTAGCGATAGAGGTTGTTATAATGTATTTGTGATGTCCTGTGAATAAACATCCCTGCCTTCTTGAGTTGCCTCCCTTAAGTTATTACATTTGGTTTCAGAAGTGGGATTGGGCGACTCAACGGAGGCCTTAGGTAGGGTCTTATTTAAAATGACATCGATGAAACGGCTAGACGAGCTGGAATTAGAGCTGAAAGTAGAGCTCGATTTGCGGCGTCTGAAACGCTATGAAAAGAATAAGGACCATTCTAAGAGCATGTCTTCAGCAGGGGAGGATCCGAAACATATTTGTTGGAGGTGGATTCAGATATCGGCGAGCTTCTGAAAACTTTGAAAGACTCACTAAAAGACATGTACGACTCGATGCGTGAAGAAATGAAAATGATGGTAAACATGTTCGGAAACAAGGTGGAGGAGACTGTATTGAAAAAGGAAGGCCAGATAGACCAAAGGGATCAAATGGTGTCGCATGCGAAAGGAGGAATAGACTCGTTGATGAGGGAGCAGACGCCTGGCCAGGACTTTAGCTGCACAAACAGTGGTGAAGGTTGCGCTGGGGATTGTAGCGTCGTCTGTGACTGTGTTGTGTGCAAGTCTTGCGGGGGTGTCTTTCAAGACGAGAAAGAAAGACGAATGAAAGAAACAATTGAAGAAGCTAGAGAAGTCTGTTATGTGCCTGAAGCTTTTGTTCCTAATGTATCTGCAACAAGTACCTCAATAAACCGAACAGATCAAAACCACGTTGGGTCTGCGTCCAAGCTTGTTGCTGTGGGCTCTAAAGACCTCTGTTTATCTGTCGGTACCCTTGACGAGAACTGAAAACACGAAAGCCCTTAGACCGTTTCTGATTCCTTTCCTTGGATGTCGTCGGGTGAAATTACGAATACGGGCCCCAACAATGGCCGAGGCAGAAACAACGAATTAGACTTTGGCAACGGCATAACAGAGAACTCGATGCTTGGTAACTGCATCCAGGCGATTGACATGAACTGTATATGCGGCGCCCTGCGGAGACAGCGCCCATGCCAAGACACCCAGCTACAAGATCTGAACTTAACAGAATTGGTTGAATGTTCTGTATCACAAGGTCATGGTGGCAAGTTAATTCCAGACCATTAAAGGAGCGGTGGATAAATTCAGCGCGCAAGAGAGCTGATTGGTTGTTTCCAAATATTGAAGGAAGTAGATGATTGGTTGTTTCCAAATATTGAAGGAAGTAGATGGTAAAAAGTATTTAAAGTTGGTAGCTGTTCAATTAGATTGTATTGTACAGTGTTTATTTTATTCAAGTGATTCCTAGTTCTAGAATTAAAGCTTCGTATTTACAGTTCCGTAATTTCAATTTTTGAATTTGTAATTTACATTTGTATCTCCGGCATCCCGATATTATTGGAGTGTTCAGTAATTTGTTTAAAAGTAGAAATCTAGACTCAATTAGAACAACAGAAATACATTGTCTGATCAACACAATCTCATCGTAACAACAAACCTGCATCACAGCTAACACTCACATAGATATCGTCACACAGGTGGAATAGCCAGAACAAGTAGTAGGTTAAAGTTAGTTAAGAGATAGGCTGGAAATTCTTTGCGAATTAGTTTGTATTTACACGACCCCGACATATTTCTATGATTGTACGAAATAGTCTCTACCTAGAGAAATAGAGAGAGAGGAGCAATCTAGTCATGCAATGGGCCTCATTCACCAATCGTAAGCAAACAACATTTAGTCACGTGATACTATTGATAAAACAGGGAACAAAAAAGCAATTGTGTATTAAAATTAGATCGTAATTATATTTGTATAGAAGAGATAGAGAATAGTGTACTTTTGTGTTGTTTGTTTATGATTGGTGAATGAGGTCCATTTAGATGTAGCTGAAACCTAGCCATGGTATGGAGATGCTATTGAAAGATTCAGTCGCGATATCGAAACGCTATAAATGGGTCCTAGGCATTGAATCTAGATACTTTAAAAGAATTCAAGCCATGGTGGTCGAGATTACATAGGAGAATCCTAGCCGTTGAATCAAGATCCCTTTTAAGGATTCTATCCATGTAATCGAGATGCGGTCGATGGTGTCTAGACGCTGTATTCAAACTTTTTACAAGAAAGACAGAGAAAGATAGAGTTGATATAAGCCTTGTAAAACTAACACGACGAACGTAAAATAAATGTATAGCAATTATATTTGATTAATAAAAAAGTATATGACAATGGACAGGCTCACCTTCGGTACAGTATGGGGGATTCGAGTAACCAATACATCCTGAGCTGCATAGACCGTCAGCCCCTTGGCAAACTTTAAATGCACATTTATCATGGCAATCCTTCTTGCAGTATGATCCCCATTTACCAATGTCACACTCTATACATAACGAGATATGTAATTCCTCAATACTTTTTAAATTATCTGTGATGTTTACATGTGATGTTTCACGAGCTCATTCTTACATCTAGTCTTTTAAGTAACATAGTGTACAATACAAAGGGGAAAAACAATTAAAATATTAAAAAAAAATAATTTGAAGAAAAAAGCTTACATAAAGGAAATAACCGCCTAATTGCGAGAAGATATCTCAATACTGTAGGATACGTCACGCTTTTTCAAAATACTATTACCACTACTTATTTTTTTTTTCTTTTATTGATTCCTGAGTTATCGTCGACAATGAATACTTTGGCAAAGTTTCAACTTGATCCGAGAATGGGAAGTGGGTGAAAAACAAGTAAACAAGTCTAAGTTGACAGACAGACAGACGGAGTGAGGTAATATAAGCTTAGCCGATATTAAAATTTAAATCATAATATATATTTGTTTCAGTTGCAAGGTGCAACTGTAAAGTGATTTCAAATTAAATTATATGTCTTTGATTGTTGTTAATTTTTGAACTTTCATGACTGTGCATACTTACAGTGATAGAAAACGAAATCATATGCCTTGATTAACAGTGGATAATAATCAAAATCATTGAAAATAATTTTATTAAACTTTGTTATAAAATCTTTTTTTTTAATATAAAAAAAAATATTTTTTTTTCGGAATAAACATGTAAGCAATTATTTAACCAGAACATTATCAGTCGTAGCTGGTAGAGATAGATGGCAATTTATACTTCTTAAGTTTTATAGAATAAATATATTTAAAAAAAATACTTTTAGTGCAGGCAGGTGAGTCGACGTAACCAAGACAACCCGGTGGACAAGATCCGTCCATTTCATTACAGGAGTCAGGACAATGGCTGTCACATGACTTCGTACAGTCAATGTCCCATGTACCAGGTACACATTCTGTTCAATACAAACAACACAATAGTACACAACAGAATAACAAATGAGAATGAGTTTGTAAAATGTTTGTAAAAGTCTTACATGTTTCGGGTGTTCCTTCAGAGTTGAAGATAATTTACTTCCTAATGCAAACCTTCCGCAGGACGACGGGGGATGGGAGCGGGCAGGGTTTGAATCCTGGACCATCGATAAATCCGAACGACAGTCCAGCGCGCAAACCGCACGACTAGGCAACTATGGGCTGTTCTTAAAATAAGAGATAGGATTCCTCAATATGATTTAATATATTTTGGCACAGCCGATTCCGGTTAATTGGACTCGATTTTTGTCAAAATTAAAAACAAGAGCTTGGGCTCCTTCAATGTGATGTTATATATTTACACGAATAAATTTCGTACAGCCGATTCCGGTTAATTGGACCGCATCAAGATGCACTCGAATTCTCTGAAATTACCAGCTGGTCCGAATAACTGTATTGAATTGTATAATAGAATGAATGTGTGTCGGTACTTCTGCACTCGGTCTGAAAAAATGTCTAACCTATTAACTGGTGGTCCGACGAACATAATTCAATGAACCTCACTCACCAATCGTAAATAATCACCTTTGAACTAGGTGCTTCCCTATCTAATCTTACGATCTAATTCGAATCAAACGTGGATATCACGTGATCGTATGTTTCATTGCTTTATCCCTGGTCATCACGTGACTGTTCATTTTGGTGAATATAGGTTCATTATATTTGATATTTATAATTTGTTTAATTTTTAAATGTGGACACGTGACGTCAAATACAACTAAGCCGCCATGTTATGTGCAACTGTGCTTCACCACGGAGCGAATGAAGAAGCTCAGGTGGATAGCATAAAAGTAAAGTTCCCCTTTCAGACCTTGTGGTCTATAGGGCAGATGATGTAATACCATCTATCATGAGCTTGTACGCAAATTTAATACGATTGCTTTAGTAAAAAAGATCAAACAATTTAGGTTACAGAGTTCAAAAGAATAATATAGATTATATATAGTTCATGCTCTTACCGCCGTACACGGAGACTTCACAAAGAGAGATCGACAACGACGATGGGTTCGTCTTCGTGTATGTGATATTGAGCCCGGTTATGGGCTCTTTATCAGCATTGGAATAGAGTTTCAGATCGGTGTCGTAAGATTCATCTAGAACAACACTGCTGTTCTCGTTGATGGTTACTAGCCTCAGACTTCCTTTGGTGGTGAAATTGCCTGGCCAAACAGAGCATACATTCATGTATTAACAATATAAATAGCGCTATAGAGATTTCAAACTCATATGTTGTAATTAATGTTCCTCCCCGACTCTGTTTAATATTTTTTGAGTCTTGACTTCTCACATGAATAATATATATATATATAGGGCCTATTGATATGTCAAAAATTAGGAATTAGTTATTTGTTTCATAGAAAGGGAAAGTTTTGATTTTGAGACGATGACGTATCTATTAAAAACAAGACTAGGATTTTAGGAAGAATAGCGAAATGTAAACTATTTTTGACGGCTTTAGATAGAAGCCTGTTATTATGAAAGTAGAGATATAGCTTGACCACATTCGACTTGGCTTTCGAACCTGGGGTCCTAGATTCGAATCTCGGTGAAGGCTGGAATTTTGAATTTCGGATTTTTATGGCGTCCGAAACTCAGAGGCGCCCGAAGATCCCGAAATTTAAAATCCCAGTCTTCACTAGGATTCGAACCCCGGTCTCCGGTTCGAAGGCCAAGCGCTTTACCACTCAGCCACCACGCCTCCCTTATCAATCCGAATGAGGTTGTGTACGCTATATAAAAATTAACTCCCTCCCTAAACAGATCATTACCTTTGTTTAATATTTCAAAGCTGCTTGCTACGACTGGCACGTTGAGAGTTAAAGACCATGATTTTACCGGCACATTATTAGATCCCATGATAGGTGTACAGTTGCCCTTAGGAAAGGTCTCTCTATTGCCGTCTGCTAAGACTTTTTCATCAATGGCCCCTTGACTCGTTGTTAATGTTGCTTTTTGTTTTAAGCCGAAGTTGCGACCTGAAAATTAAAAAAAAAATCTCTTGTACCGCTGCTAATAGCATTACGTTCTAGTTATAGCGTAGCCTCGTGTTCGTAGGGTATGTAAATTTTTAAAACCCATTTTATTACTCTTTAAAATGCTTTATTATCATAAAATAATAAAGGTGAAGTAACGGCAGTAGCCGTCAGCACCAAGCAAATTTAAAGGACTATCTTAATTTAAACAAATAAAGCTTAGCTAAGGGAAAGAACTCTGCACTCTCAATAATGTAGAAGTCACTTTCTTTAATCGATATCAAACAAAATAACTGTTTACCAAGAATTAATTAACTAATTGTTTAATTTTTTAATTGATAAATGTTTAATATGTATAATTGTTTAAAGTTTTGACTTGATCCGTTTGATCGTCTTAAGAGCTCAGCCGAAGGCTCTTCGAGCTCTAAGTTTGAAAAAAAACCTGTTTCGACGCCAAACAGTAAAAAAATAAAAAAACAACCTGTGTGAACACAGTTCTGTTTGTTTCCAATGCCCTTGGACCCGGACGCATGCTTGGCTGAACATGGCCGAAGGCCGAGGACACCGGGAGCCTCCGCCATTTTCCTTCGTTATACCAAGCTAACCGTGGGGGACTCGCCATTTATGTAACTGTCCCTTGAGGAACAGCGCATGGATGTGTGACAGGTTTATAGGGACTCTTTTGCAACTCCGCCCGTGCAAGAGGTGGACTCTCGTCTACCCATAGCCATCCCCTCGGGAGTTTTGTTTCGCCATTCATTTAGCCTAGTTACCCCCTCAAGTAACCGTTTCCACCCGGGTGCCACGATGAGGCAGAACAGCGTACCCTTAGAATGGGTGTAGAATAAATAAAATATTCAATTATCTCAACGGACAAAACCCTTTATATTTGGCTGCATTTGTAAATACTGAAGGATTAATTAATTTTGTAGGCATTAAACAAAATAATTAATAACCATTAATTCATTTACTAGCAGGGTAATTTTTTAAATTATTATCTTGTCTATGCCAGTCATAATTGTGCAATGTTTCAACATGATTTGAGAATGGATTTTGAGAAATAACGTGAGCAAACTTTTTACCGTGACAGACAGACAGGCTGAGTGAGTTGATATAAGTTTTGTAAAAAATAATTGTTAAAGAACTTTTATTACACAACTAGTAGATTTGTTAAGCTTATACATTACGTTGTGGAGATTTGCATTAGTGAAGACCGTGATATGTACAAAGTGTGTGCCTTTTGCATCAAGTTTCATTATGGCGATTGGAAAAAAAAGAAAAGAAACTGTATTTGAAAATAATTTCTGTGTGTACACGTTTATGCTTACATAATAACTAAAAGTGACATTTTGCTGTGACGTAGCTAGGGTTTGGGAACAGGGGTCTAAATTCGAGGGTCCCCCCTGGGCATCCTATCGAAGGGGGACCCAAACGATTGTCCGAAATATTTGTTACATGAAATATAAAATGTTACGCCTCTGCCGTGTAATCTTGCTATTCAAATTGTTATATAGGTTAGTGACACTGTTGCATGTATTCCACACAGATTGACAATTTCCGAGCGTGGTTACTCTCAGTGAGCAACCTGAGTTATATATTCTTAAGTTTTATATTTATTTAGTAAATTATCTCAGTCATGCTGTCGAATGTCAAAATGCAGGGTCAGGCTCCCGGGCCCCAAATCGTTAGCGACGTCGGCGAAATTCGGAATTAGTAGTTATAGATCTGCAACACAAACTTTCTTTCTAATCAAATGAAAATTATTTCAAAATTGGTTCCTATTTATACGCATTAAGTATCCTTAAATTAACCAAAAAATGCACGCTTAAATTTAAATAGCCTATGCACATATTAAAGCAAGATTAAATGGGTGATAAACATTTTTATCATATCAAAATGTGACAAACAATCTGACTTGAGAGGAACAGATAACATAAAATAATAATAGCTGCTTTTTATTCCCCACTTAGGTCTACCAATGTAATAACATACCACTGCTGACGTGAACTGAGCAAAGCGAGGTCACCCCTTCACCTTCAAGGATAACTGTGTTGACGAGTTGATTCCCTTCACACTGTATGCGGACTGTGTTATTGTCGATCGTTTTAAAGCGTTGTTTCTCACATCCAAATCTCTTGTCGTCGTTCTCAAAGTAAACGCGAAACTTCTCCAGTACATCTAAAATATAGGAATAGAACAAGGTTCAAGAAGCAATCAATCATTATCTAGTACTGTTTCAGACTTTGTAATCTATAAGGCAAATGGTGTTAATTAAGATCATCTGTCTCACGAGAAGTTTGGACCGTAAAGTCTTTTTTCTCTCTATTGTAAAGGTTGTTTTTTTTTCTCTACTCGTAAACCTTGTACTTTGAGCGCCTTGTATTTTTGTTTTGAATTATTCACTACGTCATAAGCCTGTGATGTTAAGTGGAATTCCTTGTTCATGAGACAGTTCCCCCTCTGAGGCTGATTGAAACGAACGTGTGTTTGGTCCATACAAGATTCTTAGTTTGGTGAAACTAGTAGGCAGCTTAAGTACTGTTTTCTTGGACTCATTATTTCTGTAGGATTTTCGAACCCCTGATTAGTGATTCAAGTGTTAGCGTAGTATTACTTATTGCCAGTGTGGGAGCTGTGTTATTTTAAACCAAAAGTTGTGGCTGATGGCGGATACTGGATGGTATTACAGTTGGGAAGCGTGGTCGAGAGACTAAGTACGCTTGTACTGGGCATGTATTAGCTACCAATGAAGGGAGTTCGAAGATGGGTCGAAGTTAGACACCCGACTCGAGTAGAGTTGTGTTTACTAAGCGCCTAAAGGCAGCACGGAAAACCTTCTCCCAGATACTCCTCCCCCCACTGGTCTACAAATAAGATTGGACCATAGCGCTCTGAGCATGTTATACCTAATATTATCTTATGTACTACAGACGTTACTTCCTGGCTTGGCTCAGGCAACCCATTCCATGCTCTAAGAGCACTAGGGAAGAAGCATCAAAAAATCACTAAATAAAAACTATAATTTAAATTTGTCATTTTTAGTACGATTGAATGGTTAAACCTCAAGATGTGAATCGGTTATTACCATCTTTTTTTTTATCAAGATTTGATGACATCAACATTACAATATTTTTTGAGTTAATCATATCATTACCCTTCTCTACATAAGCTGTAAATAGTCAAAGTAGTAAACATTTTATTTGTATATTAGTTGAGCTATCCAGTCGTATGAGTGATAGTCATTTATCACGTTAGTTTAGATAATGTCAGGGGCCCAGGAAAACGAGCCAAGGCTTAAAAACAAACCCAGACAATCTGTTTCTGATGTCACCGGTAAACGAGCAGGGTGTCATGTTGCCAGCGGAACTCCCAGCTGCCTATATTTTCCCTAACTAACGTCAAGTACCCATTAGAGTTGGGTGGACTATCTGGTTGTTCGAAAAATGTATACAGAATGCAGGTGTATGTAGCGATGAAGATAACTAAACACAATTGTTACAATTGTCTGCAATTAATAGCTCTCCACATTTAATTCTTTTGATATTTGTATACATTCATTAAGACATTCTATATTTACTTTCAAAAAGAGATGTCAATTGAATTTCATGAGAAATTTGACAAAAACTCATTAAAAATTATTAAGAGTTTGCATCTGGAAATGTTAACCATAACATGCCTTTGTGTGTATAGGATTTTAAAAAAAAATGTCATTTGGGTATATAGTTTCCTTACTTTCTTTGAAAACCAAAACTTTTTTTTTAACGCAATTGGTATAAAAAAATTAATTAAATGAGAGCGTGGAGTAGTTTGTGGATGAGGCATAGTCAATCATTTTTTCTTTGTGAGCTACAACTAATTCGTCGTCATCATCATCATCAAACTCCATTTGAGTGATGGCTTGAGAGGCTCAAATCCTGTCTTGCAAAAGCCCTGGACAGAAACCCTGCTGTCTTGCATAGTGCATACATGTCATCATACAGGTCGAGAATTTTTGGTTTCCCAGCCCTGTCGAGACGGAGATCAGCAAGTCTAGGGCAGTCAAACAGAATATGAGGCATGGTTCCCTCTTCTTTCCCGCAGCGGGGGCACGTCGTTGTGTCCTCTGGTAACTGGAGTAAATTCTCCCCATTCCTCTCGGGGTGTTCCGAAAAGGGCTAACGTTACGGGAGCCCCAACTTTCCTAGCAGGCTCTCATGCTCTCCTGGTGCAGAGTTCTGCTGGTGAGGCTTGGGGTGAAATGCTAAGCTCTGATTGACATAACCCCTGCACGCTCGTCTGGTGTAGAGACTGTGTCTGTCGGGGTCTATAGCTTATGCTCAACTGATCAGCCGCTGCCCTGGAGACTAATGATGGGTCTAGCCAGTAAAATTCGCAGGCTCTAAACTGGTGGTTACAAAAATGTCTCCCGCCTCATTCCATTTTGTGGATTAAACTTTGCCCATACCAGTGAATGGCTGAATTAACAACTATTTGGTCAAAGGTATGTACATATTTAAGAGAGGAATGAATAACAAGAGATTTTTTCCCCTATAAGACTACAAGTGATTGGCCAAAGATAACTACATAGGTGTTTAGATCTCAATTTTTGAGAGCAAAGCTTACGTATTTTTTCCATAAGTATTTTTCACGACTGACAATTTAAACTCAAGACCTTTGCCAACTGTTACCTTTGCCAGATATTAGAAATAGGTAGCCCAAAGAAATGATTACTTCTGTCATTCTGTGGGAGAGAACCACACACAAACCCCTTACCCATGATACTAATAGAACAGGATAGAACACCCTGTGGTAAGTAGGTAGGTAGATAGACAGACAGACTGGTAGACAGACAGGCAGACAGACAGATAGATAGATAGATAGATAGATAGATAGATAGGCAGGCTGATAGATAGATAGATAGATAGATAGATAGATAGATAGATAGATAGATAGATAGATAGATAGATAGATAGATAGATAGATAGATAGATAGATAGAACACTGGAAACCAACTACCAATGTTGCAAGGCAGGCATTTGATTGGAATTAGCAAGGAAAGTGTTAAGAGTTTTTGAAATTGCAGCTGAAACGCAGTGACACCTAGACTTGACGAAAAACTAAGGTAGTTTCTAGAGAGCTATTGAAATATAGATACAGTAGAAAGCTGTAACAACGGGAATAAGGTAAAGTATATACATTGTGTTTTTAATAATGAGCTTAGGGGAAAAAGAAAAAAAATATATTAATTAGTCCTGTGTAACTATGGTACCAGGTTTTCCAACTGTTATGCTCATCCATGTAAAGTAAATAGTAGCCTTCAAGTGGACATAGACTGAATTGATTCTTTCATCTTCGATGCAGTCAGTATCATCCCCATTGGACAATTTAGACAGCTCACTGTCAATCTTGGGGTACAGAACTTCAAACTTAGACACTATGTCCTCTGAAATTTAGTAGAAGAGGTAAACACATTATTTTTTTTAGAGTCAACTGAACAGTTTTGTTTCTTTATTTGTGTTGATATAAATTTAAATACTAATTTTTAAATGAAGCAAAAAAAAAAATTTATAATTTTTAATTAATAAATTATATGACTTGTAATTTCGAAGTTTCTTTCTTGAGACGAAATTTAGTTTAAAATATAACACAAAAGCAGTTGGCCCCTAACAAGGGATTGTGTAGCCAGAAATGGATTTGGACTTCAAAAGGCTATTAGAGATTTGGGACCCCTATGTAAGATACTTTTGTCCTTTCCTCTTTCTTCCAAATGATTGAAAATATCTCGGTAACCATTTTTGGAATTTCCAAAGCAAGCGAGGGTCCGAAACAGTAGTTTATGTTCCTTATTAGTATATTCTGAAATGTGTGTAAAGTAATAACAATGAAATAACAATGAAAAATGTGTAATTGTCAAACGTCAAGACTTACAGATTCCATGACTCCAGCCAGACTCCTAGTACAACCTATTTTAGGGTTTCTTAATATTTCCAATTATGTTGGGTTCTAGCTCAGTTACTTTTTCCATACATACTTAAACAATGCTCTGCTACTTTGTTTTCTAACTATCTATATTACCATTTCTGTGTGTGTGTGTGTGTTTTTTAAATGTTATTTTGAGCACTGCTATACTCACGGTATTGACACTTGTAACCAAACCATCCTTGACTACACGCGTCAGTATCACAGTCACCTTGTCTGGAGCATTTGCCTTGACAGTGACATTGATACTGGCAGACGGAACCAAACCAACCTCTGGGACATAGCCCTTGCATAGAAATTATGTTAGTTAAATAATAGATCTATCTATCTATCTATCTATCTATCTATCTATCTATCTATCTATCTATCTATCTATCTATCTATCTATCTATCTATCTATCTATCTATCTATGATTCTATCAAAATATCTATCTATCTATGATTCTATCAAAATATCTATCTATCTATCTATCTATCTATCTATCTATCTATCTATCTATCTATCTATCTATCTATCTATCTATCTATCTATCTATGATTCTATCAAAATATCTATCTATCTATCTATCTATCTATCTATCTATCTATCTATCTATCTATCTATCTATGTATGTATGTATGTATGTATGTATGTATGTATGTATGTATGTATGTATCTATCTATCTATCTATCTATCTATCTATCTATCTATCTATCTATCTATCTATCTATCTATCTAATCTATCTATCTATCTATCTATCTATCTATCTATCTATCTATCTATCTATCTGTCTGTCTATCTATCTATCTATCTATCTATCTATCTATCAGCCTGTCTATCTGCCTATCTATCTATCTATCTATCTATCTATCTATCTATCTATCTATCTATCTATCTATCTATCTATCTATCTATCTATTTATCTATCTATCTATCTATCTATCTATCTATCTATCTATCTATCTATCTATCTATCTATCTATCTTTTGCTAGAGTATTACTAAAGTGATTACAGATCCTGGCAGAACGTGTTTGTCCAGAATCGCAGTGTGGCTTTAGGACAGGTAGATCTACAACAGATATGATTTTCTCTTTTTGGCAGCTACAGAAGAAGAGCAGAGAACAAAAGCAGCCCCTCTTCATAGCATTTATTGATTTGACAAAGGCCTTTAACCTTGTTAGCAGAAGCGGTCTGTTTGCTGTACTAGAGAGAATCAGCTGTCCAAATAAGTTAATGAAACTAATGTCAGCTTTTCACGAAATTATGCATTGTACTGTTTAGTTTGAAAGCTCCTCCTCCAGGTCGTTCTCCATCAAGAGCGGTGTAAAACAAGGATGTGTATTAGCTCCAACACTATTTGGCATCATCTTTTCAGTCGTACTAACTAGCGCTTTTAAATCCATGAAAGATGGAATATATATCCAAGGTAGATCCGATGGAAGTCTTTTTAACCTGGCACGTCTTAAATTCAAAACGAAATGACGTTGTATCTTGATTAGAGAGCTGCTGTTCGCCGATGACGCGACACTCGTATCCCATTCACAAGGAGGTCTACAGAAGCTAGTGAATGCTTTGGCAGCTGCTTGTCAAGAGTTTAGCCTTACAATAAGTCTCTCCTAGACCGAAATCCTGGCTCAAGACGTCGCAGAAATACCTGTGATACATATTAGAAACCACACCCTTACAGTGGTGCAGGAATTTACCTACTTGGGATCAACAATTGCCAGTAACCTAGATTTAGACATTGCGCTGACAAAAAGAATAGATAAAGCTACTGCAGCATTTGGTAAAACTCTCCAAGCGCGTCCGAGAAAACGTCAAATTGACCACAGCGACAAAAATTTTAGTCTACAATGCCTGTGTTGTGAGCATTCTTCTGTAAGGCAGTGAAATCTGGTAAACATACATGCACCAAGAGTACAGATTGAATAGTTTCAACTTGCAGTGCCTGAGACGCATAATGCGCATCTCTTGGAGGGACCATGTCTCCAATCAGTAAGTTTTGAGATTGGCCACTATGAACAGCATGTATATATATGCTCTCCTGACACAAAGAAGACTACGCTGGCTCGGACATGTCTATCACATGCCAGATGGTGGAATTCCGAAAGATATCTTATACACTGAGCTTGTGTAGGAAGTCAAACCCAAGGGCCGCCAAAGACTATAGAGATGTCTGCAAGCGAGACATGAGAGCCACAGTCATCAACAAAAGTATGTGGGAAGAAATAGCCAAAGACGAGAGTGCATGGAGAAGATCCTTGCTGAGAGCAAAAGAAACGAAGCAGCCTTAATTAAGAGGGGAAAAAAGCTGCCCTGAATCAAATGCTTACACGAATTGTGGCAAAGTCTACCGCTTTAGAATTGGCTTGATTAGCCACATCAGATTCTGCCATGTCTCAAGACGAAACCAAAACCAGTGACTCATCTGGGCGCATCTATTGCCTTTCAAGACTAAAAGGAGCAATGTATCTATCTATCTATCTATCTATCTATCTATCTATCTATCTATCTATCTATCTATCTCTATATATATATCAATCTATCTATCTATCTATCTATATATCTATCTATCTATCTGTCTATCTATCTATCTATCTATCTATCTATCTATCTATCTATCTATCTATCTATCTATCTATCTCTCTCTCTCTCTCTCTCTCTCTCTCTCTCTATATATATATATATATATATATATATATATATCAATCTATCTATCTATCTATCTATCTATCTATCTATCTATCTATCTATCTATCTATCTATCTATCTATCTATCTATCTATCTATCTATCTATCTATCTATCTATCTATCTCTCTCTCTATCTCTCTCTCTCTCTATATATATATATATATATATATCAATCTATCTATCTATCTATCTATCTATCAATCTATCTATCTATCTATCTATCTATCTATCTATCTATCTATCTATCTATCTATCTATCTAACTATCTAACTATCTATCTGACTGTCTGTCCTCTGTCTCTCAATGTATCTAATGTATCTATCTGTCTGTCTATCTATCTGGCTGTCTGTCAGTCAGTCAGTCTGTTTGTCTGTGTTTCTTTCTATGTATCTATGTGACATTTTAAAATCGTACCATAGCAGTTGAGTGTTTGAACCATTTGCAATAATATTAGAATTAGTAGCCAGCTCATTTCCAATAAACTAAAATTAAATGATTAAAAAAATGTCAGTATAATTATCCAAATTGTTCATGATTCCATTTATATTGCTAATAAGTTTTAAGTAAGTAAAATCTTACCCATACTTTATCATAACTGTTACAAACCAATTTGACGTGTGCAGTTCGTGATTCATTATATTTGTTTACAAGGGAAAGTCTTAACTATAAATAACATCACACCTCAAATTCGTTATTAGAACGGTCTTCGTCCATTTAAAAAAAGCTACAGATTTTCCGGGACTTATCGAGAGTAATTGTAGAATTCTAAATAGCTAAAATAAACACTACAGCATCTCACAACAAAAATGTTTAATTCTATAGACCAGGAAAGCTATGGGTATGCTACAAAGGCATGTGTATATAGCTACACAGACTTTGGCGCAGTCTTTCCAACTTGGTTATAAACATACACTCTAAGTTAAAGACACCAACCAGGTAATAAACATACAGTCTAAGTTGAAAACACACGGTCTAAGTTGTTGATGATGTACGGTCAAAGTTGTCAAAAAATACAAAGTCTATGTTGTCAAAAACACAAAGTCTACGTTGTTGAAGACACAAAGTCTATAATTAAATCCAGAGACACAGCCCGACTAGGTAATAAACGTACAGTCTAAGTTGAAGACGCACTGTCTAGGTTAAGTCTACGTTGTTGAAGACACAATGTCTACAATGAAATCCAGGACACACGTATTATTACCTAATAAACATTCAAAGTTTAAGACACACGGTCTAAGCTGCTGAAAACACACTGTCTTAGTTGTCAATAACACAAAGTCTGCTTTGTTGGAGACACAAAGTCTACAATTAAATACAGAGACACAGTCCTTGATCAGGCTTTCTTATCTTTGTCTCATTAGAAAGGAAATCATTTTTAATTTATTAGGATTTTCCACAAATTCATAAAGTTTATATAATATCCAGACCTCCTATTTGTTTAAAGATAGCTTGATCTTATATCTGATTCCGCTTTCTCAATTGGTTGTCCCATGTCTCATACCAGTTTAAGATCTTCTGGGTTGTCTAATATTATGGCTGCCTGTTCAGGTCCCAGCTGAGTTAGGGGCCTCTCATGGGGAACCGAATAGCTTTGCGGGGTCGTTTTTTTAATTTACTATCATGAGGTCTTCATCTGGGCCCCCTAACTGAGCTTAGGCTTATCCGTAAGGGGCCCCCATTCTGACCAATGTTTATCCACCGAACATGCCCCATATGTTTAGTCTTTAAGACCCCCCAAGGGTCAGCCCTAACTGGGCTATAAGGGTTTCATCAGGGCTTCAACTAATTGAGCCCAGAATCAGCCTAAAGGCCCCCGTTTGGGCCAGCATTATCCCCTCAAATGGGACCTTTGAATTTAGCCATTTCAGAACCCTTACTGTTCGCCATTTCCTAACCCCACTAGGGCTTCAACTTGACTCTTGTTGAAGCCCATACTCGCCCCATTAGGGTTTTCATTAATCTCCACCAAGGTCCAGTATCTTTTGCCCTGTTGGGGCCCACAATTCTACCCCTTTACTGGCCCCACAAGTGTATCAAACGGGGTTTGTCTAGCTTCTGACAGAATCATTGCTATCGGGGAAAATTTGATGTGGCACAATGAAATGCTTAAACAACCTACGCTACATTTTAAAGAAATCCTTTGACTTTGGGAAATATTGTTGGTAGTGTTTATTGTTACAGACTGATACACTCGATACATATAGTTTTCTTAAATTAAGAAGAAAATGAAATTCGTTTGCGCTGCAAGGTGCAAATATAAAGTAAGAGCAATTTGAGAGGTATGTTTTGGACAAGGATAAAGATAACATTTGCGATGTTAGCCAATTTTATATATATAATATGTGCTATCGTCTTGATGTTAGAGCGACCGAATCATGCATTTGGAGTTGGCGGCCTCTAATGTTTCTAGGCTGGGGTATCAAAGTGAAATAAGGTTAAATTAAAATTGTAATGTCTTACTTAATATCACCAATTCTTACTTCAGTTTTTTTAAACTAATTAAACTTATGTTAAACAATAGTCTAATTCAAAAGCAGTGTTTACTATTCTTATCATGTCTATGTTAAATTAGCTAAACAAAAGAAAGACATACCCGAGGAACTATCGATGTAAAGGAGTCGATCAGTTGCACTAGTCCCTGTGACAGACCACCGACCTAGTCTTATCTGGACAGCTATTAAATAAAACTATCATGACATAAATCTAGTTAATCCTATCACCAAATTCAGACATATGGTATTCCTGTAAGGTTGCGTACGGTTATAGTAATTACACATGATCTTATCTGTTCAAGGGAGATAACTAGTAAATAAATATGAAATGCTTAAATAATGTATTTATATTTCAAACTATTAATTTCTTAAAAAGAAAATAGAGATTTTTATATTGTTATTACTTTTTTAGGCTTTTAAAAAATAAAATTCTACTATTATTTAACAATAGTTGTTCGTTGTGTTCTGTCATAAGTCGACTAAGGTTTAAATCAGCGTAAAGAGATAAAGCAGATATTAGACATAAATGAATAGCAGCACCAAGGACTAAGTCTCTGAGAGAGAAAGTTGTAAATTAAAATGCTACGAAAATAAAGAAATGCGCCGACCGAGGCTCGAACCTGTGACTCTGGATTCCACACCACCGCCTAGCGATAACTCACTAAGCGAACAGCACGTACCTTCAACTCCATATTTAAAGAGATAAAGGAATGGGCATTTGTTATATTGACGAAAGATTTCGAAATGACGCAATTCCTCTCTCTGCGCGAGGCTTGTGTACCAGGGAAACGGCAATCACCAATACAAGTTAGGATCAGCTGCGCCAATGGTTCTGTCTGGGTGCAACACTTCTCTTTGTAAGATGTCTAAGGATCACAAGCTCCGGATTTTTCCTCGGGGTTGACTTAAAAGGGCTTTCCCGTCTTTGGGTATAGCCGCAATGCAGCACATGTTTGGATTTTAAAGTGTTCTTTCTATTCTGTGGGTAGCAAGCCAAATTTAACGAGCTCCTCCTGATGAAAGCGTGTTTAGACAGCCAGTTGTCTTCAGTTAGACTAATTGTAAGTCAAAGAATTAATAGGTGTTTGTTAAGTATCACCACCTCTTTCCATATAGTTGAAACCCTATTTTGACATTACGAGTGTAGCTCATAACTCATGATAAACAAATGGAACATTTTAACCTTGAGCTAGGCAGTTATTTGATAGCAGTCAGATGATAACAGCCAAGAAGAGAAGTCAGTAGAGAGCAGTCATTGCATGTAGTCACTTAAGAAATTTATTGAGCTATTATAAAATAGTTACTTGCACCAGTATTTCTATAAGTAGTCAATAATTTTTGCCAAGTATTTCTATAAAGGATTATTACTGAATATTCGCGGAATGTGTATTTCCTATGTGGTGTTGTTAGCATTATATATATATTAAACGTATTATTTGTGTCTGCCATAAAAGAAGTTACTTCCTCATTTAGAAGAGATGTATAAACGTTCCTACGTAACGTCTACAATAATTTTAATAATAATTCTAATCCGATGTCACCAAACGGCCATCGAAAATAACGTGGTTACATTTATTGGTGAAGATGATGTTAAAGTCATCTGTTTCTGTGACGACCAACCAACTTTACTTTTTCTTAACTAGTTTCACTTGCCCATTAGAGCTCAGAGACGCCCTAACGATCCCAAAATTAAAAATCCCAGTCTTCATAAGGATTCAAACTCGAAACCCCGGTTTGGAATCCAAGTGCTTTGCCACTCAGCCACCGCGCCTTCATAATAATGTTAGTATTAAGCTAAAATAACCAAGGCATAAGCGATAAACATGGAGTTTTAAAATCTTTAGAGCTAGCATGTTTTCTCTTTTTTCTAATCTTTAAAATCTACACTCAAGTTTTAATATGAGATCCTCTGATTGTCAAGTTTCGGGAAATAAAACAACTTCAAATGTCCTTAATCTTACCACAAACACATCATATGACAAATTCGGATCGCAGACACTAGTAATCTAGTTTTTAAGTATACGGATTTTTATAATCCTAAGCGTTCATATAAATAACACTACACACTAGTTAGTATTCCATCCATCTCTACAGACTAATCGTCAGATTATGTTCTGCGTAAGGTTTAAGAAGATTTGATTAATCTTCTTTGTGTCCTGTGTTCAGATGAGTAGGCGCCTGGTCCACGTAAGTGACTTGCTCTCTAAGAAATAACAAGACTAATAAGAGAAGACCGACTTGCAGTTCTTGGGACTCTTATATTTGTAACCTCGAGCTAATGTTCTGTCGTCAATATTCTACTTCCAAACAGAACCTCAAATCAAGCAAAATATAAAAAAAATACTTTTAAAAAAATGTACATGGGGCAAGAACTGAACATTTACATCCATATATTTCAATGCTGTAAGATTTATTTCCCTTTTTCATCATTAAATAAATTAATTATTACCGTTATTTAAGTAATTAAATTTTTTTTTTATTGATTCATTTTTTTATTAGGACAACAAAGAATAGTGCAAAGTTTCAACTTTATCCGAGAATAGGAAATGAGAGAAATAACGAGTACAAATTTGTACCAGACAGACAGACAGACAGACAGGGTGGATATAAGATTTGTAAACGGTTTCTTAGCACTATCTTTCTTTCTGTACTTATACTGTTGTATTCTGATTGACATTTATCCTTTCAAACAGTCAATTTCCATATATGGGAGCTAGACAAGTGATAGGAAAAGAAGAACAACATCAGTGTGTCTGTCTGTTGAGTGATTCTTTGGGTTTGATGTTTGTGTAAATGTAAGGCGCTTGTTGTGGGGACCACTAATTATCAAAAAGAGTGGAAGGATTTGGTTACGCCAACTGGAGGATTCCAGCTCCCGTCACCTCAGCGTGGCATCTCCGTGGCATCTCCGTGGAAACATCCGCCCGGGGAAGCGGAAAGGCTAAGAACGAGAGCAGACAGGGCCTCCATTATTAGGCTACCACTGTATGCTCTAGCGAGTGTACCTGCAAGTGGTAGGGATGTGAGATAGGCTTGTTAACCAGTCCGAAACCCACCGTTTCATTCCCCAACGGGGGCCATAAGGGTGCGGTAGCATATAATAGGAATATGGAGGCCCCCCCCCCGTGAGCTCGGCCTCCAGACTCGCATGGGACGGGGGAACTCATGTCGTTGGCTCAAGAGACCGTGTCCCACAACCAGACGGATGTGATTAAAGGATCATCTCATCTAGTCGCATGGGGACTCCGGACAGAGGGGTTGATGAAGAGCCAATTCCTCATCCTGGCCACGGGATAAAATCCTTTCCCGGGTCACATGGCTCATAAAAGGGATGCGGTCATCTCATACCATACGTGAACATCTATACGGTTACGCCAACCGTCACAGTATCCAAACTAGGCGGGTCAAGAGACATGGTGATAATTTGGAGAAACCAAACAAAAAAAAAGTTTATTTCTATAATTTATAAACGGGAAAAAAGAAGCGTATTTAAGTATAGGATGTAAATCTTATTATAGTACAACAGTCTTATAGTCACGTGATATTTTACAATGTAGCCACCATTACTAGCTCCACTGAGTTTAAAGGCTCACCCACTAAACCTAACACTTTTGCCCTGACAAGATTTTGTAATTCTGTTATTTAATGCGACTGAAGTCTATTGCAGTCCTTACCTCTGCTTCTAGCAGGGCGAGCTTGCACAAGGATGATCTTACAACAATCACTATCCACTAAAAACGTTAGGGTTTGGGTTTGCTAGTCCCTCACATTGCCATATTGGCCCGTGTCCCAAAGATCTTTCAGCTTCACCTTTACCAACTCTGGTTCCATTATCTTTTTATTTTAGACCTTGCAACACCGTACAGGAACAGTGGATCGTCTCTCTCTGTGATACAATAGAGACTACAATGACTAAGTTGTCCGTGTCTTTTAACATAATTTATTTTTCCGTTGCTTTATTGGTCTGCTTTATTTTCCTTTTCTCTGGTTGTGTCCCCTTCTTAAAATCAATCTTTGCTTAACAAAATGTTAACATGTGCTTCCTATCTACTTGTCATCGTGGTTGAAGTCATGTAGAGTATTTCATTACTAGCTTTTCAATGAGAAATACATTAATAATGTTTAGCGTACTATTTTTTTTAATAGAAATTATGAACTTATTTTATTAAAATTTCTGTTACTTGTTATATTTAAAGGAATACAAACATTAGGATCGGATACACATATATGTCAGACATACCCACACTACTACATACGTGAAATATCGTTTATAGAAGCGCTTACTAATGAGTACATGTAAGTAAAGGGTCTCATTTTACAGACCTTGCAATCTATGTGGCAGATGATTTTAAGCTCATCTCAAAATTTTATGGTCGACGGTTACCGAGCTCAACAAACAACCGGCTTTACTTTCCCCTAATAAAGTCAATGAAGCTATTAGAGATGAATGGACTCAGAGGCGTGCTGAAAATCCTAAAATTTAAAATCCCAGTCTTTACTGTGATTCGAACCCGCGATCTCTCGGAAATCAAGCACCTTACCACTACGCCACCATGGCTTAAATCTAAGACGTAATTTCAACTAACAATGTCTGGAAGCAATATTTAAAAACTTCGCTACTGACGTTTGACTAGAGTCTTATTTCTATATCATACAGCTAGCTTGTGGTGTTGAAGACTTTTCTATTTCTTCTTTAGCCACATGTACACGTCATTGTCCAAGAATTTTCAAAACAAAACAGAATATCTTGAAACCTATTTATTGTTATTGATACTTTTTATTTAACCTTTGAGGGCCACATTTCATAGGAGCTTATGCCACAGGAAACAGAATTTTATATAAGTTTCTGAAAAATCAATTCATTAATTGTTGAATTATTTAGATATATGTTTTTTTTATTAACCGTTAATTATCTTTGTATTTTAATTATTACTGATTATCAATAATACATATGGAAAATATAAGGCTCAAATTAACTAAATTATCTAAAGTGGGAATTAAAAACAAATTGTATTGCTTTTTTTGACACTTGGCAATTTTTTCGACTCCAGCACTGATGTCCACACTGAAACTATTGCAATTTTCTTTGGTAATTAAACAAATTAGCTGATGTTGTACAAATGTGTAAGTGTCAAAGTCGGAGTTTGCAAATTTGTGGTGGTGTCAAGAGCGGGGGTGTGTAAGATGTGAGATTGTGTGTGTGTTTATTTATTTTATTAGTTATGAGGGTGAACTGTTTTAGCATGGGGTTTTCAAGGGCGGGATAACAAGGTTTCCTGTGGTCAGTCTAGTTAGTTGGAGAACTGACCTGGTCTGAGTAGGGTGTTGGTGATTGTTGTCAGGGGTGTTGCCTAGATTAAGGAGATATTTTTTTTTATTTCTGCATTGTGTGTACTGAAATTTGGAGTAATACTATGTTGTGTCATTGATACCTTAATGTAATCTATTATTGCATCTAGTCTAGGCGCCTTGTAGTATTTAATTTGGGCACATTTAGATACTCTTACTATTGAGGATTATGTATGTCATATTATATGTGCAACACATTGTTTGCTGTAAATAAATATTGATTCTATACTCCTTTGTTGAATGTACTTTATAATACTTATACGCTTGTAAAGATAATTAAATTACGTCGCTCAAAGAATCATACTCTTAGTACATCGAGCCATTTATCTATAGTAAGAACTACCACAAAGCCCTTTACAGGTGGCTGACTTGAAAACAAAACTACGAACAGTTTTTTTTTTTTTTTGTCAAGCACACTACAGGTGATAGTAAAACGATTTTAGCTTTAAAACATAAAATATTAGTGGCTTCACGTAGAGCCGTTAATAAATGATGTGGTTTGGGGGTTATTGATTTCAAGTCCACGCTCCTACAGAGCTCTGCTTGCTAGACGCTGGCAGTAGGTAAACCGGACCATAGCGTATAGTATATAATGCAGGCTTTAGCTTGAAAGATGCGTTATTCAAATGTAATTTTTACAAAGCTTATATCGACTCACACTTTACTTGTAAAAGAAGCAAAATACCAAAAAAAAATTTTTTTAAAAAAGCTTATATTAAGTGTATCAATTACTTTGGATCAGTCATATAATTAAATTCGCAATAAGCCTCAGATGACAATCTATAAATGTGACTAGTTCAGCTTATACCAACACTTCAGTCAAGTACTATTTCTTTCCCTTGTTTTGTTACTTTATTATCCAATTGTTAATTAACTAATTGTTTTATTTTTGAAATAGATTCTTGTATGTTCAGGTAAAAGAATTAATTGTGCAAAATTTCTGCTTGATCCGAGATAGGGTGTCGGAGAAGTAACGTGTACAAACTTTTGCCCAGACAGACAAACAGACAGACAGAGTGAATTGATATAAGCTTTCTAAATATTTAATAAGTTGTCTCTCCAACAACCATTCTATGATTAAATTGATACTTTTCACACTTATATTTTGTACCTGACAAAACAACAATCAATTAATAAAAACATAATTAACCAATTAATTAATGATTGGTAATCAATTATTTTGTTTGGTATCGAACAAAGGAAAGAAATTGTGTTTGACTCATGTGGTGGTATAAGTTGAATTAGTCCCCTTTTATACTTTGTCGCTCAAACAGTTGAAACTTATAATGGTTAGTTATGAAACCTTCTATTTTCATGAACACTTCGCTGGCCCAGTGGTTAGTGTATTGACTTGAGGATGCTTGAGCCCGCGAGTTCGTTTTCAAGTCGTGTAACTTTTTTTTATATAGAAAATACATTTTAAAAAAGCTATCATGGTAACTTTTTTTTTATAAATTACTTTTATATAGCACAATTTCCATACTATAACATGCTCAGAGCGCTATGGTCTTATCTCATTTATGGACCAGTGGGGGAAGGGGGTATCTTGGAGAAGGTTTCCATGCTGCCTTTAGGAGCTCAGTAAATACAACTTTGCTCGAGCCGAATGACAAACCTCAAGCCACCTTGATCGGTAGCTAAGTCAAGTTCAAGCGTACTTAACCTCCCGGCCACATATCCCACCCAGATACCTAATTCTTTCTCCAAACTAATTGATACAATTACACTTAAGTAGGCTTTGTTTTATTTTAAATTATTTGTATAGTTCTCTTGTTAAAAAATAAGGTGACAGATATAGTTTCGTGAGGATACGCAAACCCAGAATCAGTCCTCGAAGTGGCCCACTTGTTTTGTTTTTTTTTATACTGATAATATTTAAAAATAAAAAAAAAAAAGGTATATTTGTATGAAACGAAATCCCTCCCCCCCCCCCCACCCCCCCCCACCCCCCCACCGGCATTGCTATACTTATTAAATTAAAAAAAAACAGCAAGACAGAACGTTTCAGCTCTAGAAATTTAAAAAAAAACCTGAATGTGAGGTTTAAAATCGATTGGCTATCTAAAAAGTGGGCTTGGCTACCTATAAAGCGGTTGGGCTACCCTCTGGCAATCATTCAGCCCAATGATATTAATTAAGAAAAATTTTCTAATGGATAATAAAGATTTTTATTATTATGACCAATAGATGAAGCTTGGCTACCTATATATGGTGCTTGGTTACCTATTTATGGGGCCTGGCTACCTAAACATTGGGCTTGGCTAATATCAAGCTGGCTTTTTTACAAATCTTATATAAACTCACTGTGTCTATCCGATAAAATGTTTGTACACGTTATATCTCCCACACCCAATCTCGGATTAAGCTGAAATTTTGCAGTATTATTTGTTTTATCTGACAACACAAGAATACATAAAAATATATATATATATATATTTTGTTTGGTATCTCAAACAAGTGTTCGTTTTCTCTCTACCCCTATCCAACTGGTCCAGGCATGTGATAGGATCATAGCGTGTTGAAAACGCTAAAAGCATGAAATAGCGCTAAACAAAAACAATTGCTAAAAAATATTTTTAACCGCACACACTTATCATTGTTAGTCTAGATCAGTGATGCCCAATCTACTTCGACCTGTGGTCCATTTTAATTTCCAGCACACGTGTCGCGGGCCATATGACAGAATAGGTACAAAAACGAAATGAAATGGACCTGAAAGTATTTGATTAGAAACTTACATTAATTAATGAGACCTTGGAAGCTTATCTTTTTTTTACGCTTCGGAAAGTGGTTTCATTTCTCTATTTAAAATGTGAGAAACATTGTAGCTAGTTTTACCACCAACTCATTTACTTTTTTTTTTTTTTTTTTTGGGGGGGGGGGGGGGGGTAAATATTCTCATCAATCCTCCAATCTGTAGGCATAGTTTAACAATATTTTATTCGTGGCTTTGTTTTCTAAGGCCTTTAAATATATGTTGTTGTTTTTTTAAACCACCACACTTTCTTTACAAATTAAATATGTCGGCTTATTATCATGTTCCACAAAAAAAGTAAAGATCCGTCCACTTCTCCTTGTAGATTCTACATTCAGAGTCCCATGACAGAAACACACAAGGGTTAAAGGTTAATAGTGAAGGACACAAAGTAGGAAAGGATACATTTTTAACCTTTTTTTTTAAAAAAAAAAGGGGGGGGGTTCTATATTTTGTTCTGACATTTTGGCGGGCCGAATAGAACCACGTTCCGGGCCGGATGTGGCTCGCAGGCCGTATTTTGGACATCACAGGTCTAGATATATTACAAATTAAAATACATGAGTGATCCAAACTAATTGACACATTTAAATATAAGCTCTGATTTTTTTTAAAAGTACACTTTTTTTTTTTTACTTTGCTTGTTGTACCTATAAAAGGAGCACCAGTTCTAGATATAACTATTGCAGAGCTGTGTTTACTGAGCGCGTAAAGGCAGGACGGAAAACCTTCTCCAGGATACCCAATCCCCCCCCCCCCCCACTACAAAAGGAATAGCACCATAACCCACTGTGCGTGTTATTTGCATGAAAAGTTGTCTATATCAAAGCAATTCCAATATCATTTCTAGTTTTTGCGATCTAGAGGTGACGAACAGACCACACAAAGGTAATAGCATTAATTAGCTCTTTTTTTTTTTTGGGGGTGGGGGGGAAGCCACTAAAAACAGAAGATTCAATGATTATGTGTAATCTTTATTCTTCAATAAACTTAAAGTTACAATGATTTTTATCGAACTTCGGATTCAAATTACTGGATATAAAGTTCAATAACATAATAGGTACACAGATTTGATTCAACATTATTATTATGATTTACTTTGACATGTATAGAAAGTAAGCAATATTTAAACGTTTTTTAATTGAAAATATTTTTTGATTTCAATATAATCTTTTCCCCTTTATTTTGTAAATCTTAAAATTTTTAAAAACATTTTTTTTTACCCTAAGTGTGAGAGTTACAACTGAATTCGGACAATGTATTATACCAGTTAGTTATAGGTACTAGAATTGAGTACATCTTGGTTGGACTTATTCTAAATTTCATTAAGTGTTTCTAATTCTATAAAACTACCAGTAATATCGATTAAGATTATTACTGCTAACATGATTAGTAGTTAGAAGTTCTCTTCGTTATTTCACTTCTTTTTAGGGCACTGTCACCAGTTAAATGAGACTCCCCACCTCTCTGATTTTCATCTCGGTAAATGTTACACCGCCATCATAGCCAGTTATTGACCTCCACTGCAAGCCATGGCCGAATAAAGTGTCGTTCCAAAAGCCGTTAAGATTGACCTCATAGCAGTTGTTGTACCACCAGGCTCCAGCGGAATCTCGGGCACAGTTGGAGCTGACGCTGCGGTCGTTGTCGTTGTCGAAAGTGCTGAAAGGCATGCCGTTGTGGTAGACCCTCAGCTCGTCTGCAATGGAATCGTTGAAGAAGGTCTGGATCTGAAGTTTGTACTTCTCTCTCTCGTTCGAAATTTGAAAGCTCGAGTAGTTTAAGCTGTACTCTTTGTCATTATACTTCAGGTCTATTTTGAGCTCGTATTGCCCCGTGGACGTCAGCTGGAAGAGGTTCTCGTTGCCCAGGTAAAACTCTCCCATGTCGTAGTCTCCGAAGCCTTTACGGTACTCAGACCAGCCTCTGAAGAACCGAACTGTGCCGTTGAATCTTCGTTGAATGACGATCCAGCCTCCGCCGTCTGTCTGAGTGTCACACATGACCTTTAACCCCCTAGCCAATTTCACCACGACCCTTTCTTGGGTGCTATTTACGCCTTGGCAAGATTCAGGCTTGGGTTCAATGGGAGTCACTTGACCTTATATAATGTAGAAACACAAATAATTAGAAACAAAAAAAAAAAGCATTAACTTTGAAATTATACATTCAAATATCTATTTTCCCCTCTCTATTACAATCATTAAAAAATAAATAAAGAATGAATGCTGAATTTTCCATTTTTACATACACATTAAGATTTTTTTTCACAGTCTAATGCAACCGATTGAATGTAATTACTACTAAATTATACATCAAATATTTTTTTTATTGCTTAATGCGCTGTAAGGGACAATGAATAATTTTGCAAAGTGTCAACTTGTTCCAAAAAACTGAAAGTGAAAGAAATAAAGTGTAAAAGATCAGAGAATGAGTGTGGGAGAAATAACGTGGACACACTTTTGACCAGACAGGCAGACAGACAGAGTTGTAAAACTTTGTAAAAGGAAATACAAAAAAATAATATAATAAAATTAGATGCGCCTGGATTGATGATCGGATGGCTCTATTAGCAATATATCCAATGGAAGAGAAATTGTTTCAATACCTGGTATTTCCGGTGGGCAAAATGGTTGTTTCCCGTCCGTACATAAACAGTTGGGGCCGTAAGAGTCATCACTGCAAACTAAATAGTTATATTAAGACAAAGTAAGTCATACCGAAAGTAAAAAATAAAATGCTAAAGATTGTAACATTTTCAAACATGGAGTCAAATTACTACACCTTTTCGTGTCTCCGCTGTCAGAATACAGAAGTACTGACAAGCAAAGTATTTTAAGAGACCATAAAATAAAAAATAAATTTCGTTCACTTTTCAGCACTAAAAAAATCGAAGTTCTCCTTTCAGACCTTGCGATCTATAGATGATGTAAAGGTCATCTGTTGTTTTTTTTTGGGGACCCCGGTTAACGAGAATCTCATGTGGCCAGCACAACGACATATCGCCAACTAATGACATGTGCCCATTAGAGCTGGGTGGACTCGAAGGAGCCTAAAAGATCCCGAATGTTAAAATCCTAGTTTTCACCAGGATTCGAACCAGGGACCTCCAGTTCGGAAGCCAAGCGCTATACCGCTCCTTTCTTCCTTCTTTCACTTATAGCACTAAGTAATTTTATTCTTTAGTTGGCAACTGACTTTTTTGGCATTCATTGGCGTTGGCAATTCTGCCTAAGTATTTTAAAATCTCTCCCATAATTCCTCTCATCATTATCCTACATTTTGTAAGTTCCATTATTTCTCCACCACATTTCTTAATAAAACGTTCTCTTCTTTATCTTTCTTATAAAATGTCAATGCCTAACACACGTAAACAGATCATACAAATCAAAGTGCAAACAATAAGCAGTTTACTGTGATTACATTTTGGTGTAAAAATGTCCAATACATAAATAATAAGTCTAGATTTTTTAGATATTGTTTTGCATTGCAATTATGTGCCTATTGGCTTAGTTATTCAATGCGCGAGGTAGCTAAACAGTACAATACATAATTACTTAACCAAAAGTCAATGAAATAAAAAAAACAGGGTTTTGAATGTTGATCGTGGGAGCGTTGAGTTGTAGGCCCAGAAAGCTAAATCAATCTACACAGAAGGCGATATTTTTAATTCCTGCTCAAATTTGAGTCAAAGATTGAATTCCTATTTTAAGAAAGAAAGTTGATATTTCAAACATTGTAATATCTTTATCTCCTCTTTCTGTTGCTTTTTCTCTTGGGCTGTTCCGGCACCAGATATCGTACTTCTTTGTCCATCAAGCTGTCTTTGCCAATATTAGAGTCTATTGTATTATAAGCCCATCCATTTCCTGATGTCGTTTTAATTCAATTTAATTTTCATTAATTCAATTAATGCCTGGTATTTCCTGGTAACATTCCCAGTAGAAATGTCTTTGCGAGCCCGGAGAAATTTCTCGGTATGGTCGTGAAGCCTTGGCATACTATTTTTTGGACAGTGGTCAGAAGGTCATAATGTTTTTTGTTTCTGATCCAATTGAGTATTTTCATATTTGTAATAATGTCTAAGAATTTGATACCTTGATCTATTCAAGATCTCTAATGCATTCTGTAATTCAACATTCACAAATGCAGAAATGTGTTTCAGACTTTTCAATCTAATGCGCAGAAGATTTAACTCTTTTTCTCTCCTAATTTGACCTCATTAAATTAAAAAAATGTTTATTTTTATAAACTTTATGTTGTGTTATATGAAAAGAGCAAGCCTTTCCCTTTGATTCTATACCAAATAAAATATTTTCTGATAAACTATCGACAAAGCTTTTGAAGCTTAATCATAACAGGGTAGTGAAATAGTAATGAGCAAAATGAAGAATTTCATCGAAACAGGGAAAAATAATTACGGAGATAAAGAGTTAAAGGTCAACTGTCTCTTTGAATAGCCAGAATTTCTTTAAATAGCAAAAATGACACAAAGATAGAGGCACATTCCTTGTTTCACATGCTAGGACAAATGTGTACAAATGCTCCTTCTTCCCTATTGCTATTAGAGCATGGAACGGGTTGCCTGAGTCAGCCAGGAAAAACAATGACTTGGCAGAATTAAGGTCATTGATTAACATGCACGATTAGATTGACCTAAGAAAACGTGAAGGACTTTATCATCTTCTTCCTTTTTTTTTAGTAATCACTGTATTTTGCAAGATAAGATAAGATAAGATAAGATAATCTTCAACTACTAAAAAAAACGTAATAATAAATACACCCTCACCTTCGGTGCATTGCGGGGGGTCCGAGAAGCCGTTGCAGCCTAAGATGCATTCACCATTTTTGTCGTCACAAGCGTGGAAGGCACATTTCTTATCGCAATCCTTCTTGCAGTTCACACCCCATTGAGCTGTCTCACAAGCTGCGACCGAAAACAAAAAGATACATATCATAATCTTGTTCAGGGCCGGCCTTAGGCCACTGCAACCTATGTGGCCGCAGTTGTCACCGCACTTTCATAGGCCCCGCGCTAATGCTATGTATATTATTAAATTAAAACATTTTAACTTACTAGTAAAAGTAAAACAGCACCTGCCTAAATAAATCGTAAATAGGGAACAAATACCTATATTTATTGTAGTATATACAGTTTATAGAGATGTCTGCAAGCGAGACATGATAGCCACAGGCATCAGCGAAAGTATGTGGGAAAACATAGCCAAAGACCGGAGTGCACGTAGACATGTGCGTGCTGGGACAACCCTTGCTGAGAACAAAAGAATTGAAGCGGCCTTAAGCAATAGGGAAAAAAAGAAAGCTGCCCTGTCCGCTAGCCCTAAATTAGAGGCATACACATGTACGAATTGTGGCAAAGTCTGCGAGGAAGGCATGGTAGTGCGATTATTTATTCATATTATGGACATCTAGATCTAACACTAGACCGTAAGTGCTAATTTAAGACTTTTAAGATCTAGTCTATATTTACTTCTAGATTTAGAATCTAGATGTAGTTGACCATAGATTTACGTAAAAATACAAGCAACTCTTTAAAAATTCAATAAAATTGAAGCAACTCAGTTACTCAGTTATTGCATAATTACGGTAATACTGCTGAGCCATGTTGTCTCTAGACCTAGCCAAATTTACATTTATTTATAAACTATAACGGTCAAACTAGAGTTTTCCCCGTGTGGCCAACGAGCTTTTCACAGCGACATACATCAACCGTTAAATTTCTATGAAAATCGTTAGAGCTGTTATTTAGATCAGCTTTCCAGGTTCCTGGATCCAGGTTCCATGGCGTTTCGACTTAAATAGAGGTATTGTAAAAAAAAAAGATAAACATATAGCGATCAATATAAAAAAATGGGTAGGCGATATGATGAATTATAATTTACTTTTACTACAGGCGTGATCACCGCTGTAACCAAGGCAACCATCAGGGCATGTTCCATCAATCTCATTACAGGATGCATTACATTTGCTGTCACAGGTGTTATTACAGTTTAAGCCCCATTTACCTGGTACACACACTGCGAATAATGAAATTAGAAGACAAGATAAGTATACAAATTATAGAGGAAATTTTATTTCTTAAAATGTTTTTTTGGGTGGTGAATATGTTAGGGGTATTTTCAGAAGTTAAATCTAAAGACCTAAATATTCCAGTTAGTCTGGCGATCCATTTTTGGGTCAGGAAATGGCAAAATTCCACCTTAAGAAATAAAATATTTTAATTCTTTTAAGAAAAAAAAGCGCGAAATGAAAAAACAAACGCTACATATCAAGAAATAATACACTTTATGATTGAAATTTAATAATAATTTTATACAAAAAAATCTGTACTATTTGACCACTGTCAGAAAACGCAAACTAAAACTTTAAGGCCAAATAAACAGATTCTCAGGGATAGCATTGGCCTTCTTTCAGGGAACAGTACCAGGAAAAAGAAGAAGAAGCAGACAGAGATATCAACAGCAAGACAACATAAAAGAATGGACGGGCCTGTCGTTGAAAGCGAGGAATGGAGAATAGATATTTATACATCACGTGTGAAGCCCCAACGATTTAATGGACGAACCTGTCAAAGAAAGATGATTCATTAAAGACACATAGACAGAGAGAACGGAGAAAGACGGCTGACGGATCATTAATGGTGCCCCAAAGGTTTAACAGACAAAAGAATAGGTTTATTTATTTATTAATTATATTTATATACAAAGTAGACAAGTGATCTTAGTCAAATAAAGTTGCAAGATATTCAAGGACTTTTAAAACTCTTTCTAAATCAGCTTTTGTGTCTCACCATATCCTCTGCACAAAGGTCTATTCTTTCGCAAGTCAATCTCCACTGTTATACACCGCTAACACAAGCTATCCTTTCAACAAGTAAATTATAAAAATACTCAAAAGAGTATCTAGAACAGGGGTTCTCAACCTGTGCATCGCGACCCCCTTGGGGGTCGGTTGACCATTTGCCAGGGGTCGCCTAAAACCATCGAAAATATAGATTGGTATTGTCTACTCTTCTATTGCTGTATGTGTGTGTGGGGTTGGGTTCGCGGCAGAGTGGGGGATTGTAAAAAGGGGTCGCCGAGCTTAAAAGGTTGAGAACCGCTGATCTAGAAGAAGAGCGCCACATTTACAGCTAAACTTATCGATACAGAGTTTTTTTTCCTTTTTTTTTTTGTTGATATTGAACAAAATAACAAGTTATCAATAATTGATTGACTAATAAGTAAATTGTTAAAAATTGATTCATATTTTGTTGGATTTAATAAATAATTGTGGAAAAGTTTCATCTTGATCAAGGAATGGGTGTGGGAGAAATAACGTGCCGCTGCCTGTTTAGCAGTTGAGAGGGTTGATTCTGCAGACTAAGTTTGTAATAATAGTAGATCTCTCAGCTGTGATTTCTAGCTCGCAGATGGCCGTGCTAAGTCATACCAGTTTATTTCTGTAGCGAAGGTTGCTCTAAGCAATCGGCATTGGGCAGTAGTATTGGGCAGTGGACAGTTTGGGCTGGGTACTGGGCAGATGATACTGGGCAGTAGGCACTGTGGACACTGGGCAATATTCTATGGCCAAGGACAGAAGCAATGCCTTCTTGCTGACAGGTAAGTAATTGTTGGGGGGGGGGGGGGGGGGTATCTGGTGTGGTCGGCTCCGGTAACAGCTTTGGGTGGAGATATCGCCGTTACAGCTTTGGGTGGAGATATAGCCGTTACAGCTTTGGGTGGAGATATGGCCGTTACAGCTTTGGGTGGAGATATGGCCGTTACAGCTTTGGGTGGAGATATGGCCGTTACAGCTTTGGGTGGAGATATGGCAGTTACAGCTTTGGGTTGAGATATGGCCGTTACAGCTTTGGGGTGGAGATATAGCAGTTACAGCTTTGGGTGGAGATATAGCCGTTACAGCTTTGGGTGGAGATATAGCCGTTACAGCTTTAGGTGGAGATATGGCCGTTACAGCTTTGGGTGGAGATATGGCCGTTACAGCTTTGGGTGGAGATATAGCAGTTACAGCATGCAGTTACAGATACAGCAACCAGGTACATCAATCAGCAACCACTAATGAAACCTCACAAAATAAACTTCCTAACAGAGGAGACTGTATGAATTCTAGCGGGCCTCACTTAGAATGCTTTGGTCTCTCTCTATATATAGATGGGACTTTTCGTTTAACAGGTGGGTAAGATTTTCTCACATGTATCTATGTACCGGAGATGTCAGGCGTCAGGTCAGATTTATGGTCTATATTCATTGCCTACCGTGTGAGTAGGGACTTAAACGAATAAGTCATTGTCCAGCCCGAGCAATACGAGGGGATTGAACTCTGTCTCAAACAAGCACAGACAATCCTTACCTCCAAAGACTTTGACCTCACATAGGGTAATCAGGTTAGACACGTTTTCTTTCTTCGCATCTGTTATTTTAAACTGAGTGATTGGATCTCCATTCACGTTGTATAAATTTATATAATCCTTTGAGTCAGTTTCATTAAAATCCACAGCTTTGTCTCCATCTAGTGTTTCAATGAGCAGAAGGCTCTTGTCTACCATAGTGCCTGTGCAAATGAAACATCGAATGATATAAAAAAAAAGGTACACATATATATGCATAAAGCTGCAGAGATCTTTTTTTTTCTTTGCCTTACCGTTTCTTTTGTTTTTCTTCTAACAGTTATGAGCTTCTCCAGTGGAGTAGCTGGGGGGGGGGGGGCGAAAATCTGAGAATCCTCCAGGGCCCCCACTTGAAAAAAAGGGGGGGGGTGGCAAATGAGTGTCCAAGATGTGTTTTTACGTTAAATATTACGCCCTTATCTCATGTCATGATGTCGAATGTCAAAATGCAGGGGCCCCTAAAGAGGTCAAGCCCTCCCCCCTCCCGGGCTACAAAATCCCTAGCTACGCCACTGCGCTTCTCTCTGCATACATTTGCATATTAAGATATAATGTATTTTATGCATTGTATTTTAATTGTTTTAAATGTTTACATTTCCATGTCCGTGATAAATTCAGTAGCTCCTAAAAAAAGAAAAAAATAATAAAAAAATAAACAAGCATAAAACATACAAGGCGAACGCAAACGAGGTACAAACAAAGTAAAAAAAAAAATCCTTTAAAAAACAAGCAAAAAAAAAAAAAAGTCATTTAAAGGGGAAGAACTCTGTCCTTATAATTATATCTGCTAATAATTTACAAGTTACACAAATGATTTTCATACATGACGGAGAAACTATAAATGTTTTACACTCACACCAACCCGGTGTACAGAATAAATAAAATATTGGATAAGCAATTTATTAAAAATAATATAAATGTTTAATAATTATTTCGCGAATTTTAGTACTGTATAATCCATTTTTTTTTTACAAAGCTTATATCAGCTCACGCTGTCTGTTTTTATGGTAAAATGATTGAACATGTTATTTCTCCCATTTCCCAATCTTGGATGAAGTAAAAACTTTGCACATTTATTCATTGAGCCTGACAAGACATGAATCAATTTAAAAATTAAACAATTAGCTAATTGATTGTTGATGATGAATCATTTTGTTTGAATTCGAAATAAGGGAAATAAATGCTCCTTAGTGGGATATACATATATATATATATATATACTAGACATATGTTTACCCGCGACCCGCGGGTCTTTATTTGCGCATTACTGTCGATATAGTCACTGGGAGTGTTTTGTAAACAATTAAACAAAATAATAATGTAATAAGTAAAGCGAATGTGTCAATGTAAAAAAAGTGTGAATGAAGCTATTAAATCAAAATAGCTAATAGGCTTAATTAAATCCATTTTTTTTTCAAATTAAAACATTTGCTTGTAGGCCTACATATATTTGATTAAAATTTGAGATGAATAGACTAAATTTTGTATGTTCATGTGTATAAAGTATAAAGTAGATCTTGAGGTAGACGTAGATCTAAATCTACACTAATCTAGAGTTCTGTGCTGCGCATGTGTGAACTTTTTTTCATGAATGAATATAAGCCTATCTCAACACGGCTACGCAGCTTTAGCGAACAGCGAACGAATGTATTAAAAATGCTTTAGAAAAACAAATTTGAATCTTAATTTGATTAAAATATCAAATGAATGGACAATAATTAGTATGTTTATGTGTTAAAGCATAAAACTATCTTTGCGAAAAGAAGTTTTATCTTCTTAGAGTTCAGTAAGAGTTTTAGACCTAGGCCTAGGAATAGACTTAGACCTCAGAAGAGAGATGTGTTAATGTGTAACCATTTGGTATTGTCTAATGAAAGAATGTTCGCCAGGAAATCTGTAGATATCAGGAACTAATTTATGTAAAAAATGCTTTTGAATAATCTAGTGGATTGGATTTAGATGTATGTTCAACGTAGCTAATGATCCTTTCACGTTATTTCTCCTTCGCTACGAAAATAAAATTAGGTTTGCGAAAATGGGTTTACCCGAAGTCGATACATTCTTATCTATTAAAAACGAAAAGATCGATAGCTTTGTTAAATGAATGGGATTATAAAGTGAACAATTAAACGAAATAATTTTTAGTACGCGATTCATGAATGAATATAGATCTAGGCCTTTAACTCGGCTTCGCAGCTTTCGTAAACGAATGTAGCTTTAGAAAACCAAATTTGAATGTTTATTTGATCAAAATATGAAATGAATGGACTTTAATTAATATGTTTATGTGTTAAAGTATAAAACTATCTGTGCGAAGAGAAGTTTTATCATCTTAGAGTTGAATTAGAGTTTTAGATCTAGGGATGGGATTATAAAGTAAACAATTAAACGAATTAATATTTAGTACGCGATTCATTACGGAATTGTCTAATGAAAGAATGTTCGTCAGGAAATCTGTAATCACAGATATAAGGAGCTAATTAATGTAAAAAATGCTTTTGAAACACAAAATTGAAGGTTAATTTTATTATATAATGAAATCAATGGATCTTCTTTTGTATTTTCATGTGTCAAAGTAAAAAACTATCTGCGCAAAGTGTATTTCTTAAAATTAGATCTAGGTCTAAATCCTTTCTATCTTTTCTAATGTCAACATTGTAGACATGGCCTAGATCCATAAAATACTATAGATGTAATAGAGTCGGACAACTTTATTTTTTTTTGAGGGTCTTAAGTTTGTTTTAGGACTACAATACATACACTACGGTCTAAGTTGGTACCCAAGGAACATTCCTGCCTAGTTTTATCAAGATTGGTCAAGCGGTTTTGATGTCTATAAGTAACATACATACATACATACATACATACACCACACATTTTACTTTATAATATAGATTGATATATTTGGATTTAATACGTTTATATAGTTTTGACAATTTTTTTCTTTTCAAATTTTGCATAATTATTCATAGTCGGTAACAGTTAGTTAATTATTTTGTACTAATTTATTAATTTTGTTTTATATAGCAGAAAGGGAGCTAAACCCTGTAATATTCAGATAAATGGCTGTAATTAGCGATTATTTCCCCTTAGATCAGCTTTATTTTTTAAAAAGTATTCTTTCTTTTTATTGCTTGTTAAACTCCTCTATAAGTAGCACAAGAAAGTCTGCAAATGTAGTCTAGCGTTGGCAATAGTGGAAGTTAAATTTAGCGTCTTGCCAATACTCAGTTTATCGTCAAAAAAAAAATCTCCAATTCATGTAGACAGATAAAGAAAAAAAAAATTTACCTTTGTAATAAATTTCAATACTACTTGCCACAACAGGTTCAGCAAAAGTTAGAGACCATGTTTTGCGCGGCGCATTTTGTGAACCGGTAATTGGTGTGCAGGAGCTGAGTTGGGTGGTGTCACTTATTCCGTCCACCAAATCAGGGGAAGCGTTCGTGTCCATGCCTAAGGATAGCGTCACTTTTTGTTTGATCGCCAAGTTGCGACCTGTAGAATGACAAGCCACAACACGTGTTACGTTCTTTGGCGAAAAAAAAACTGACTAGAAATACTAGCTTTTGGGTGTATCCGGTATGCACATTAAAGGAACAGTTGATATACTAACTAGTGCAGGGGTTCTCAACCTGTGGGGTCGCGACCCCCCTTGGGGGTCGATATAAGATTTGCCAGGGGTCGCCAAAGACCATCGAAAAAAATAATTGTTTTTGTCTATTATTCTATTGCGGGGTTGGGGGGGGGCGGTCGCGGCAGAGTAGAGAATTTAAAAAAAGGGGTCGCCGAGCTTAAAAGGTCGTGAACCGCTGAACTGGTGGTAGATTTGGAGATTGGATAGGAAAAGAAACTGCTACGCAATAAGTTATTGCTGAAATTATAACACAATTCTTATTTAATGGCTTGACAACTGTGGATTAGAGTCTTTAAGATTGTTTAGATTAACATGTAAACCTCCAATAGATTTAGAAATGAATAGAGACCTGAAAAATCAGACTGAGGTCAAGCCGGAATTTTGTTGAAGGGTTTAATTGCATCTTTTTTTTTTTTATATCTGTAGTAACTACCAAAACAATAATATAATAATAATAATAATAATAATAATAATAATAATAATCTTCTATTGTCCGTATGGAAATTTGTCTTACAATTTGTGCATTACACCAAACAAAAAACATTATAATATAGAGCTATAACAAACCAAAAGGTATATTCACACCAGACTCACTCATAATTTACATGCGAAAAGTTTATATCAGATTGTTTCTATTTAATGATTTGATTGCCAGGGGAACAAAAGACTGTTTGTGTCTGTTTGTCTTTGCTATCGGTGTCTTGTATCTCTTTTGTGATGGTAAAATCACAAAATCTTGACCCAAAGGGGGATTTTTTATTCCTAGTATCATTGTAGCCTTATTATAGATGTTTGTCTCAAACAGCTGCCCAATTGGGTTTTTTTTTCCAATGATTTTTCCAGCAGCATTTAGGATAGATAGAAAATAATACGACAGTTGAGACAAGATCCAAAAAGTTAGCCTAAAAAAATATTAAAAAAAAAAAACAACAACTCTGGGTCAGGATTTTGTGATTTTACCATCACAAAGGAGATACAAGGAGATGCAAAAAGTGAATCTAAAAACTCTTTTGTTCTCCAGGCAATCAAATCATTAAATACAACTATCTGATGTAAACATTTCAGTTGTAACTTTTGAGTCAATCTGAAGTCATTTGTTTTTTATAGTTATAATTTTTTTTAATCTCATACACAAATTGTAATACAAATTTCCTTATGGGTAAGACATATCATTATTACTATTTATAATATAAAGCACTAAATAAGGCGTAATTATGTATGTATGTATGTATGTATGTATATGTATGTATGTATGTATGTATGTGTATGTATGTATGTATGTATGTATGTATGTATGTATGTATGTATGTATGTATGTATGTATGTATGTATGTATGTATGTATGTCTATTAATTTTATATGTTTGTATGTATGTATGTATGTATGTATGTATGTATGTATGTATGTATGTATGTATGTATGTATGTATGTATGTATGTATGTGTGTGTGTGTATGTATGTGTATATACGTATGTATGTATGTCACGAATAAGAATAAAAGCGTTTGACAAATCTTGATGTAAATATTCTGAAATTCAAAATCCCAGTCTTCATCGAGATTTGAACCAAGGATCCCTGGTTCGGAAGCCAAGCGCATGACCACTCTGCCACTCTGTTTCTTTGTTATGTTGTGTCGGACTTGATCTCGTGCTCGCGAGTTGTCTTGACTCTGTTCATCACCGAATCGTCGTAACGCGACGTACAGAACCACACCGTTGAACCACACTGAACTGTAGTCTGTAGTGAGCTGTTTTGACCACGACACCTTCGCTCTTGATATAGGCTCCCCGCTGGCCTTCCAGAAATCGACGGAACGTCCCTCAACTGTTGCTGATCACATGACTTTAGCAGACGTGAATGGCCCGAGTAGTATTCACTTCAGATGTTTCTTGAAACATCGCCAGTCATCGCGGTTGACCGTCGCTTCTCGTCACGGTTGACCGCTCGTCTAGCGATACACTGCTATTCCTATCCTAACAATCATCAGAGTTATTAGTAGTTTATTTATTTCGGACATTACATGAATTCGGACATTCGCTGTTTTTGTGGTCATTAAAAAATTATTTTAATATTTAATTATAAAACTAGCGCGCTGTATAATGTGCTTGTCCATTTTCCAATGATTCTGACCCAATTTCCTTCCATTTAGCTGTCTTTTTATGTAAGAAAAACGAATTTCAAATTTGTTAGTCAGGTTGTTGTTTTTTCCTATGTTACCCGGATGACTTTACCTCTTCCTAGAGTTAAGACTATATTTTTTGATTGGCTAAGTCTATACTAATGAGCCCGGTAATATTTATTCTGTTTTTTGGAGCTAATTTATTTGATTCATAAGCCAAGTTTTCTAATTCCATACCAAAAAAAAAAAATTAATACAGTGTCCGAATTAAATTACGATTTTCTTACCAAAATTTATTTCGGACAGCCAGTTTTGGACATCAATAAAAATGATCTTATATTATATTTGTTCGTTTGTTGTTGTTGTTTTTTAATAGAGAATAAATGGCCAAATGTTTGGAGTGAGCTTGGTACATTGAATGAAGTTAAATGCTTAGATCTAGACCTACTAGATAGATCTAGATTTATAGAGAGAGAATATAGAGGATTCAGTTAGGCAAGAATGGCTATCGTAACCTGTAGTGGCCTACTATACTACAAAAGATCATTTGTATTAGAAATGTATTAAATTAATAAACAAAAAAAAAACACAAACATTCAACACACATAAAATAAACAAACATAAAATAAGTCTAAAAGTCGGTGCAGTCGGCACTATTCCAGTGACCTAATTTTGGTAGAATAAGTGTGTTCATATTTTTATTTTTTGTGTTCGTATTTATGCATAGTTTGAAAACATCGTAATGATTTCATGTGAGGGGCTATGCCTGGGGATCTTAAAATTTAGTTAATGTTAATATAGAATTAAAATCTGAGTTTATTGATGCCTAAATATAGAGACTGTCCGAAATAAATTATGGTGTCCGTAATCAAATAATGTGGGTCAAATGTGTCCGAATTAAATGAAAACACACGGCCTCTTTGACCTTAAATATAATAACAAATATAGGTTAGGGGTACAAATATAAGTAGTCTTCCTTATTCTCCTTTAACTAAAGAAGATTTTGATACGTCATTTTCTTTTCTATGTCAAACCATTGTAAAATAATGCGCTGTCAAAGTCAAACTTTCAAATTTGGGCCTGTAGGTGTCCGAATAGCATAAACTACTCTATATATACTATATCATAAAAAATGCATACCTTTGCTGACGTGAATAGAACAAAGAGAAGTAACTCCTTTGCCTTTAAGAGTGAGTTTGCTCACAAGCTCTCTCCCTTGACATTCTATTCGCGCAGTGTTATTATTTCTGATGGTGTATAGCTGCTTTTCACATTTCCATTTCTTGTCACCGTTCTCAAGTTGAATGGTAAAAAGGTCTAGCAAATCTAAAAAATGAAGGCGAGGGGGGTAAAGCATTAAACGTATGCAAAAAAATAAACAACAATTTTTTTTTGGAAAACAAAGCTTATGTAAGTAACTCTAATTACTGCCATTTATCTGAAAATTACAAGTTATTTTCTGCTACATAAAATATTAAAAATGTACTAAATGATTAATCCATTTATTTATTTTTGGATTGATTCGTGTGTAGTGAATTGTTATCGACTGTGAGTAACTATGCGAGATTTCACCTTGAGCCGAGAATGGGAAGTGAGAGAAAAGACTTACCAAAAATTAAAAGGGGATTAAATCCATATATATATAAATCCACATCTCTCATTAAGAAGAATTAACTCCCCCTATTTCGATATCAAACTAAATGCAAAGTAGCCACCAACTAATTTACAAATTGGTTGATTTCTTTTTTCTTAATAAATCACTTCTCAGGTTCAATGAATATTTGTGTTTAAATGTTTTAACTTGATCCGAGAATGGGAAATGGGATAAAAATCATGTTCAAACTTTTTACTAGGCAAAATGAGTGAGTTTATATAAGCTTTGTAATAATAATTATTATGATAATAATTTAAAATTGTATAAAGCTTAAGGCGCTATGATATCGTAACAGACTTAAAAGAAGAATTTAAATAACAAACGTATCTAACGATGATTTAACTTCAATTGGAAGAGTCCGTTATTTCTCTAGTTCACATTCTTTCCATAGCTCTCCATCTACTCTTATCTCTCTAACTTTCCCTCTTGCTGTCCTCTGGTTCCTCCTCTCTGTCCTCCTCCTCTCGAGTACCTCCCTTGTGTGAACTCTGCACGTCGTAATGCTCGCTCATACAGTCTCCTTTCTCTCTCTTCTTCTCCCTCTGTATCTCTTTCTCTCTCTTTTTCTTCTTCTTTCTCTCTCTTTTTCTCCTTTTCTCTCTAAATTTCTCTGTCTCTCTTTCTCTTCTTCTCATTCTCTAACTCTTTATCTTCTTCTTTCTCCTGCTCCTTTTCTCGCTTTCTCTATTTTTCTTCCTCTCTTTTCTTCTCCTTATCTCTCTTTAACTTTTTTCCCCTCTCTCTCTTTTTTCTCCTTTCTCTCTTTCTCTTACTCTTTCTCTCTCTTCTTCTCCTTCTCTTTCTTTCTCTTTATTTTTTTCATTTTTTCTCACTCTCTCTCTCTCTCTCTTTCTCTTTCTTTATTTCCTTTTCTCTCTCTCTCTCTTCTTTGTTGTCTCTCTGAAATATTTAAAAAGCTCTATTTTTGTTCTCATATCAAACCCTATACAAACAGTAATATAAAAAATAATCTGTCTGAAACACAAACACACAGACATTTAAAACGTTGTCTGAGATAAGTCCTGTCCTCCAGAAAATAACATAAAAATACCCATTTTTTTTGTTAGTTATCAGTGGACATTGTCCATAGCGGCGAGTTACGCAGCAAACATTTATTGATTTCATTATGCTTTTTTATAAACTTTGAACACGCGCATTCACGCAGCTTTTTTATATTTTAAAGAACAAGAAAGACAAAATGATGAAAAATAAAAAAAAAATACGAATATTTATTTTGCGTTACTATAAATTTGTTTATAAGCTTTTATAGGTAGACTGCGTCCATTTGGTGTAATACTTACAATAGTTGTTTAATTAAAAGAAAGCTAGCGATTTTGGCGTATCGTAGCGTTCAGACTGCAAATCATTTAAAAACGTTACCTGGTGAGCAGCTAAAGGGTTAAATAAAAAGAACCTGTTCGGCAGATGAAAAGATCTCTTAATAGGTAAATCAGAGGTGTACTTAATTCAATCTTATTGTTTGGTAAACCAGGACACACTCGTACCAACAAGACATTCGGATACATTGATTAAATAAACAAATAGGTAAAATGCAAAATAGATAGATAGATAGATGGATAGATAGATAGATAGATAGATAGATAGATAGATAGATAGATAGATAGATAGATAGATAGATAGATAGATATAAATACCCGCATTCTTGACTGTTAAACTTAACCAGGTAAAGTAGATTGTTGACTTTAAGTAGACATGGACTTCTTCAATTCTCTCATCCTCTAGACACTCAGAGACATTGGTATTGGACCATTTGGACAGTGGAATTTTGGGATACGGGACTTCAAATCTAGACACCATATCCTCTGAAATATATCAGCATGTATATAGTGAGAATAATATATAAGATGTATATTGCGAGAGTTATATATAAGATGTATATTGCTAGAGTTATATATAAGATGTATATAGTGAGAATAATATATAAGATGTATGTAGTGAGAAAACAAGACTACTGTAAGATAAAGATCAACAGAGGGATGGATGACACTTACGGTACTGACATTTGTAACCAAACCATCCAATCTTGCAGACATTGCCCATACAGTCGCCATCTGTTTCACACTTGGTCCGGCAGTGGGTTTGATATTGACATTCTGTGCCGAACCAACCAACGGGGCACTCCTCTATTATGTCTAAAGTGAAAACAAACTTTTTAAAAATCTATCTATCTATCTATCTATCTATCTATCTATCTATCTATCTATCTATCTATCTGTTTATCTATCTATCTGTTTATCTATCTATCTATCTATTTATGTATCTATCTATATGTTTATCTATCTATGTATCTATCTATCTATGTATCTATCTATCTATCTATATGTCTATCTATCTATCTATCTATCTATCTATCTATCTATCTATCTATCTATCTATCTATCCGTTTATCTATCTATCTATCTATGTATCTATCTATATGTTTATCTATCTATCTATCTATCTATCTATCTATCTATCTATCTATCTATCTATCTGTCTATTTTATCTATCTATCTCCATTTGTCTGTCTGTAAGTCGGTCTGTCTGTGCATCTAATGCTGAAATTTCCCGTTGCGTAAGTCTAGATATGAAGCCAAATAATGAATGTTTTTTATGTTCAAGTTATTCCCTTTACATTGACAGCACACTATAGGCTTCTTTTTTAAATGTAAGATTACATCTCCTTTAGTTCTCTAACTTCTTTTTACCTTTCTTCATCTCTTCATCTTCCACTGTCTTCCTTCGTCTCTTTCTCTTTCTTTATATCTTCATCCTTTTTTTATCTCTTCAATTTTTATCTTTCTTCATCTTAATGTGTCCTTTTATCTTTCTTTCTTTCTTTAAATTTCTCCTTCTTTTCATTTCTTTCTTTCGCTGACTTAACAGCTACTTTCATATTTTGTATATTTCTGAGTTTTTATTTTATCGTTTGTAAGACGTGAGTCGCTTGGCCTCCGAATCGAGATGTCTTGAGTTCAAAGTCTTTCGAGGACTGATCTTGATAAGTGCAATTTTTGTGGTCACCCTTGGGTCCACTCACCTCCAATGGGTATAAGACACACAGTTGGGGAAGTAAGGGCGGTTGGGAGTTGCTCTAGCGACATGACACTAGTGTTAAACCGTTAGCAACAGAACACTCTGACTCCATTGATCGCAAGATCTAAAAGGTGTGTCTTTACTTTTGCTTTACCAAAGCGTAGTAGTTTGTGTTGCCTCTGTTACGTTTGTTGGTGAGGGTGAGAAGATTATAGGGCGGGGTTTGTGAACAAGTGTGATGATTATTGGCGGAGTTTGTGAACGATTTAACAACTGTTGGGCGGGGTTTCTGAACGAGTGTGACGATTATTGTGCGGGGTTTGTGAACAAGTGTGACAATTATTGGGCGGAGTTTGTGAACGATTTAACAAATATTGGGTGGGATTTCTGAACGAGTGTGACGATTATTGGGCGGGGTTTGTGAACGTTTTAAAGACTATTGGGCGGGATTTCTGAACGAGTGTGACGATTATTGGGCGGGGTTTGTGAACGATTTAACGACTATTGGGCAGGATTTCTGAACGAGTGTGACGATTATTAGGCGTGGTTTGCGAGCTATTGTAACTACTTTTGGGCGGGGTTTGTGAACAAGAGTGACGATTATTGGGCGGGGTTTATGAACGATTGTGACGATTAATGGACGGGGTTTGTGAACGTGTGTGACGACTATTGGGTGGGGTTTGAGAAATAGTGCATCAATTATTGGGCGGGGTTTGAGTCGGACACGTGAGCATGACCTCAATTCGGTAAAGCGCAAAACTTATGAACACTTCTGAAAGTTTGTTTTTTTCTGGTCAGTGGTTCGCCCACAAATCAAAAGTGTCTATTATTTGGCTTTATTTGCTAGACCATTTTTTTTTCATTTAAAAGTGTGTATCTAGTGCTGCTATTCTACAGGGTAGCCAACAGTTCATGGACATGGACGCTTATTATTTCCAGCGTTGGTTGAACATGAAGGCGACTAAATAAAATTCTAAAGCGGCGAGTAAGTCTCTCTCTTTTGGTGTAACAATATTTGTGGAAAAGAATATTCCTGAATTCCTCCAGTGAGCCTCTTGCAGGCCCAAATGACCACTAGGCAAAATAAAACAACTATACCTTAGGTTCTCCAAGAAAAAAATACTACTGGCATATAGTATCCAGACTTATAAAAAGCCCCAAAAGGGACACATATCTTAATTAGCTTAAGGCCTTTTTAAGTCTAAATTTGGCACTGGGCGCCTGGATGTGTGAAGTGGGTTTGTT